>NC_080784.1:45198970-45498970 GCF_028018385.1 Neofelis nebulosa
ATTGGGGGACCATAATATACGAGGAAGCCAGTATCATTTATGTATGTTAACTCTAACCCCTGACTAACTCATAAATAATCCCCCCAAATGATACAGTTTTATATAATTTCTACCTGCTATCCCACTATGACTTGGAACCAAAGATATATGAAAGACTAACTTTATCAGGAGCCAAATAATCAACAGTTTGGGAGAAAGAGGACCATCCAAGCTCAGAAGTTAAGACTTCAACGAGAAATGTGTCTCCAGGAATTTTGGTCCACTGATATCTTCCCTGGTCAGACCTGTGTTTGGTTGTATTTTTATATTTACTCTGTATGTATAACAAGGCCATCAACAAGACTCTGGGCTAACTCTACACGTTGGGCAGAAGGAGCTCTCAAAGGCAGTATACTACCAGGCTGATATACAATCATCCTATTATTTAAAGGCTCCAGGGGCACCTGGGTGGTTCAGTCAGTTAGGCATCCAACTTTGGCTCGGGTCATGATCTTACATTTTGTGTGTTCAAGCCCCACATCAGGTTCTCTGCTGTCAGCATGGAGTCTGCTTTAGATCTTCTGTCCCCCTCTCTCTCTCTGCCCCTCCCCCATTTGCCCTTTCTCTCTTTCTCCCTAAAATAAACATTAAAAACAAAACAAAACCCCAAATTGAAAGATTTCTTTTTTTTTTTTAACGTTTTATTTTTTTTTATTTTTGAGACAGAGACAGAGCATGAACGGGGGAGGGTCGGAGAGAGAGGGAGACAGAGAATCGGAAGCAGGCTCCAGGCTCCGAGCCATCAGCCCAGAGCCCGATGCGGGGCTCGAACTCATGGACCGTGAGATCGTGACCTGGGCTGAAGTCGGACACTTAACCGACAGAGCCACCCAGGCGCCCCCCAAATTTAAAGATTTCTTAATATGTGGTGGTAGTCTCCTAGATTGTACACCCTACCGCATTACCCCATCAAATACATGGTCTCCAATCATGATCTACTCCACACAGCTTTCCTGGTCCATGACTCTCTAAAAAGAAATCTTTCAAAAGAAGAGAGAAAAAGAGTGTGAGCTAGAAGTTACCAAAACATGTAAAAAAAGAGTCAGTGGCACAGGAAGGACCAAACAATTGGTTCTCTATGGCTCTGGGGGGGTCTGAGCCATAGGAGCCTCTATGCAATTAGCGAAGAATATGTCAAGATGAATCAGACTAGGAGCTGACAGAATGGTGAGGAAGGGAGCAGCCCAAGCTGAGGGACATTCAAAGAGACTTTCAAATCGCTACTTATGGGTCTCATGAGCATTACTTAAATTTGATGGGAAAACTTCAAAATAGTTCTTTCCAGCTTTCAAATCTCTCTTCTGATCTGCCAATCTTGACAGAAGAAAAAGGAAGCTTTGAAGAACAAGTGCATCGTCCGTGTGCAAAGCTAAGCGCCACATGTGAGCTCTCCAATATATAAACCTGCCTGTTCCCATGCGGTCTCTGCCTAAAACAATGGTGAAAAGCAACCCAGGGTGGAAAAAAAAGCAGGGAGGGAGGCTACCCAGGGTGTGTTGAGAGTATGGCTGAATTCTCAGCAGGGGAAATGCATTAGACAACTCCCAAGTCAAAGCAAAATCAAACCACAAAAGTAATAATAATTATTATTATCAGTGAACCAATAATTCCAGCTCCATCATGAAGTCTTTCACAGAGAACCTGACTTCCCAAGCAACCTGTAAGGAAGTTATGAAGCAATAAAATACAGTAACCGTTAGGAGAAAAAAGTCATAATCAAGTCAAAAACTAGTTAACAGGATAACCTGGCTCTATTGAAGGATGACACTGGCAGACACTGGAAAAGAGAAAACATGGAAGAACAACATCCATGCTAGAGTCTCTTCTCCAGACAACAGTTAAGTAGCCTTTTTTTTTTTTTAATGTTTATTTGTTTATTTTGAGATAGACAGCACAAGCAGGGGGAGGGCAGACAGACAGAGAGCATCCGAACCAGGCTCCCAGTTCCGAACTTTCAGTGCAGAACCCATCACGGGCTTCAATCTCACAAACTGTGAGATCATGACCTGAGCTGAAATCAACAGTCGGATGATTAACCAACTGAGCCACCTAGGCGCCTCATGTCTCTTTAAAAGGATGTCAAAACATGATCTCTCTGCTCAAAGCGCTGTTATGGGTTAAACTGCATCCCTCAAAAAGATATGTTGAAGCCCTAACTCTCCATACCTGTGAATGTGACCTTATTTGGAAATAGTACCTTTGCAGATATAATCAAGTTAAGATGTGGTCATACTGGATTAGGAGGGTCCCTATATCTAATCACCGGTGTCCTTAAAAGAATGTCATGTGAAGGCACAGAGATACACAGGAAGAAGATGGCCTTGTAATGAAGGAGACAGAGACTGGAGTTATCCTGCCACAAGCCAAGGAACATCGTGAAGTATCAGCCACCACCAGAAGCTAGAGGAGACAAGAAAGGATTTTTCCCTAGAACCTTAGGAGGGAACATGGCTCTGTGGCTCTGCTGATACCTCGATTTCGGACTTCTAGCCTCCAAATCTGTGAGAGAATATATTTCTGTTGTTTTAACCCACCCAGTTTGTGGGTTTCTACTTTGTCAAGGCAGCCCTGGGGAGATAACACACCAATGGCTTCCTATCTTACTCAGAAAGAAAATCCAAGCATCATTACAAAGTGTTCCAGACTTTCCTTTATCTAACTTCAGCTCCTACTGTTCCCTTCCTAGTCACCACTCCATCCACACTGGCTTCTTCATTGGTCCTCAAAACCCTCCCACCATGGGGCCTCACGCCATCTCAGGCTGGTCCTGTTTCAGGCCTTTGCAGATGCCATTCCCTTTGCTGGAAAGGTTCTCTCCCCAAGAATCTGCAAGGCTGTTCCCTCAATCTTCTTTCAGGGCTCTGCTCAAGTTCCCTTATTGGCAAGGCTCGGCCTAATTACCCTTTGGCATCTCTTATCCCTACGCCATGCACCCTATACCTCCTTCCCCTGCTTTATTTTTTTCCATAATACTTAAGACAAGCTGACATGTGTATCTTGCTTAACCTTTAAAAGATCCATTTCCCTCCATAACGTTAGCTCAGTGAGAGCAAGACTTTTTCACTGCTGAATCACAGCGCACTCTATTGAACAGATAAACAGATTCTATCAGGACAGGTGAAATTTTACTCAAAACTGGCTGTGTGACAAAAAAGGTTGCTACTAATTAAATGGATCAGAACCTTTTGTAGTTGAAGGGCAGGCTCACGGTTGAGCTCTGAGGGGCTAGGAGACCATCTCTGTGCCAGGTTTCTGTAAATAGACTGAGAGGCTCACCATTCCTATATAGATGAAGGAAAAGTGAACAATTTTGAAACAGCTTAAGATTCCTTCATATCTAAAAAGGTCCACTCTTACATATAATTTTTGTCTCCAGCCACACACCCCTGAAGAAAGTGACTTAGCCTGAGAAATATCTGAAGCCAAATCTAAACATACCTTCACCTCTGCATTACTACATACATTTTTGGTTTTTCGGGGCTTAGGGGGAAGGGCCCAGCAGGAATGTTTGATAATGATAATCTCAAACTGCAAATGTACAAACCACTTGGGAAGAAAACCATATTCCTAAAACAAACAAAAATATTTCAAATAAGCCAGGAGCCTTAAAACAGCTCTTTCTTAGTAAGTACTCGATCAAAAGCTTTTTAAATGGTCCTAAGTTAACACTCTTCCTTCCCTCATTTACATTCTCAAAACTTTAAAACAAAAGAGGCAGAAAATGAAAATCTTCCTTTACCTTGGGTTTTGGCCCCCGGTGCTGCCAATCCTAATGATGAATCACAGGATTCCTTGAGAGGTGATCTGATTGGTGTTTCAGCTTCAGGGGTCTCAAAATTACCTTCTGAATCCGAGCTGCCAAGGGGGAAAAATGAGGAATTACCACTTTCAACGGTATTTCCGACACCCTTTACAACCTACATATCCGAAAAGGCTAAAGTCCAGCATTTTTGCCTAACTTTACAACCCACTAGTCCTCAGCAAGGACTGGCCTGTGGGAGCTGCTGCGGGTTTTCTCGCAGGGCCCTCCTCCGCCTTCTGTCTGGCATCCTGTCTCCCTGAATATCTCCTCCATCCTCCGGAGCTTTTCTCATCACCATTTATTTCTGAGGTCATCCTTTCTTCTGACATCCCCCCAAAAGCGCTTTCCAACAGACTCCTTTTCTAAAAGAATCCTTTCTCATAGGTTTAAAAATTAAGACTGCCCTCTCCCCCTAAAATTAAGCCAGCTCTCGCCATGATGCCTTTTTCTTTGGCAGGCCTCTACCTGTTTGGAACTCACTCGGCCTGAGGCTGAGAATGCTGTCACCTGCCTTCCTCAATCACTCGGTGGCAGCTCAGCAAAGACCACCATTTCTCACCAGCTGCCAGGGGCCTGTCATCACGCGACCTTCTTTACCAAGGCTGCATTTTCGGGCCACAAGGGGACACCAGAAGGGCCTGGGAGCGACTTCTTCTCCACAGGGAGGGCCCCAAGTTCTACCGGTGTGATCAATGACACTCTTGTGTGTAGGGGCGGGGGCTGGGGGATCGAAGCTTAGAGAAAGTGACTGAAGCAGACCGGGATGCGGGAAGACTGCAGATTCCGGGTTAGGTTCTGAAAGCTCATACAGAAACGGAGGAAAGGTAATACCGGACAAAACATCCTGAACTTTCGAATGCACAGCGGGGACCCGGTTACGGGCAGGGACGCAGCATTGCCATGATAATGGTTACGCGGGTGAGCGACCACACACACGCACACAGAATGAGCCGCAGATGGATGGATGGCAGCACGTCTGCATCTCGGCAGGGATGCGTGTACTTGCCTGAAACTCAAGGATTTGGTCTCGGCTTGCGAGTCCTCCTCCTCGGGATCGCCCTCGGGCCCTCCGGCCTCGTCCTCTCCGGCGCCCCCGCCGCGCACCGCGGACCAGGTCCATTTCGCCCACTGCACTGGGGACAGGATCTGCCAAGGGCTGAACGCCATGAGCGCGGCTCCTCCGGCTCCAGCTCCTACGAGTAGGGGAAGGGGGAGAGCCTTTTTTCCCTTTCAAAATGGAGGGAACGGGTGACAGGCGCCTGTAAGCGTTTCCAGCGGAGGCGCGGATGTGGTTAAACGAGCGCCGTCGGGGGCCCGGGTGGAGCGCTTCCTCTCGGCCGGCAGTCAGCGCCGCTTCCTCCTCGTCCTCCTTCCCCAACGGTGCGGTCGCGGCCACCCCCGCGCCGGGCGACTCCCGCCGGGAAGATGCCTTTCCTGGGGCCTCCTCAGGGCCCCGGCCCGCGGCGCCGGGTGGCTCGGGTCTTGGGGTCTCGGGCTCCCGCCTCCCGGCCGGCGGGGCGCGCATCAGCTGCCGCGGGAGCCGCGCCCCAGGAGCCGCCCCCTTGGACCGTACTATTCGCGCGCGCGGGCGGGGGCGAAGGCGGCGCCGGGGCTTTGAAGTCCGCGGCGCTCCCGCCCGATCCCCCCGCCGCGGCGCCGTGCTGGTAGCGCCCGGACTGCGGGCAGGGGGCTGCCCCGCTGCGACTCCGGCGGGCAGAGCACCCAGGCGCCCCCAACAGCTCAGCGAGCGGCGGGAGCTGGGAAGATCCATTTCCTGGGTCCGTGCACGCTGGGCTTTTCCTCTTTCCCTTATTTTTTCATCTTGCTACTGTGACTTAATGGCGTTGTGACATTAGATCGCATAGAAGTGAAGCCCCTTATTAAAAAAAAAACAAAAAACTTTGAGGCCGCAGTTGCCTGTTCTTTTTACCCCTCCCTGACATTGACAGCGTGGAAGATTTCGGCCTATTCACCTCCGACTCTACCACTCCCAGGATTTGGAAATTCCTCAGCAATGCTACAAGAGGAGCCAAGGACTGGAATTGTAGATGCTTTGTCCCTCCCCAAACCGCACTCCTGGACGCTCTGGGGCCAGGTCTTTGGTAAAGGGTGCTAAATTACCCCCGTGAAATTACAGCCTGATCGGCTTCCCATTCTCCTTTTTGAGGCTTTCTCTTCATAACTTCGTCTAAATCTTTGATTTCTGACTTCGTTTACTGCTTCAGAAGTATGCCAACAGGCCTGGTGAAGGCAGCCTTCAAAATAAAAACCCTCTTTATGTTTGAAAGCAGAAGGAAATAGAAGAGCTCTCCTCGGATTTTCTTCATTTTCCGTTTAGGGATCGCTCGCCTCAGAATCTCCAATGCACCAAGGAAGCTGGCAGACACAAACCAAACACCAGGTTTCATGATCTCCTTGCCTGGATAAGGCATTTCTTGTACTATTGTAATTTCCCAGAGTCGCTGTGAATCTGTGAGGTGGTTGCAGGTTCTCACAGAGAGCAGCTTCAGAATTTAGGAACAAAGTCATGCTGAAACTGCAAGAGACAGTCTCCCCTAAAAGGGGAGTCATGCTGAGGAGTCATGACTGTCTTACACATTTGATAGCAAAAACAAAAGCAAATATACTGTAAGATAAGGCAGGGTAGTTATCTTACCATAAGATAACTTAGTCTTACCGTAACAGAAAGGCAGAGGTTTGCCTGAAGTCTAGATAAAAGGATTAGGGTGTCAGGATGCTTTAGAATTCATCCAGCTCCTTTCCAGAGAGAAACACAACTGTCAGGATTGTTCTGGAGACTACAAGGATGGGAAGTACGCAGGAGTCTTTTTTTTTTTTTTTTTAAAGTCATGAAATATACCCCAACATTATCCAGTTCTTTGTATTTTTAGGTTTACGGCTCACCATATAAACCTTCAGGTTATAAACTCCCCCAGGTTCCTGGATTTGACCCGTGTTTTGTTGCCTGGAAATAATATTACCAACCCCCCCCCCATGTAAATTAGTAACTGGCACCTATGTCTTCTTACATCCTGTTCATTCTTTCTCCTGGGTAGTTCTCAAATCTTCATTCCTCTGCATCCCCACTGTCACTGACATACTTCCCAAACTGTTTCTTACAGCTGCACTGCAAATGTCTTCCAGGTAGTTCTACCTCAGGGTTTTCCCACCTGAGGGCATCCCACCTGGTTGATAGGTGACTTGTGCTATAGTCTTGCTGTTCCTGTTCCTCATTACTCCCAGCCCTTTGTATTCCTAAACCATAATCAGTAGAGAATTGGTTCTGAACTTTCAGTATGTCCCAGAATCATCTGGGGTGCTTCTTTAAAAATACTAACTCAAATCACCACCAGGGCCTGGAAATCTGAATTTTTACCAAGTATCTTGTGGAATTTTTTTTCACAGGATAAATTTGGGAAACAACGATGAGCTTGGACTAATTGCTGCTGCTAGAACTATTTCTCTTTTTCCTGTAGAGTTCTGCACATTCCCACCCCCTTACCCCCACCTCGAGCTCCCAGACCTTGACTTCCCAAACTTCCTTCAATACCCAACTCAAGTGTTTAGTCTGAGAAAGCAGGCTGATTTCTCCTGTTTCTACCATCTCTATACCCCAACCTCTCAAAGAAACTTTTACTGTGGCCCTTAGATGGTTTTGAAAGGGGACACTATTAATAGTTACACCAGACAGCAAGCACAAACCAGGATGTCCCCAGGATGTAAGGTCACCCTACACTTAGCATATGATATATAATGTGTTTGTTTACCTATCTGTCCCACTTCTAGACCATAAGCTTCTAAATGGCAGGGGCCACATCATATTTGTGATTTATTTTTGTTTCTCCAGAGATTAGGACAGGGCCATACACTCAATAGGTGTTCACTAAATAAACAGAAAAGGGATATTGTAGTTTATAGATAGATCTTATGAGTTTGAGTAGGATGACATAAATTCCAAAAGCCTGACTCCTCCTGGGGAAATCAAGTTTTGGAACCAGCACAGAATGGAACTTGGAGCAAGTAATGACCCCAGTAAGGTAAAGCCCAACCTATACAGCCATTTCTTGAAATTGGAGAAGCAAATGCCTAGTTTTCTGAACATCACTCTACTGCAAGCTCCTAGACTTGATGTGAACAGCGATAAAGGAAGTAATTACTCAATAACTTGAACTTATTTTATTGTCTAGAAGTTCAAGTAATGAGGCTAACTGACATATCAATTTTCCTGTAATTCTGGGAAAGAAGGGGCAATGTTTGAAAACAGATATCCCAACCAAGGTAAGCCATTTTGCTGCTATCCTCAGCTTCAGAGAGCAGAATGTCTGCAAATACATGACCAAGTCACCTAATGCAACGGATTTGTCTTGGAAACAACCGAAACCACAGAAAGAAACCCATCTGTTCCTTCCTCTCTTCTTGCCCTTCACTGAAGCTTTAGATCAATAGGCCATGAAAATCTAAAATGTAACTTCCTTGAAACATTCCACAATTGTGGTGTGGCCAAGCCAGGCACATCCGTTGCCTGTAATGGATGCTCCAGAGGGATCTGCAAGATGGGTCTCTTCGTTTAAAAAAATAATAAAATGTACGGGTTAGCAAACTCAAACAGGCAAACAACTAATCATTTCATAGCATTTCACAGCAGAGCTATTCTGGGAAAGCCTGGCATGGGGGCAGGAGGTGGGGGCAGATGTAGTTGGGGCCTAAAGGAATTGGTATGGATCCTGTATACCTCATAAAGAGTTGATCTCAACTCAAGTACTCAAGTTGAACTTGATCCTGTAGCGGGGGACAGGGTGGGGGGGGGGTGTCAAACACCAGAACCTCCCTAGGTAACATAAGGGAGTGACAAGGCCAGAGTGGCAGCTGTGTCATCTGGAGAACACTGCTGTGGCTAAGGGGCAGTGCTACCAAGTTCCTGGTGCCCAGCATTGCCATCTACCAGTCTTTCGAGAAAAACCCAAACCATGAGTTTTATAACCCATCTTCCGATCTTTAATGTTCTTACTAATTTAAATCATTTTGAACCTTGTGAAGGCCAACATGGTGCTGGACAAAAACAAAGCCATCTGTGTGTCCGGGTAGCCCCCGAGCCTGGATGGGCAGAGGGGAGTCATCAGGCTTTGAGCAAGTAAATAACATTTCCATTTAGATCATTTAGATCATTCTGGTAACAACCTGGGGGATGGAAGGGAAGTAGTGAAGACTGGGACCCAATTTCCCTGCCCCAAACTACCTAGAGAAAGTGGACAGCCTCTCCCCTAGAGGGTAAAGAAGCAGAACTGAAATTCACGTCCTTAGCTGTCACTGCACTTGTTCAGGAAGCATCAGAGTTGTAAGCAGCTCAAGCATGATGTGAACACTTTGACAGTGGAAGGACCAGAAAACCACTGCTAAGGAAACCGAGTTTGTGCCAGCCAGTGAAATGAAAAAGCATCGGTTATGAAATGATGTGGAGGGAGTGGAGGAGGCAAGGCAGGAGGACCAGGATGGCACAAGGGAATCAGGGATGAAGTAGGCAGAGAGAAAACCAAAAGGTCAGGCAGGCAGACAAACCCGTCAACATATCTGTATTTTCTCACAATTTAGGAATCTGGTGAGCGAGAGACACATCCCACGCAACTAAGATTAGATGCCAGATTGATGATGTAACCAAAGTGGCTGGGCAGCTCTGAAAACTTAGAAAAAGCACCGGCCTGGGTGAAACTGAAATGGCAAATAGCAGCTAGGCTGACATGCCTCAGCGGAACCTCCATAGACTGTCTCCCACTCCCCAGCCCTGCTTTTTGAGAGCTGTTTGCTGGATGAGGTTCCAAGATGTGGCAGGGAATTCCCCTGCACGTGGTTGCCCCACCAACCTGATCACTGAATGTTCTCACCTCACTCACCAAGCTAAACATCCTCAGGAGGTCTCTAAGATGTAATGGTTTAACAGTACCCTAGATCAATCTGATCTCTGTAATCCTTCTCTCCAGTAGCGGGGCAGGTTTTCTTATTCTCAGTTTGCAGATGACGTAACTGAAGCAGAAAAGGCAACCACCTGCCTGAAGTCATACAGCTAATTGGTGCCAGAAGTGAATCTAGAACACCAGTCTCCTGTCAGTACTCTTGGCGCTGTATCAGACTGGAAGAAAGCAGAATGTCTTCGCAATCACGAGGTAGCTTGCCGTTCCGTAATCTAGACACTCCTCTCGATATACTGCGGCTGCAGTCCCTGCTTCCTGCTTACCCAGCATGAAAGCCACAACAAAGAATACCTCACTCTGCCACAGAGAAGTGCCACTGCCAGCAGGAGGCCTGCTTTCCTGACCCACCTCAGTCTAACCAGGCAACAACATGCTGATGTCTGCACGAGGCAACATCACACGAAGCAGATAAGGGCATCTGACATATTCAAATACGTTCATGTTACAGTCTCAACCCTGCAAGATGAGATGTTCTTACCTAGAGGCTATAATCACCTGTAGAATTACAATCTTCACTCCACTACCCAAATACTCCCAAATCAGAATTCATACTACATATTTACACTGCACATTATATCATAAAGACATCCTCCTTTCTTTTTTTTTTTAATGTTTATTTAATTTTTTTTGAGAGAGAGAGAGAAAGAGAGAGACATAGCACCAGTGGAGCGGGGGCAGAGAGAGGGGGAGACACAGAATCTGAAGCAGGCTCCAGGCTCTGAGCCATCAGCACAGAGCCCAATGTGGGGCTTGAACTCACAAACCGTGAGATCATGACCTGAGCTGAAGTCAGATGCTTAACTGACTGAGCCACCCAGGTGCCCTAAGAGAACCTCCTAATTTTTTTTTTAAAGAAAAGCCAGATTTATGTCCATAGTTAATACTCTTTCAGAGTTCTACAAAGATTAAAAGGGATCTAAACTGTATCCATTAAATACTTGGCCAAGCTCCCCACCTAGGGCCTGCTCAGAGACCCTTGTACAGGCTTTCTGCTGGTGAACAACTCTTGTCAGGTCCACCATATCACAAAAGTAAAGTCTGACTTTCCCAGAAAGTATGCTATTCAACCTGGGTCAGGATCAGACAGACGGCAGAATTGCCACATGGCAGAGTTAAATAGTGTGTCAGCCTTCAGTGGGAGGTGGGGGGAAAAAACAAATATATTTTATGGTGTTTACACTGAACTAGTATCATTTAAGAGCCAGTTCTATGAAGTTCTCTCTCATCCCTATCAGACAGCATGAATGTATGTTTAATGACTTTATGAGAAAGTTCACTTTAGCTCCGCCCTGGAATGTAAGAGGGTTAGAGAAACAGTTGTTGAGTATGAAAGACAGAAGCAGAATTAGGTCTGTTCATTCCAAGTGAGGAAAATAACCCCAATATTATCCCTAATTCTTCCCACCAACTACCACAAACCCAAAGTTGAAAACAAGCCAAAAATAAACACAAAAGATCCAATTAAAGCAGTGAACTCTCTTTAAATTTAGAAATACCTTCCATTCTAGGAGATAAAAGTGGTTTTTCCTGCTAAACAGCATTATTGCAACTACAGAGTCGGTTAAACAGGTAGGCAATCTTGTAAAATTACTGTTATTGATTTAGCACTTTTTGTTTTCTTCTGTTGAATTTGTATTCCTTTCCGGCAGATTAGGCATGAAGAAAAGTGGACCCTCTGAGTCAGGCAGTGCTACATGTTAAGCCTCAGACAAGAAAACCATCTGAAACCCTTTCTAAGTTGTTTATGAATTTAAGTTTCTAATAATGAACATTACCCCAAATTTGAGAGATCTACTTTACTTCATTTACCTAGGTTAGGCAGAGGGTGGAATCTAAGGCTTGAGTTAAAGAGACTGAAGGAATTCAGGAAGTCAAAAGAAAATAATATTCTTACTCCTGCAGCCATTTTATTCCCTCCCCTCTCCTCTACCCAACCTCTAAAATAAATCTCCCAGATAATACACCTGGAACACTAGAAGAACACTGATCACATGACCCGGCTTTTCTGAGATCATCCTGATATCAAATATTCTACCTGCTCTCTTTGTAAACACCTGTCCCCATTTTCAATTTATGAAACATTGTCACTAAGAAGTTGAAAGGTAATAGAGAGGGAGGACAACTGTAAAGGACAGCAGAGATTCATGGGGGTGGGGGTCAAGAAGGGAATATCCAAAATAACTGGGGTACCCATTCCATGTAAATCCTCACTCTGGGACGTGGGGTGGGGGGTGGGGATTTCATGACAGTAACTCTTTGTGACTGATAATCTTCCTGTGTTTCTAAAGAAAGGAAGAAGCAAACTCCTTGACATGATATACCACCAGCCTTCATCTTTTTTTTTTTTTTTAGTTTATTTATTTATTTTGAGAGAGAGAAAGAGGAAGGGCAGAGAGAGAGGGAGACAGAGAATCCCAAGCAGGATCCATGCTGTCAGCACAGAGCCCGACGCGGAGCTCAAACCCATGAACCGAGAGATCATGACCTGAGCTGAAACCAAGAGATGCTTAACCAACTGAGCCACCGAGGTGTCCCTGACCTTTATCTTTTTAAAGCAAAAATGTAACTGCCATATTTGGGTTCTGAAACTGTATGTGTGTGAAAATTGAAGGAAAATATGTTCTTTTATATGTCCTGTTATACCACAAAGTGGGGAGAAGGGAAACCTGTCCTTTTTGTGTATGTTAAAATTTTTTAAAACTCCAAATGTTAACACATCACTCATTTTCTTCACTAATAAATAAAAGCTAACCAACTAGCTGAATAAATGGAAAGATGTTACAAAGTCTCAAGTTGGTTAAATTAAATATTTAAAGATGGCAACATTATCCAATTAATGTATAGGTCTAACGCAATTGCAATAAAAATTCTTAGGGTTTTTTTTTTCCTTGGGATTTGTCAATGTTTTCCAAAAATTTACTTAGAAACAAGTGAGCATATTTTAGATTCTTAAAAAACAAAACAAACAAACAAACAAAAACAGAGTCAAACAGGGGATTAGGTCTACCAGGTATTAGGATACATTTATGCCAAAATAGGCATATCCTTGTTCTGTGAAACAGAATGGAAAGCCCAAAAAAAGAGACTACCAAATATGGGGATGTATTATGTGATAAAGAAGATATTATAATACAGTGGGGAAGGAAAGGATATTTAATTAGTGGTTGCAGAATAAGTGGTTGACAATGGGGAAAAAGATCAAGTTAAAACCTTACCCCAGAACATATACCAAGACGAATTCCAGATGGATTAGATGTCTAAATAATAAAAATCAAACCATGGGGAGAAAAAAACCCAGAAGCAACAGAATCTGTCAAAGCTCTGTCGAAAGGATGACTGTCTAATCTTCCAAGTAATTAATGAAATCACACACAAAATAAAGATTGCAGATTTGGCCACATAAGAGTAAAGCTTCTAAATGTTTGCCTTCAAATTAAAAAGCAAATGACAGGCTGGGGAAAATAATAGCAACCCAAAGCTAGTATTGTTATTACCTAAGGCTCTCATGAAAATCATTAAGACCATCCAAACCTCAACAGAGCAACGAGCAATTATAACTGCTTGCTATGTGTCAGACACTATGCTAAGCACTCTTTACGTGAATTATCTCCTCTAATCCCTGCCCTCTGGCCCCATAGTACTGGAGGATATTATTATGAGGAAGGTATTAGTATGGCTTTTTTTAAAAACCAGGTCAAGTTGACTACATTTTCAACTTCTAGAGTAGGGACTCTGTATCTGAGTTTAGCAAGAAGGGTTTCAGAAGACTGTGATCTCCTTGAAATGACATGCAAAATTGTGTGTGTGCGTGTGTGTGTGTGTGTGTGTGTGTGTGTGTGTGTTTGTATTTACACCCATCTCCCCCTGCCTCGTCCCCGTATCCAGTCAAGCTCCACTCCAGGAACAATGCTTTAGGCTGATTAAAGATTAATTTCTGAATCTGAAAGTAGAACCAAAAATTTTTCTTCCTCCAAAAGGTACAGGGAAGTTCTAAACCAAAAGGGCCCTTACCCAGAGAACCCAGACCTGCCAGGGATTAACACAAGAGGCAAGCTTGGGTGACACGCAGAAGGGTAGAGCCACGGGTACCAGCGGGCAGCCTGTGGGTCTAATCTAAGGGACACCCTCATTCCTGGGGAGCCAAGGCGCCACCAAAAAGGAGATTTTCCCAGGGACTTCCTACTGAGACATATGAGTGTCCTCAAGGACACAAAAAATTGGGTCAGATATCCAAGGTGCACTTTATGTGGGAGATGCAAAAGAATCAGTTTTAACATCCCTGTCTTTGGGGTGCTCTCCTTTTAGGATACTTCCTTTGGAGTGGTATCTTCTGAGAAACCATGTTGCTGGGGTACACTGGACTCTGGGAGTCCCCCCTTATCTGCCATGTGTCTTTTTGTAATTTCAGTTACCCGCGATCAACCATAGCCTGGAAGGGGATGAGTCTCCTTCTTACACATGGTCAGAAGGTCAATAGCAGCCTAATGCTAGCTCTCAATGCCTACATCATTCACCTCGCTCTATCTCATCACATAGGCATTTTATCATCTCACATAGAAAAGAATGGTGACAGATGAACACAAGAGAAGGGAAGCAAAAATAATATAAAAACAGGGAGGGGGACAAAACATAAGAAACTCTTAAATATGGAGAACAGAGGGTTACTGGAGGGGTTGTAGGAGGGGGGATGGGCTAAATGTGTAAGGGGCATTAAGGAATCTACTCCTGAAATCATTGTTGCACTATATGCTAACTGGATGTAAATTTAAAAAAAGACAGTAAAAAAAGAAAAGAACGGTGAGTGTAGTACAATGAGATATTTGAAAGAAAGACCACATTCACTTAACTTTGTTACAGTATGATGTTATAATAGTTCTATTTTATGGTTATTGTTGTTAATCTCTTACTATACCTAACTGATAAAAAAATCATAGGTATGTAGAGGAAAAAACATAGTGTATACAGGGTTTGGTACTATCTGTAGTTTAGGTACCCAATGTATCCCCCATGAATAAAACGGGCCTACTGTACTAGGTAGGAGACTCTTCCCATCTAGGAAAAATTCGGAACTGTGGCGGGGCTCAGTGGGGTATGGAGGCACAGGGCAGAATTCCAAGGCCCAGTTACGTGGAACAGTACGTAACAGTACATAAGCTTCCCAGTTATGTGGAAGCTTAAGAATATGGGGAGCTCTGAACACAACGATAGGGCCCCTCTGGAGATCTTGGAGGGGGCCTACCCAAGTGGGGGGTCCTGAAGTTTAAGCTTCATTAGCTTCGTGGTAAATTCAACCCTACCCAGAGGGCAAAAGTGATCCTTGTGGCTCTGGAGTATCCAGCAAACTTCAACCTGGTAAGTGAAAACATTGATAGACTGAGGGAAGGGGTCTCACTGACATCCTCTGTCTTCTGAAAGGCAATGAAAAATTTTAACTGTTGGAAGCCTGATAAAACCGTTAAAAGTTCTCTCCTATACAAAGTGTGATACATACCTCATGGTTCTATTGCTTCTGTACAAATACACACACACCACACGTATATAACTTTAATTAAGGCGAAAAAGCAGGGGCGCCTGGGTGGCTCAGTCAGTTAAGCGTCCAACTGCAACTCAGGTCATGATCTCACAGCTTGTGGGTTCGAGCCCCACGTCAGGCTCTATGCTGACAGCTCAGAGCCTAAAGCCTGCTTTGGATTCTGTGTCTCCCTCTCTCTCTCTGCCCCTAACCTGCTGATGCTCTCTCTCTCTCTCTCTCAAAAATGAATAAACATTAAAAAAAAATTAAGATAAAAAAGAAAACATGTAATCCTTCTTCAGCATTGTGTGCGTTATGCACTCTTACCCTTTGAACTTCCACAACCACTGTAGCAGAGTCTAACTTCCCCCCACAGCCATTATTTCCTTGTTTCTTCTGGTAAAAGAATCCCCTGAGTTTGCATGGGCCACATGGCCACCCAGTAGAGGCCACATTTCCCTGCCTTTTCTGTAGCCAGGTGTGGTCTTGTGACTTCGTTCTGGCCTGTGGGATGTGAACTAGGTGGCAGATACAACTTTGGGGCAATGTCTTTAAAAAGAAAAGTGCTTGCCCTTGCCCAATGTTGTGGTCTGGTGCTGAGCCAGCTTCTACTGTGTGGACCAGGACCACACTCGGGAGATGGTGGAACAAGACGGACAGAGCCACGCCAGGCTGACCTCTGGAGCACGGCGGCCTGCTGCCCTAGACTAACACACCTGAGGACTGTTACATGAGAAACAAAAGTCCATCTTTGTGCTACCGGACGGTTGAGTCTCTTGGTGCTAGCAGCCTCTCCTCCCCCTTCACAATACAACCTCTTTTGGGGCATCTTAGCATCTTAAAATCCCTCAGCTGGCTATATGGAAGAACCTGCCTTAAATTTCATTCCAGATCATTGTGAGAAGGACTACATTTTGGTTCTTTCAAAAATTCATCTTGGGGCGTCTGGGTGGCTCAGTTGGTTAAGTGACTACCTTGGGCTCAGGTCATGATCTCACAGTTCATGGTTTGAGCCCCGCATCAGGTTCTGTGCTGACAGCTCAGAGCTTGGAGCCTGCTTCGGATTCTGTGTCTCCTTCTCTCTCTGCCCCTCCCCGCTTGTGCTCTGTGTCTCACTCTGTCTCTCAAAAATAAATGTAAAAAAAAAAAAAAAAAAAAAAAAAAATTCATCTTACATCACAGTTGTATCTCTCTCTTTTCTTTTTTTTTCAGAGCCCAACACAGGGTTTGAATCCATGACCCTGATTCAAGACCTGAGCTGACATCAAGAGCCAGATGCTTAACCAACAGAGCCACCAAGTGCCCCTTCAGTGGTGTCTTTTTCTTACGGCCAGAAAACTCCCCAACTGTGAGACTCAAGCCTGTCATGTAGATGAGGTGGTCTAACTACTCTGAAAACAGGACTGAGCCCACCTTTCTCCTTACTGTAATGACTTGAGTTGTAATACTTCCTTTCTGGAAAATTAGGCAGTAGTTTCTTTTATGTTTTTTAACGTGTATTCATTTTTTTGAGAGACAGAGAGCGAGTGAGCGGGGGGGGGGGGGGTGGTGGAGTGGATAGAGAGAGGGAGAGAGAGAGAGAGAGACACACACACACACACACACACACACACAGAATCCGAAGCAGGCTCCAGGCTCTGAGTGTCAGCACAGAGCCTGATGTGGGCCTCAAATTAGGAACCATGAGATCATGACCCAAGCAGAAGTTGAACATTTAACTAACTGAGCCACCCAGGCACCCCTGGCAGCAGTATCTTTAAAGATGACAGGTGTAGATGAAAAAGCTGAAGGGAAGACAAAGTCAATGCTTAGTTTCCTGCAAAGGCCAGATCTTCCAGGCAGAATGGATTTGGATATTGTACAAAGGATATAATCTTCTTTGAGGAGGTTTTCTTGAAGATAGTATGATTTTACAAATCCAGAAATACTATATAATAACTGAGTATTTTGCCAATTCAAAGGCTAAAATCATAATTGACCCAGGACCTGGTTGAGTGTAAAGCGTCCAAGTCTTGATTTCGGCTCAGGTCATGATCTCGAAGTTCATGGGATCGAACCCCACATCAGGCTCTGTGCTGGCATCGTGGCTCCTGCTTGGGATTCTCTCTCTCCTCTCTCAGCCCCTTCCCTGCTTGCTCTCTGTCTCTCAAATAAACACTTAAAAATTTCTTACAAAAATAATTGACCCACATTCTATAAATAATCATTGTTGTTCTTTGGCTTTAATACCAACTGGTGTTAATAATAATTGCTGGTACTCACCCATAAAATATTTTTTTAGAAACTATTTTCTTATGGACTCAGTTATGTTATCTTTCAGAACTACCATAAGCAAAGTTATCCTTAACTGCTCTTAGTACCTCATCATGTAAGATATGGTAATACTGAATGGATTTCCTATTTCCTTTCACCAAGGCATAGATAACCACTAAGTAAAATGTATTTGCTTTAAATTGTTTTCTGAACAAATGATAAGTCAGTGACTCCAAACCTAAGCATCCACCCTAGATCTCACAGAACCACAGGAATTTTTAGATGGAAAGCTAAAATATCCTTGAGCTGAATATCCTTGTTTTCAGATGATCAGATGAGTCCCTGAGACATTAAGGATTGCCCAAGGTGCAGTCAGGCACCAAAGTTTGTATGACTAGGACTCATAACCTTTTGGGTGAGAAGTATGAATTCTAGGTTTTTTCTTCAATCCTAAAGCATATGCACACTTCATATGTATAACAGAGATACAACTCCCTACCCCCCAACATTCATCTTATTTTAAAAGGCAACTTGAACTATTTTATAAAGCATTTTAAATACCTTTATTAAGGGGAATATACGTTCATTCTTTCATTCAATGATTCCACAGATTTCACACATGACAAAACAGATCTAGTTCCTGTCCACACGGAGCTTGCACATTAGTGAGTTTAGGAAGCAAAAAAATAAATATGTAACTTACAAACGGTTGTGCATGCTGTATCAGAAAAGTGCAGGGACTATGACAAAAGCCAGGGGCGGTGGGGGGATTAGTGGTGATAAATCAGGGAGGTGACATCCTGAGGCCTGAGGGATGAATGTGGTTAAGTGTGGGGGTAATAGCATCCTGGCAGAGGGCAGAGGAGCCTCTGCTTTGGAGCAAGTATGGCTAAAGCTAGGCCAGCCAGGGGCGGAATTGTCCAGGTTAGATGGGTGGAGTAGGAAGGGCATAGGTTGTGCAGGGGGCCCGCCGGATCGTGGTGTTTGAAAAGGTGCATTTTTGATGACACAAAAAAAGAACAAAGAAGGAAGGAAAACTCCCCTACAGTTGTGCTTTTGATAAACAGCCACTGTTAAAATGCTGGTGAACAATATACCATTTTTATCTTTTTCAAAGCACTTTTTACATCTGCAATCAAACTATTTCTATTTTTCTACTTATTATCTGTCTTTCCCAAGTAGACATGACTCCATGAACATGAAGCACCTTGTCTGTCTTGTTCTGTATGATATCTGATGAACAAACGAACAGACGAAAACTTCCAAATACTCCTGGTGAATATAAACAAGCATGTACTTAGGAGAATGGATAGATAGGTAGGTAGACAGACGGACACTTGTTACACAAATGGGATTTAAATATCATGCTGTCCTCTGCTAGAGGTGAGGACTTCATCCCTGCTTCTCCTGTTTCATCAGGATCTCTGCTCCCTGAGGGAGGGGGGTGGGAACCAGGATGTGCAACCAATGCCCTTCCTGACCCTGCAGAACCCAAGTGTTCTGCTCTCTCTCTGCTGCAGTGATAAGCCTCTCTGTGTCTACGACATTTATCTTGTTTCCCGTGGAGGGATATTTAGGGGTTCATTGTCCCTCATTATAAATGAAACTGTGATGAATAACCCTATGCACGCATCTTTTCACACACATACAATGACTTCTTAGAGTTAAAACTCTAGAAATGGGATTGTAGTATCACGACACCTTTTAGTATCTTGATGCACATAGCAAAATTTGTTGTACCAATTTACCTTTTAAAAAAAAAAATTTTAACGTTTATTATTTTTGAGAGAGAGAGAGACAAAGAGCGTGAGCGGGGGGTGGGCAGTGAGGTGGGGAGAGAGAGAGAATCCAGAGCAGGCTTCAGGCTCTGAGCTGTCAGCACAGAACCTGACCTGGGGCTAGAACTTGTGAACCTCAAGATCATGATCTGAGCCGAAGTCAGACACTTACCTGACTGAGCCACCCAGGCACCCCTAATCTACCTTTTTAAATGACAGTGTATGAGACAGCCTTTTCTCTAAATCTTAATCAACACTGAGTTCAGTTAATCTACACTATGGCAAATAGGTGGAAATGACATGCCATTGTTGGTTTTATTTGAACACATCTGATTGCTAAATGAAGTCTGAATGTATTTACTTATTTGAATGCATTTATTGAACCACTCGCCGACTTCCTTTCTTCCCACCCTCCCTTCCTTTCCTTCTTTCTCTGGTAAACAGAGTGCTTAAGTCCTCTGCTTTAAACCAGTAGTTCTGGGGCACCAGGGTGGCTCAGTCTGTTGAGCATCCAGCTTCGGCTCAGGTCATGGTCTCACAGCTCATGAGCTCAAGCCCTATGTCAGGCTCTGTGCTGACAGCTCAGAGCCTGGAGGCTGCTTCGGATTTCTGTGTCTCCCTCTCTCTCTCTCTGCCCTCCCCTACTTGCACTCTGTCTCTGTCTCTCAAAAATGAATAAATGTTAAAAAATTAAAAATTAAAAAATAAATAAATAAACCAGTAGGCTGGTCTCTGCATCACCTCAGAATAAGAAATGAAATTCTCAAGCCCCACCCTGAACTTACAGAACTAGAAACTCTGGGGGTGGGTCCAGCATCTGTGTGCCCTCCAGTGAAAAGCAGCCACACGGGAGACCCTCCTTCTCTACACAGGAAATGTGTCTCTAACCTCCAAACTAGAGACAAAAAGCTTTTTTTTTTTTTTTTTTAATATTTTTTAATGTTTATTTATTTTTGAAAGAGAGTAAGAGCAAGCAGAGGAGGGGCGGGTGGGGGGGCAGGGGATCCGAAGCAGGCTGATGTGGGGCTCAAACTCACCAACCATGAGATTATGACATGAGCCGAATCAGATGCTTAACTGGCTGAGCCACCCAGGCATCCCGAGACATAAAGCTTTTTGATCAAAAACAAGTTCAATATTTCCTCCTCAAAATGGCATTTGTGGACTGAATTTCATTTACTATTTTCTCATATTCGAAACATTCTTAATTACCTCAACAAGACTCATGAGTCCATTGTATCACCAGCACCTAACTCACAATGGCCCAAGACAGCTGTAAGAAGTATTTCCTATTCTTGTCTGCCTGGCATCACTACCCCTTCTCTGAGCAAAACTCCACATTTTCTTTGAGAAGCCATCCCCTCCCACCCTCAGGGCCTGTGGTTTGGGTATCTGGCTCCAGATGTAGGAGTGGGAGAGTGAGTCAGGCCTGACTAAATACCACATTCCACAACCAGCCCCCCACACCACCACCCCCACACCTGGTTCTGCAAAGGGCACATGACCCAAGCACAACCACCTTGTCTCCTGAC
The DNA here is from genome assembly GCF_028018385.1 of Neofelis nebulosa. Taxonomy (NCBI): domain Eukaryota; kingdom Metazoa; phylum Chordata; class Mammalia; order Carnivora; family Felidae; genus Neofelis; species Neofelis nebulosa. Next base: position 45,219,853 of record NC_080784.1, read on the forward strand.
AACCTCTCCAAACCCTGTCACCACTACCTCTCCTATTTCCTGTATCAAACCTGTGCCCTCTGATAGGATTCCAAAGAAAATCCAGCATCCTAACGGAGGGAGACATGCTAAAAGCTGCCCACAGGAGCCACCTGTGGGAGAAACAGCCTCTACCATGGTAACTACAGTGTGTTCAGCAGGCATCCCAGGGCACAGGCTGGTATCAGCAGACAGTATATGCACAAATGTGACTCCACACTGGGATTAGCCAACATGATGGGCATTTTCATTAGTCACTGGCCTCTTGGTTCAATAATCCCTTTATTTAAGAAGCTCTGTAAGCCTCAAGTAATGACAGCTGGTAGACACATTTCCCAGGCTGGTGGGTGCCAGGAATGGATCTGTGGAGTTTGTGTGGTAACATTCTTCAGTCTCATTCCAGGGCTCCTGATACATCTGTTTGGTAAAAAGGGGCCTCAGATGTTCCCAGAATTCACTCTCCCTCGCCAACACCACCAACAGCCAAATTTAAAGAAATTCCCTAATTCTTAGATACTTATTGAAGTGTCCTTGTGCTAGAGTCTTTCTTTTCTCCCTTTGGTTTTTTATTTTTTCTCCCTCAAATAAGATATGCAGAATTGTTTTATCTCCAGCACCTACACTTCAATTAAATTCACTCATTCAAAAACTTCTATTGAGTGGCTCTCAGTACCCGCAAGGCAGGCCAAGGGAACTTGGCCTCTCTGAAATCAACACACAAAACAGGCACATTACAGACAGCATAATGCAAGGAACTGATTTGTTTCACACATCCCCAGCCTCTGCCTGATGAAAGTGGAGGAAAGCTCAAGTATGACCAAAAAAGGAAACAAAATGATTCAGCTTCCATAGAGGGTTTTCAAATGCGTGAAGGGAAAAAGTATGGGGGAGAGGAAGAAAAGAGGGAGGGAGGGAGGGAAACCCAAGAGCGGTGACGTTATCGACTGCAAAAGAGAAAAGTGAGCATGCTCCTCTCAAGATTATTCTCCTCCTGGAGAGCTATTTTCATGCTGATAAATAATGTAGCATCAAAAAAATCTCTCTGCTTTGTAAAGAACATGAGAAATCTAGGATTTGATACTGTCAGCTAGAGTATTCATACTCTATTCAAGACAGACAGCCCTGAATACAGCTCTTCGGCTCAGCAGGGGAAACCACAGTCATCTGACATCTCTATGTATGCAACTGTCACAGCTCTGTGAGAAAGGATGTGTGGGAAAATCAGGGCTGGCAACACAGTGCATGTTCATACACGTACACACACCCCCCCATACACACAGCTCACACACAGGCGTGCACAGCACACACAGTCACAGAGACCCACATACACCCCCCCCACCTCTACACAGTCACATGCACACCATACACACTTATACAACAGAATCACACACACCTCACACACATGCGTGCGCTACATGAGTCACACACATACACATAGCCCTACACAGACACACACACACACACACACACACACAGCCATACACACCCCTCAAACACCAGTCCCAACACAAGCCCCAGCCCCACTGACCGTTCGTACAACAGTATGGAATCGATCAAACTAGACAGACAATTATCAGGGGTATAAAAACAACTTCTACTTAAAAGAAAAAGACCATAAAACTGGGAAAGGTCTGCCAAATGAGAAACACAAGGAGAGATTAAAATGGGTAAGCCTAGGGAAACAAAGACTGAGAAAAAGAAACGTTGGAAGAACCAGTCAAGTTAGAGTTTTGGTCTCTGAAGAACATTCCTCAAAAACTGGGCTAACCCACTCTCATTAAGGAAGAACTGGCATCCTGTTGGGTTGGGGAAACACCGGTGTCCCCCTTTCTCTGTGTGAATAAAACCTACTGTGGGGCGCCTGGGTGGCTTAGTCGGTTAAGTGTCCGATTTCGGCTCAGGTCATGATCTCGCGGTTGGTAAGTTCAAGCCCTGCGTCAGGCTCTGTGCTGATGGCTCAGAGCCTGGAGCCTGTTTCAGATTCTGTGTCTCCCTCTCTCTCTGATCCTCCCCCGTTCATGCTGTGTCTCTCTCTGTCTCAAAAATAAATAAACGTTAAAAAAAAAAAAATTTTAAACCTACTGTACAGATTTGCAAGCCATGTGCTACAGCAGCCACCAGAGGGCACCAGAAAGTTCTGTCACACATTCAATCAACAAATATTTTTTAAAGAGAATTTCTTCAAGATTCGTGTTTCTATAAATACAAAAAGTTACCACGAGCCCCTTCTGCATCCAACACAGGTGTTTATTCTGGAACTCAACCTTTGCACACCAATAAACAACACACGAAGGAGGGAGAAGTCTTCCAACTTCTCAGAAGCCACAAAAAGTATGCTCTGAATCATGTGATTTGAAGTGAAGAGAAACAACACACCCATGAAAAGCTCCTTCCTAACCAGCAGGAGACAGAAATATCCAAAAATTCAATTTCATTCCCCGTTGTTCCCTATTTTCATTTTTCCTACATGTACTGAGTATCTGATGACTCTTTTATCCCACCCAACAAAGGAGTCCACAGAAGACACTGTCTCATCTCAGACCAACCTTGGTCAAGAACTAAGGAGATGGTGGCTGGCGCCCCCTGGTGGGAGGACTGGAGAACAGCGCCTCCTACCTGGCAAGAAGCAGGTAAGAGGCCCCACTCCACACCATCCTACCGCTATCTCTTTCCTCCCCACTATTGTCAGCTACTTTTGAAATTTGGGCACATGTCTTAGTTCTAATCTTATCCTCAAGGGAACCTTCCAACAAGCACTTCAGGTATCAACTGTTAAGGTGGCCCATATTCTTCAGAATTTGACTTGTGTTCCCAAATGTCATTACTAGGACTCATACTAGGAACCATGGCTTCACACATGGGGACTCAGTGGAGGCACAGGTTCGCCAAGGCAAAGGAAGCAATGGGGGACGGGACTGTTCTCAAAGAAATGCTTAAAAGGTGATGTCTGGCAGGTAAAATGTCATTCATCTTCCCACCATTATTTCATGCCCAAGCCTTCCTAGTTTTGTTTTCTCAAACCCCTATTTAAGAACAATTTGGATGTAGCCATAGAAACATAACATTTTGCAGTTGTTAGGAAAGCAAGACTCACAGACAAAAATAATTCAGCAAAGAAACCCAGGAGAGGCATTCTATCTGCTCTGTGTAAATGTAATACAGTATATGCGTATTTATCTATAGAATGGGCTGGACAATGTTTCTCAAACATTTACTTTCCTGAAACCATGTTATCACTTTCCTGAAACCATGTTATCACTAGGGAAAAAGCCATAAAACTTATTTTCCAGCAGATAACAGAAGCCGCTGCTAGTTAATGAGTTGCCTACATGGCAGACCCACTCTGGAAATGACTGGTAATTTTGTTTCTTCTGCTTCAGCCAGGTTCATTAGGCTTGAATCCCAGTGCTACCGTTTACTACTAGCTCTGTGGCCTTAGTTTCTTAACTTTTCCCAGGCCTCAGTTTATTTATCTGTAAAATTCAGATAATAATATACCTCATGGGGTTTAGGAAAGGATTAAATGAGATAATTTTCAGTGGCTTCAGGATCTCTGATCCTTCTAACTTTAATGTATTGTATATATGTGTATTTTCATTTGGAAAAAGCCTACAAACATTTGATCATATAATCAAGGGATCTGTGATCCAAAGGAGTTTTAAGAGCTCTTTATTCTCAAGCAGAGCATCTTTATAAGATTCCTGGGGCTCCTGTCCTTATCAGTGACATATCATGCTGTCAGGCTTCTGTGGGGACATGCAGTATGAGACAAGTGTATGGGTTATATTAGAAACAGAACTGGCCTGCTTTCAGAAAATAGCTAGGACTCTAAAGTTTCTATGTAATACTCCTAAATTTAAACAAGCCAAATATAATTTCTTTTGCCTACAACTGTTATTAATAGCATTTGTAGGAGACATACCATAAGATTGGTCAAGCCAAAACTGTACTATGTACAGGCAAAAAAAAAATTTATATCCACAGTATCCTTAACAGTGATAACATGAAAATGAAGAAGTGTCGACATGAGGAATTCTCTTACTTTCCAAAGTTACCAAGTCTCTACAGGTAGAAGAGCAAGCAGATAAAGGACAAGTAGAGAATAGTGGTTAATCATTTGCAATTCCTTATAGAAATCTACAAGGGCTTTATATCATATCACCATGAAAAGGAAAGTCTAGATGGTCCACAGAAAGTGTATGTGTTACAAAACATGCAGATGACCTGAGAGTATTTGAAGGCACCACTGTTTCCATACAGGAAGCTAAACTGTTTAAAATGAAACCTTCAAGTGGACCCTAGATTGACCTAAGTCAGTGTAAAATCTGTGAGAAAAGCTCTGGTATGGATGTTCTTTTTCTTTTAACATTTATTTATTTTTGAGACAGAGAGAGACAGAGCATGAACGGGAGAGGGTCAGAGAGACAGGGAGACACAGAATCTGAAACAGGCTCCAGGCTCTGAGCTGTCATCACAGAGCCCGACGCGGGGCTCGAACTCACGGACCACGAGATCATGCCCTGAGCCGAAGTCGGACACCCAACCGACTGAGCCACCCAGGCGCCCCTGGATGTTCTTTTTTTCCCCAAGCTCCACACATTCCCCTCCATTCCCGAAATCATCTCCACCTGTTTGACTCTTCAGCAAATGTCCTGCCCTCGAATACTCAGATTTTAAACATTTAAAATAAGAATGGAAAGACCTTTTCACCATCTTTCCTTCTTCCCAGCTGCTGCAGCCATGAACATCAAGCTGTGGGGTTTCAGTGGGAGCAAGATGTACCCCAGACACGGGAGGCACCACGGCAAGACTGAGGGGAAGGTTTTCCAATTTGTTCATGCAAAATGTGAGTCGGCACTCCTTTCCACAGCAGATAAACTGGACTCTCCTCTACAAGCACAAAAAGGAACACCTGGAAGACACTCAAAAGAAAAGAACTCACAGCTCAGTCAAATTTCAGAAGGCCATCACTGGTGCATCTCTTGCTGATATAATGGTCAGGAGGATCAGAAACCTGTAATTAGGAAGGCCTAATAGGGGCTGCCAAGGAAGCAAAAGGCTAATCAAAAGGCCTAATAGGGGCTGCCAAGGAAGCAAAAGGCTAATCAAAAGGCCTAATAGGAGCTGCCAAGGAAGCAAAAAAGGCTAATCAAGCACATAAAAAGGCAGCAATGGCTGCTGCTAAGCCTCCCACGAAGGCAGCACCTCAGTAAAAAAGACTGTGAAACCCATGAAGCTTTCTGCACCTTTAGTTGGTGGAAAACGCAAAGTTGGCAGATCAGATTTTTAAATAAACATCTATTAAAAAAATGAAAAGAGAAAAAGCATCAAGTGTTAAATAGAAGGAAAGAGAGGTTATACTCTAATGCTCAATATTTTATTTATTTATTTGGCTAGTGTGGAGCCCAGTGCGGGGCTTGAACTCACAACCCTGAGATCAACACATGAGCTGAAGTCAAGAGTCAGATACCTAACTGCCTCAGCCACCCAGACACCCCTAATACTCAATTTTTAAAATGCTATTACAATCTGCAGGAAAAGAAAGGATTAATGCAGGTCTTCCTCAATTTACAATGCAGTTATATCTTGATAAAGCCATTATAAATTGAAAATATCATAAGTTGAAAATGCATTTAGGGGCACCTGGGTGGCTCAGTTGGTTAAGTATCTGACTCCTGATTTCAGCTTAAGTCATGGTCTCACAGTTCGTAGGATCCAGCCCAAGTCAAGCGCAGAGCCTGCTTGGGATTCTCTCTATCCCTCTATCTCTGCCCCTCCTGCTCTCTCTCTCTCTCTGAAAATAAACATTAAAAAAATGAAGAAAATTCATTTTATATGTCTAACATACCAAACACCATAGCTTAACCTAGTCCACCTCAAACGTGCAAAGAACACTTACACTAGCCTACAGTTGGGCAAAATCCTCTAACACAAAGCCCATTTTTATAATAAAGCATTGAATGTCTCAAATGGCTCAGCTGGTTAAGTGTCCAACTCTTGATCTCAGCTCAGGTCTTGATCTCAGGGTCATGAGTTCAAGCCCCACACTGGGCTCTGCACTATGGAGCTACTTAAAGAAGGAAGGAAGGAAGGAAGGAAGGAAGGAAGGAAGGAAGGAAGGAAGGAAAGAAGAAAGATTACTAAATGTAATGTGGTATTCTGGATGGAATTCTGTAACAGAAAAAGGATAGCAGATAAAAGCTAAGGAAATCTGAATAAAGTATGGACTTTAGTTAATATATCAGCAACAGTTTTATTAACTATAACAAATGTACCATACAAATATGAGATGGTGATAGAGGAGACTGTGTGTGGCATCTACAGGAATTCCCAGTAAGTCAGCTGAATTTTTCTGTAAGCCTAAAACTGTTCTAAAATAAAAAGTTAATTTAAAAAATACCTCTCCAGGGGCGCCTGGGTGGCTCAGTCGGTTAAGCGGCCGACTTCAGCTCAGGTCACGATCTCATGGTCCGTGAGTTTGAGCCCCGCATCAGGCTCTGGGCTGATGGCTCAGAGTCTGGAGCCTGCTTCCGATTCTGTGTCTCCCTCTCTCTCTGCCCCTCCCCCATTCATGTTCTGTCTCTCTCTGTCTCAAAAATAAATAAAACGTTAAAAAAATTAAAAAAAAATACCTCTCCAACAAAACAAAACAAAACAAAACAAAAATGGTGGAAAAGGGTTGCTAGATTTGTGTGACACAATTTTGTCACTCATTAGCTGTGAGACCTTGGGCATGTTGTTTAATCTCTCTGTACCCATTTCCTCATGTATAAAATAGGAATTGAAAATTATACCTGCCTAATAGGGTTATTTTGAGAATCATTTAAATAAACACATGTAAGACATTAACATTTTCCTAGCACATAGCAAGCACTCAATAGATGTTAGCTGGCCTCATCATATAAAGAATCCTCACAAATAAATATGAAAAATTAATATCTCATTACAAAATTGACAAATAGAAATAAATTTTAAAAATTACAGCTGGTTAGTAACATATAAGGGAAAAGTTCACTCTCATTGATAAGGACAAAAGAAATAAATAAATCAAAATTATATATTTTTTCTTACCAAACTGGCAAAGATTCAAACTGACAGTGCCCAGAACTGGAAAGGATGCTATAAGCATCTAGAAAGGACACTACACTGCTGGGGGGAGTGCAGTCAGTACTAGTTTTTTTGTTTGTTTGTTTATTTCTTTATTTTTGAGGGAGGAGGGCACGAACAGGGGAGGGATGGAGAGAGACAGACAGACAGAATCCCAAGCAGGCACTGTGCTGTCAGCACAGAACCTGGCACAAGGCTTGATCCCACAAACTGTGAAATCATGACTTGAGCTGAAATCAATAGTCTGACGCTTAACCAACTGAGCCACCCAGGTGCCCCTAATTGGTACTACTTTTGGGGGAATAATTTGACAATATGTGGTAATATATAACAAAACATTTAGAATGTTCACATTCTTTGATCCTGTGATTAAACTTCTAGGAATGTATCCTAAGTTATTAACCAGAGATGTACAAAGAATTATAAGGACATTTATTAACTATGTTATTTACATGAGCAAGAACAGTTACCAACCTAAATGTTAACCATTTAGGAAAGAATTGAATAAACTATGATACATGTAGATACTATACCATGTCAGTATAATGACAGAGAAATGTTAATAACATTAAGTCAAAAAAATCAGAATGTAAAACACAGTATAACCCCACTTTTGAAAAATATATTTACTGGAGAAAAAGAGACAGTAATAAAATATACCAAGATATTAACAGTCATCTCTGGGTAATGAGATTATGAGTGATTTATTTTCTTTATAGTTTTCTGTGTTTTACAAATTTTCAGATTTTTAAAAATATACTTTATGATTATAAAAGAATATATGCTTCTAATAGAAAATCAGGAAAAAGGAAACATTTATATATGCTACTGAATAGCTAATAAACAAAAATGAAAACAGGGTAAGGGGTTGAAAAAGGAAACTCTAGTCCCCTGGATGTGCTGATGGGGTGGGCGGTGAGGTGCTGGGGAGGATCATAGGAAGTTGTGGTTTCCTGGAACCCCCCACCATTTGGTTGAGCCCCTCTGCAAGAATCCTTCTCCCCAGTCTCATCCAGGGCTGCCATGGTGGTTTGGCCAACCCCTCAGCTGAAAACTTCCATCTATGGCTCCTGAAATTAAGTCCAAACTCCCACATAAGCCACAAAGACCCCACACCCAGACTTTATCCACTTCTCCAGATTCACCATTTCCCGACGCCACCAGTCCATTCCACATACACCTTACCCCCAAATCCTCACCACTCCCCAGACACGGCAGGCTCCCCACACCACCAGGCCATGCTGCACACAGGCTTTCCTTGCACCTGGACTGCCCTTCCCTGACCCCCTCACCTAGCAACTCATTCATCCTTCAAGACTCCTTCCAGGGTCAGTTTCTTCTCTGCAAACAGGTGGGTTCCCTGATGCTCATCTCTCAGGACATCTGACCCTCACAGTGATTCCACTTTCCTGCCTGCCTCTCAGGGGCTCCTGTCCACATCTAGGTCCTCTTTGGCTACACAGTGCCTGAGCGTCTGGCTCGGAGCAGGTTCTCAGCAGACATCATGGGGTGAAAAGTCTGGCTGGAGATGGGGAAGGCAGGTAAGGAGAATTTCTGGGACAGCATACTGCCACTGGAAGGCAGTCTAGCATTCTCTCAGGCAAGGCTGGCTGCCACAAGCCAAGAAGAAAAAGCCACAGAGAAAGAGAGAGATATTAAAACATACACACATGTACACACATGTACACACACACATGTACACACACGCACACTACCTCAAGAAACCCCAAGCAGCTAAGACCATCTTGAAAAGGAAAAAAAGTTGAAGGACCATACTTCCTGTTTCAAACTTACTACAAAGTTACAATCATCTAAACGGTGTGTCACCAGAGTAAGAATAGCCATATGAAAGCCCAGAAATAAAACCTCACATACATGGCCAACTGATTTTCAACAAGGGTACCAAAACCATTCAACCAGGAAAGGATACTCTTTTCAACAAATGGTGCCAGAAAAACTGGACCCACATTCACCCAAAAGAATGAAGGAGTCCTTACCTTACACTAGATGTAAAACTTACTCTCAAAATGGATACAAGACCTAAACTTAAGAGCTAAACTATAAAACTCTTAGAATAAGACATAGAACAAAATCCTCATGATGCTGGATTTGGTAATGATTTCTTGGATGCAACACCAAAAGCACACGCAATACAAGAAAGAGTAGTTAAGTTGGACTTCATTAAAATTAAGAACTTTTGTGCATCGAAGGATACTATCAACACAGTAAAAAGGCAACCCACATAATAGGAGAAAATGTTTGAAATGACATATATCCAAAGAACGCCTGTAACTCAAGAACAAGAAAACAAACAACTGGGGCAGTTGGGTGGCTCAGTCAGTTAAGCGTCTGACTTTGGCTCAGGTCATGATCTCACAGTTCACGAGTTCGAGCCCCACATCTGGCTCTGTGCTGATAGCTCAGAGCCTGGACCCAGCTTCAGATTCTGTGTCTCACTCTTTCTCTGGCCCTCCCCAGCTCATGCTCTGTCTCTGTCTCTCAAAAATAAAAATAAAACATTAAAAAAAAAAAAAAAAAAAAAAAAGGAAAACAAACCTAATCCAAAACTGGACAAAGGACTTAAATAGACATTTCTCCAAAGAAGAGATACAAGTGGTCCATAAGCACATGAAAAGATGATCAATATCACTAATCACTAGGGAAATGCACAGCAAAACAAAATGAGATGCCACTTTACACTCATTAGGCCAGAAAAGAAGCAAAAAGAAAGTGTTGGGTGGATATGGAGAAACTGGAACCCTCATGCATTGCTGGTGGGAATGTAAATGGTGACATACTGGGGAAAACCATTTGATGGTTCCTCAAAAAGTTAAACATAGAGGTACCATGGGGCTGATCAATTCTGTTCCTGGCATATACCCAAGAGAAATGAAAGGAGAGACTCAAACAGGTACCTGCACACTAACCTGCAGAGCAGAATTATTCACAACGGTCAAAAGGTGGAAGTGACCCAAGTGCCCATCAACAGACAAGTGCATAAATAGTATGTGGAGTATACATATCATGGAATATTATTCAGCCATAAAAAGGAATGAAATTCTGCCCCGCGATACAACAGGGATGAAACTTGAGGGCATTATGCTAAGTTAAGTAAGCTAGACACCAAAGGACAAAGGACAAATATTGCATTGCCAGTTACAGAAGGGACCTAGAATAGGCAGACAGAGACAGAACACAGAATAAAGGTTACCAGGGGCAGGGGAGGGGAGGTTGAGGAGTTACTGTTTAATGGGTGCAGAGTTTCTGTCTGGGATGATGAAAAAGTCCTGGAACTGGATAGTTGTGGTGGTTATACAACATTGGGAAAGTACTTAATGCCACTGAGTTGTATGCTTATAAATGATTCAAATGGCGAATTTTATGTTATGTGTATTTTACCACAATTTAAAAAATGCAAACAAAACAAAACAACAACAACAAACCACCAAAAAACAAAAAACACAGCCCACAATAGCCAGAGTGAACTTTCTCAGAAGATGGGTCTCCATGTTCCATGGCCATATGGGATGCAACCAGTTCATTTCCTTGACCTTGGGTTAACAAATTCACGCACCCTGTGGCCCACTCTGCCTAGGAGCCAACTCAGACCTTAGAAAATCTGTTGCAAGCTCAGGACACCAGCAACTGAGCCTTCCCTGTTTTCCTTTTCTCTTCTTGATTTTTAATTTTTTTAATTTATTTTTTATTATTTTTTATTTTTTTAGAGAGCGAGAGAGAGCATGCACCAAGCAGGGGAGAGGGAGAGAGAGAATCCCAAGCAGTCTCCATGCTCAGTGTGAGCCCAACGCAGTGCTCAATCTTATGACGGTGAGATCAAGACCTGAGCTGATCAAGTCAGCTGAGCAGCTGACTGAGCCACCCAGGTGCCCCTCGTCTTGATTTTTAACACTGAAACATGTACTAGCTTGGAGAAGCCACACTGAATGGAAAAGAGGGAAGAAACTGCGGAACAAAACTACACCCGAACCCCCTCGGACTTTCAGTCCTTAACAGACCAACTATCTTACCTTTTAATGACTTTCAGAGAGAGATTTTTCTTCCCTTATTAACTGTTTACTATTTGAACTGCCCCCATGGTCTAGAAGTTGTGATAGCTAAGCTCAACACACACATACAAATAATCCCCTTGTCATGCAATTCAAACCATTTCCTTTTGTGCTGGCTGCACTGGAGATGGAGCCATTCAAACATGGGCATTTAAAAATTTTCTATAGCAATCGGGAACCTAAGTGTTTTTAAGGACAATATAAATCGCACTGGGTTTCAGAAACATAATTCTCAAAGTTCACTTATTTTGAGTTATATTTTCCTGTGTCTAAAACTTCAAAGTCAGTGCTTCCCTTTTCATGTCAGGGGCATCTGTCCCACAGTGACTTGCCCGTCAAGGGGCACTTCAGTTTAATTGTTGCTGATTTCGCAGGTCACCAGAACCTTGTAGAAACCGCATCTGATTCACATGATCAGAAAGGTGCATGGGAAAAACACTCAAAACCTCAAACTCGTCCTGACTTTGCCAATGTCCTATTCCATTACGATATATTCCAAATGCAAACAAAGACTGGTCTAGAAATTTAATAAAAATTGACAGCAGGTTCATATCTTGCATTCCAGGCAGACAAGCTCAACGAGCAGTAAATGAATTAGTTACACACCATATTCCCTAATGAATAAGAGGCTTTGTTTATGTCATTGTTCAAATCTCTCCACAAATTACTTGTTCTTAGAAAACCCACCCTAGCCACATTTAAAAAAAAAAAAAAAAAAAAAAAAAATCACCTAAGGAATCACTGATTTCAAATACTTCTCCAAAGTACCATATTCCCAAACACACATCCATCCTCTTGATAGTGCATCTTTCTGGAAAATGGAAATTAACTGAGGAAAAAATTAACTTGAAAAAGTTATTGCCTTGTTGAATTAGGACACAAGTCAATCTTCCCTTCAGAAAAGATGCTGCTTTTTTCAAAAATATACATCCCAAAGAACCTAGCATAGCATCTGGTTTATAGCTATATGTAAATGTACTCATAATAACTTAGGTATTGAGTCTTCAGTAAGTACCAGGCCCTGCACTAATAACAGACACCACTTCAAAAAGTAGTTATGAGGGGCGCCTCGGTGGCTCCATCAGGTAAGCATCCGACTCTTGATTTCAGGTCAGGTCATGATCTCAACGTCACAGGATGAAGCCTGGCACTGGGTTCCACACTGGGTGTCCAGCCTTCTTGATATTCTCTTTACCTCTCTCTCTCTCTCTCTCTCTCTCTGCCCCTCCCCCGCGCTCACTCTCTCTCTCAAAAAAAAAGGTAGTTATGATTACTGCCATTTTAAAGATGTAAAAATTTTACTCAACTGAAGAAATTTAACTGTTTTCCAAAGCTTCCTGAACTAAGTAAGCGATCTAGCTGGAATTCTAACCTGAGTCTGCCTCAGTCCACAGCTTCTGTTCCTAATCACCGTAACGGGCAGCCTCCCTGAATAAATGAAGTGACATTTTCCCTACCATTTACCAAAGCAGCATTTTCTTTCTTTGGGTCTGGGAAAGGGAAACAGCTACAATTTTCAATAATAATCAGTATTGGGGAGGCTAGGTGGCTCAGTCAGTTTAGCGTCTGACTCTTGGTTTCCACTTAGGTCATGATCTCTTGGCTTCGTGGGTTGAGGCTTGAGATTCTCTCTATCCCCCCGTCTGCTTCTCCCCCACTCACACTGTCTGTCTCTTTCAAAATAAATAAGCTTTAAACAAAATGTTCTTTAATGTTTTATTTATTTTTGAGAGAGTGCAAGCAGGAGAGGGGCAGAGAGAGAGAGAGACAGACAGAGGATCTGAAGCAGGCTCTGTGTTGATAGCAGCAAGCCTGATGTGGGGCTTGAACTCCCGAACCAGGAGATCATGACCCAAGCCAAAGTCAGACACTCAACTGACTGAGCCACCCAACTGCCCCCCCCAAAATGTTCTTAATCATTAAAAATAATAATGAGTATTATCTTGGGGCTCCTGCGTGGCTCAGTCAGTTAAGCGTCCGATTCTTAATTTCAGCTCAGATCATGATTTCACAGTTGTAGGATCAAGCCCTGAGTGGGGCTGCACACTGAGGATTGAGCCTGGTTGGGATTCTCTCTCTCCCTCTCTCTCTCTGCTCCTCCCCCACTCACACACTCTCTCTCTCAAAATAAATAAACATTAAAAATAATGACTATTATCTTAAAATCAGACATTTCTTTTCATGTACATCCATACTTCCTTATATTTCACAATACAGCTCTGTCACGAAAGATTTATCTGGCTAATTTTAGCACTAGGTTAAATTATTCCAAAATATAAATTGTGAACATCCTGAAACATAATTTCTTCCTCAAAAGACAGATGCCAGCAGTAATGCTTTCCTTGTGAGATTTTCAAGTTTTTATTTACTTATTTAAAAAAGGAACAATAGATTTTGAAAATGCAACTGAAAAGGCTTGAGTAGGAGAACTTCCTTGAGGTCAGTGTTATCCACGACAGCCATATGTCCGGCAGGAAATCTGCAGCCGAGTGACATTAACAATGAATCCCCATTTTCTCAGACCCTGGAGACACTTGTGGCTTGTACATCTAAATAAGGCAGGGCTTGGACAAAGCATACTTTTAGCTTTTCATATTACAGGCATGGAATCTCATATTTCTAATATTTGACCTGGTGCATGCAAAGTCGTTTGTAGGGCTGACTTTTTAAACAGAATCTGCACACTCTGATGAGACCAAATAATCCTATCACCAGCTACATGAGTTTCTGTGCTTCTTTTTTTTTAATTTTTAAAAAGTTTTTATTTATTTTTGAGAGAGAGAGAGAGACAGACAGACAGACAGACCAGGAGCAGGAAAGGGACAGAGAGAGAGGGAGACACAGAATCCGAAGCAGGCTCTAGGCTCCAAGCTGTCAGCACAGAGCCCAACGCAGGGCTCCAAACCATGAACCAAGAGATCATGACCTGAGCCAAAGTCAGACGCTTAACTGACTGAGCCACCCAGGTGTCCCTGTGTGCTTCTTGATGTATTAAATTGGGCTAAATTCCCAGGTGAAGATCAAAGATGGGCTTCTATGTTGATCATATTTAGGCAAGCTTTGCTAAATATTTAAGGTACACGTAAGAACTTCATTGAAGAGAAAGATCCTCTATCCCCAAGCCACTGGATAATCTAACAACTGAGAATCAAATTCCTTACCCTAACAACTGAACCTTACACAGAAAGTACTGAGTTCGGCATGCTACCAGTGAATGATCCCAATATTTACTTTCAAATTACACAGTAAACCCTGCCACTCGTTCACAAAGATTAGTCAATTTTTATCCTTAGGTAAAACAATATATTGTTCAGAGATAAAATTATAACTTGTTTTTTGTACATACATGATTTTATAGCACCTTCAGAACAGCCTATCAAGTGGACATGGTTTTCATTCCCATTTTACAAATAAGGAAACAAACACAGAGAGGTTAAGGAACAGATAAAAGATCTCCAGCTGTTAAGGAGCAGAGCCTAGAATTAAACCCAGGATTATGTGCTTCCAAAACTCTTAACTTCATCTCAATGTTACACTGCGTCTCATGTTTGTTTTTGAAAAAGGTTAAATCAACTTTGGCAATTTCCTTTTAGTAGGTACTAAGCATTGCTAATTCAGATTTCTGCCTTATGCAGGAAGAATTAAAGGAAAAAAAAGTGGGATGCAGTCTGCCAGCTGAGACAAAAGTCTGCTTCCTAAGACAGCCCTAACTCTCCTGTGGGAGGCAGCTGCAGCAAGAGCTCTGGAGTCAGACAATGGGAGTCCACCACTTTCTAGCTGTGTGACCTTGAACAAGTCACTTAATCTCTCTGTCCTTCAATTTTCTCATCAGTAAAACAAGGGCAGTAATAGAAATGAACTCAATGTTCTTGGGGGTTAAATAACTTAAAAGAATGTTTTTGCGCATTGTACATGCTTGTATTTAGAGGGTTTTTGCACATTTTACACGCTGGATAATTCTCAGCTCCTCATACGATTAATAAGCTGCCTGAACTAAGTTTAGTGTCCATACATAAACATCAGGAGGCACAACTAACATGCCTATTATTTAGATATTCAGAAAGCTACTTTGCCTTAAAAAGATGATCAAGGGCGCCCGGGGGGCTCAGTCGGTTAAGCCTGACTTTGCTCAGGTCATGATCTCACTGCTTGTGGGCTGGAGCCTGGCTTCAGGCTCTGTGCTGACAGCACGGAGCCTGGAGCCTACTTGGATTCTGTCTCCCTCTCTCTGCCCCTCCCCTGCTCGCACTCTCTCTCTCTCTCAAAAATAAATAAACATTAAAAAGAAAGGAAAAAAAAGATGATCAAAAGCCCTCCCATGGCACAGACTGCTGTATGTCAAGGCCCAGGGTATCCTCAAACGAAATAGCTTTGTCACTGGCTGACTGAAAATACAGTATGAGTTCCTCTACATTACCTCACCTCCAAGTTACACACACGCTCCAAAATTAATTTTAAATGAAAAGGTTAACTATTGTTTGGGTTCTCAAGTAGTTAGCAACGCATCCTCTCTGGCGAGAAGCATGGCCACCTTGCAAACCGTGCAACTAATTTGCTCTAAATCACGTTCTCTAAAAGTGTTTCTTCGCAGCTTGCATTTCAGTTACTTGGTGTCCCCAATTGTTGTTGTCCCAGAACAAAAGCCTAATTGCTGCTGCTACAATACAGCCCTTTTTCTGAGATCATCATGAAGCCCTCGGAGCAAACAAGAGAGGGAGTTCTCATGAGCAGCAAGCACTGCATCCAAATTCCTGCACTCCAAAGGCCAACACGAGCCAAATTATCGGAGACTCGAGCCCCTTGCTTATTATCTACACTTCCCTGCAAATAGCTGTCTCGCGAATACTTCAGAGCCCTTTAGGACACATGTGTTTTCCTGCCCGGACGAGTTCGGAAAAACTCGGGGCCCCTTTCTCCCACCCGCGCAGCGTGAACAAGCGCCGGGCAGCAGCCCCGCCTGGGCGCGATTCTGTCGCGGTGGGGTCGTGGCCGGGCGCCCCCGGGCCCCGCAGGGCGAGGCTCGGGACGGAACGTCCCACCAGGCCCAACCCGGAGCCCCCGGGCGCGGGCGGGAGCCCCACCTTCCCGGCCTTTGAGGGACCGGCGCCGTGCGCCCGCATCCCGGGCTGGCACGCAAACCCCCGAACGGCGGCCCCGCGGAGGGATCAGGGACTCACGCGCTCTCTCGGGCTGTCGGGGGCCTCTCCCCGGCCGGCTCCCGGCCCCGCGGGCTCTGAGAGTGCGAGGCTCCCATGGCTCGGAGCTCTGCGCCCCGGCTGCGCCGGCCCGAGCTCCGCGGCGCGCCGGCTCGACCCGGACCCTGGGCGGGGAGGAGGCGGCGGGGCGGGGGAGGAAGGGTGGGGCGGAGGGGCGGGCGGGTGGTGTGGAGCCCTGCCTCAGGGTCCCGGCCGCCGGCAAAGCCGGCTAAAGGGCGTTGCTCGAGACGCCGCCAACTTCGCCGCCAATTGCAGGGCTCGGCCTGCGCCGCGGCTCGGGACGCACGCCCCGCGACGCCGCGGGGAGATGCTGAGCTGCCGGAGGGGCTCGGGTCGCGGGCTCCGCACCCCCAGCCGGGGAGCCGCTTGGCGGCAGAGGAAAACAGGTGGAGTGGGTGGGGGCCTGGGCGCGCCCCCGGGTCCCCACGGACGGGGAGACGTCGCTGTTTCTGCCTGCCCGGCCCGGGGCGCTCGGCGGCGCCTGGCTAGCCCCTGCTCGAGGCTAACAGGGAAGAGGCTCTGCGGGGAAGCACCGATAGGGGGCGGTGTGTGTCGGGATCCCGAGACCGAGGCTGCCTTTCCGCACGGCACCGCTCCCCCGCAGCAACTTCTTCGGAGACTGACACGGGGGCTGAGCTGTGCAGAAAAACGGGTTCATCCTGGTTGTGCCTCCGTCTAGCTGGGACACATAACTGCACCCTATGCGAGTCATCTGTAAAATGAGGTTGTATGTTCATTTTTACCTCTAATGACCCTTCTGGTTCTGACATTCAGTTTAGAATGAATTCTCTTCCTAATGCTGGCTTAGGGAAAAATGCACCCTATCCCTCCCACTGCGCCTGTGACCCACCTAATGACACACCTAGTAACTCCCTTTGCATAATATTTCATGCCCTTTCTCATCCATTCCCACCTCCTACATCCCTCCTCTCCAGCCATCTCTCCTCCATCCCAGAGTTTTGTTTCGTTTTAAAACAAAGATTGGAATGCCCTTTTGTGCTAACACCTATTTATCCTGCCAGACCAACTCATACCTTCCTTCTATAACTCTATCCTGCATCCTGATAGTACATCTTTTTTTGTTGTTTTGTTTTTTGTTTTTTGTTATTGCCGGTCTCTTTCACTAGAATGTAAACTCTGCGAAGACAGAGAATTTGTTTTTTTTTTTTTTTCAACGTTTTTTATTTATTTTTGGGACAGAGAGAGACAGAGCATGAACGGGGGAGGGGCAGAGAGAGAGGGAGACACAGAATCGGAAACAGGCTCCAGGCTCCGAGCCATCAGCTCAGAGCCTGACGCGGGGCTCGAACTCACAGACCGCGAGATCGTGACCTGGCTGAAGTCGGACGCTTAACCGACTGCGCCACCCAGGCGCCCCGAGAATTTGTTTTTTCACTGTTGCCCCAGCACCGCCTGGTGCATAGTAGACATTAATAATTGTCGATAAATGCATTCATCCTACACATTTGATCGTTTTCCTCCCCAGTGTTCCTACACCATGTGTTAATTCCTCTAACATAGCACTTACCAATCTTATTTTATAATTATTTGTCTTTCCACTAGAATATGAGTTCTGTAATGACAAGAACCCTTTCTTATCTCTGTATGCAAGCTTAGTGCCTGGCACAGTGCCTCTGTCCTGGCATATATACGATAAGTATTTGCTGAATGAATGAATGAATGAGCGAGCCAGTGGCAACGCACACAGAATGGTGTTCAATATCAACTTAATTCTTGACTCGAAGCTTTAGGCAATGAAGATGTATGTGCCTACATTTTAATGTTTCCAGAAAGGATTAGAAAACTCATACTAGAGACTTAATATTTACAATAGATCTCTCTCTCTCTCTCTTTTTATGTCTAATTTTTATTTCCTGTTTATACATTATCTACACTCTACTATAGCTGGAGAGTTCCTAGAGTTCAGGATGCTGCCACACTGTAGGCATATACAAACAGAGTCTTTGGGGGTGGGAAAATAAACATTAATTAGTAAAAGTGTAGTGAGACTAGGAATTGAGACAGGGGGAGGGGAGGAGGATTTCAAATAGCTGTAGAAAAGTTGACTTTTGGCAGATGATTAAAAAAAAAAAAGCTCACATTCTTCACACATCCTGTCTGTAATACCTTGGCACTGAGATTGAAGTGCCACTGATAACACACACATAACCCTGTCAGAGCTGTGGTCCCTTTCAGAGGAACACTCAGCCTCTCCTGGTAAGAAAGGTCTTTATTCCCAGTAGATCATTATAAGGGAAAAATGGGGGGGGGGGGGGAACGCAACAGGCGGGGCAGGGAAGGAGGGGAAAGCTTTCTTTCTACTGGGTAGACAAGATGGGCTGTTGGGAAAAGTTTTATTATTATCAGTGGAGAAAGGCACAGGGTAACATCACTAAAATGGTTTAAAAGAAAAGGAAATATGTGACGTCCACACCCTATGGTGATGCAGAGAAACCGAGACAATGAGGAGAAACAGTGTCTGCAAAATAATGTGAAAGTTTGTGTCTACTGGCGGGGCCCAGAGACATGGCCAATATAGAGACATGGGCATCTGGGGCTCTAGACCCAGGGGAGTGAAGACAGTGAAGGCGAAGTCTTATCTTTGGAAAATAAACTTATGAAGCCTTTTCAGGGAAAATGCCCAGGATAGACCTGAGAGATCCAAACATTCCTCTTCCCCGCAACATTTAATGATTGGCTCTTCTCACAGAAGCAAAGCCAGGCTCTATTTCCTCATCTCAGAGACTGGCTGCAGATCTCCAACAAAGGAATAGGCTATGGGATATGTAAAGATCCTCTGCTTCATGTCTCTTTGTTTAAAATCCTTCTTGCTTTTTATCTTTCAATTAGAACACAAAATTTAAAAGCCCAGCATCCCTGAGCACCTGGGTGGCTCAGTCAGTTAAGCGTCTGACTTCTGCTCAGGTCACAATCTCACAGTCCGTGGGTTCCAGCCCCGTGTGGGGCTCTGTGCTGACAGCTCAGAGCCTGGAGGGTGCTTCAGATTCTGTGCCTCCCTCTCTCTCTCAAATATAAATAAACATCAAAAGCTCAGCATCCCTAATGAAGACATAGAATTGTTACCACGCAATCAAGAGTTCTTCTCCGAGGAAAATTAGTAAAGAAATGCAACCACCTCCTCTCCCTCAGTGTGGTTCTGAAGTTGTGAGCTCAAAGGCCACTCATAAGTGGTGGACAACCTTGCTGTCATCTGACCTATTGACTGAGCAAGTAATGCCAGTTCTGGGGCTCCCAACTATTCATACAGCTGAGGAGTTGTTCTTCAAGAAGAGGGCAGGAAGATAACAGCTGGACACCACTTGCTGTTGCATTTGATAGGGAATAAAGGAAGAATAGAACCTTCTGACTGTTTTATGGTGTCTGTAGTTTCTGCCTAAAGTGACCAAAGAAGAAGAAAGGGATGAGGAGAGGAGGGAGGCAGCCTGCATTTTGTAGTCCCTGGGTCAGCAGACTGCTGAACATGATGGCCAGCTGGGATCAAAGGAGATATGCAGCCTGTGATGGAGTCTTGGAGGGGTAATATTTGATATCCAGTGTTATAGTTTCCATTTTGCATTATAATTCTGTCAGTAGGCATTTTTTAAACATTGGAAAACAAGTAAAGAAAGAAAATTTAAGAAACTGAAATTTATGATTGCCACCTAGATTGCAAAATACACTCTTCAGTGTCAAACCCTACTGCCAGAATGCTACTTATGCTCAGTAGAAGGATGCGAGCTAACATTTATTGGATACCTGGGACGTTGCTTGGTGGTTGGTGAAAGTAAGCACATTTAGTCCTCGTAACACAGAGAAATGATAACAATAGTAGGTAATAGTTTTTTAAGTACTTTTTATGTACTAGACTGTTCTAAGTGCTTTAGGTTTACTAATTCATTTAATGTTCATTACATTACAACGTTTATAGGCACTTTTAGTATCCTCAATTTACAAATGAGTAAAGTGATGCATGGACACTTTAACATGCAACACAGCTACAAAATGGCAGAGCTAGGAATAGAACCCAGGTAGGTTAACTCCAGAGTTATAACATAGAGCTTAGCCTCTATGCTATATTTCCTTAATTTTTATGCTGTGCGCCCCATTTTATTTTATTTTATTTTATTTTATTTTTTAAAGTTTATTTATTTATTTTGAGAGAGAGAAACAGAGCATGAGAGCAGTGGAGGGGGAGAGGGAGAGAGAAAGAATCCCAAGCAGGCTCCATCCGCACTGTCAGCACAGAGCCTGATGCGGGTCTTGATCTCCTGAACAGTGAGTTCATGACCTGAGCCAAAATCAAAAGTCAGACACTCAATGGATTGAGCTACCCAGGTGCCCCTGTGTACCCCATTTTAAGATGAAGAAACTGAGGCTTTGAGAAGTAAGTACCATAACCAGTATTTAAACCCAGTTCTGTCTTGATCACAAAGCTTATGTTCAACATGGATTTGTCTCCCCAGCAATCATGCCAAATGAGTATTACCCTTCACAGTAGCCCTCTTCGGAAGTTACATGCTTATCTCAGAGCTGCCCTACCTTTCCATTTTTGGAAGTTATTGAAATGTTAATTTATAAGCCAAAGGATAAAGTTAGGTTTACTACATATTGTTTGTTAGTAAGAGCCACATATTGTTCTTGAAATCAGGTAATGTAAGTGCTCCATCACTGTTCTCCTTTATCAAAATAGTTTTAGCTATTCTAAGTTCTTTGTTTTCCATATAAAAATTTTTTTCTTTTTCTTTTTCTTTTCTTCTTTTTTTTTTTTTTTTATTTGAGGGGGTGGGGCTGAGAAAGAGATGGAGAGAGAGAGAATCCCAAGCAGACTCCATACTCAGCGTGGATCGTGCTGACCCTGGGATCATGACCTGAGCCATAATCAAGAATCAGACTCTCAACTAACTGAGACACCCAGGCTCCCCTTCCCATATAAAATTTAAAATAAACTTGTAAACTTTTTAAACAACCTTGTCTAGATTTCCACAAGGATTACACTGAATCTATTGACTAATTTAAGGAAGATCGGTAGTTTAACAACATTGAGACTTCTAATCTATGAACATGGTGTAGCTCTATTTATGTAGCCCTTCTTGAATTTCCCAGAATGTTTTGTAGTTTTCAGTCTATAGGTCCTGCACATCTTTTGCTAAATTTATTCCGAAATGTTTTATGCTATTTTAGATGGAGAAATAAAACTGATTATTGTATATTGTATCCTGCTATCTAGCTAAATTCATTATTACTACTTTTTTTAAGATTAAAAAAAAATTTTTTTTAATGTTTATTTATTTTTGAGAGAGAGAGAGACAGAGACAGAGACAGAGCATGAGTGGGGAAGGGGAAGAGAGAGAGGGAGATACAGAATCTGAAGCAGGCTCCAGGCTCTAAGCTGTCAGCACAGAGCCTGATGTGGGGATTGAACTCATGAACCACGAAATCATGACCTGAGCTGAAGTTGGACACTTAACCGACTGAGTCACGCAGGTGCCCCTCTTCTTTAAATGTTTGATAGAATTCACCAGTGGGGAGCCATCTGAGGCAGAAGGTTTGTCAGATGTTTTTAAATTCCAAATTTCCTTTCTTTAATGGTCATAGGGCTCTTCAAATATTCTGTTTCTTCTTGGCTCAGCTTTGTAATTTATGTCTTTCCCAGAATGTGTCCATCTCACCTAAATGGTCACATTTAATGGCATAAAGATACTCATACTAATAATAATGGAGTGTTCTTCTTTTAATGTCTGAAGGATCTGTAATGGAGTCCTCTCTTTCATTACTGATATGGCAATTTCTTTTTTTTTTTTCTTGGTCAGTCAGGATTGAGATTTATCAATTTTATCAATTTTTCCAGTGACTAGCTTTTGGTTTTATTAATTTTCCCTTTTTTTCCTGTTCTCTATTTCATTTATTTTTGTTTTATCGTTATTATTTCCTTCCTTCTGATTGCTTTGGGTTTAATTTGCTTCTTTTTCTAGTATTTTTAATTAAAAAAATTTTTTTAATGTTTCTTTATTTAAAGGGAGAGAGAGAGACAGAGTGTGAGAGGGGGAGAGGCAGAGAGAGGGAGACACAGAATCTGAAGCAGGCTCCAGGCTCTGAGCTGTCAGCACAGAGCCCAATGCAAGGCTCCAACTCATGAACTGCAATATCATGTCCTGAGCCAAAGTCAGATGCTTAACTGACTGAGCCACCCAGGCACCCCTTCTTTTTCTAGTTGGAAAAAGGTGGAAACATAGACAGAAAGGTGGGAAATTGATTTAAGAGCTTTCTTCTTTTATCTTAGAGGCATTCAAAGCTATAATTTATTTCCCTCTAGGTGCTACTTAGCACATCCCACAAAGTTTGATATGTTGTATTTTCATTATCATTCAGTACCAAATATTTTCTAACCTCTTGTAATTTCTTCTTCAACCCATTGAATATTTACAGTATGGGTATTTATAGTATTAATATTAACATAGTATTAATATAGTATATAATATAGTATTATAGTATATAATATAGTATTAATATTTATAGTATATAGTATTTATAGTATTGTTTAGTTTCCAAATATTTATTATTTTCCTAGTTATCTTAGTTTCTAATTTAATTTAATTATTGTCAGAGAACAAACTTTTAAAATTTACTGAAACTTGTTTATGGTCCAGAATATGATCTATCCTGGTAAACATATCACATGTACTTGAAAAGAATGTGCATTTTGCTGTTGTTGGGTGAAGTGTTCTATAAATATCAATTAGGTCAAGGTGGTTGATAGTGTTGTTAACAGTTTCTTCTTTGATGATTTTTCTTTGTTTATCAATTTCTGAGAAACAGTATAATCTCCAGTTATGATTACATATTTCTTCTTTTAATTCTGTCAACTTTTGCTTCATATATTTTGAAGCTGTTATTGAACACAGGCAAATTTGCAATTTTTCTTTTCTTTTTTTTTTTTTTTTTGAGAGAGAGGGAGAGAGCCGAGTGCACACACACTGGGGAGAGACAGAGAAAGAGGGAGAGAGAGAATCTTAAGCAAGATCCATTCGAAGTGCGGAGCGCGACATGGGCTCCATCTCACGAATCTCGAGACCATGACCTGAGCCGAAATTAAGAGTCAGACACTTAACCGATTGAGTCACCCAGGCACCCGAGTGATTTTTATGCCACCTTGACTAAAACTTTTATTGCTCTGAAGAGCTCTTTATCTCTGGCCATACATTTTGTTTAGAAATCTATTTTGTTTGATACTAATATAGCCACTTCAGCCTTCTCCTGCTTACTGTTTACGTGACATATCATTTTCTATCCATTTTTGATCTATCTCTGTCTTTGTATTTAAAGTATGTCTATTTGTTCCTTTTAATAGACTTTATTTTTAAGAGCAGTTTTAGGTCCACAGTTAAATTGAGCAGAAAGTATAGAGAGTTCCCATGTACCTCCTGCCTCCAGACACACACCCTCTCCCCAATACCGACATCCCATACCAGAGTGGTACACATGTTACAACCAACACTGACGTCATTGTCCCCCAAAGTCCACAGTTTATATTGGGATTCACACTTGGTATGGTACATTCTATGAGTTTTAACAAACATATAATAACAAAAATCCACTATTCTAGTATCATACAGAATAGCCTCACTCCTCTAAAAACCTGCTGTGCTCTGCGTATTCATCCTTCCCCCCACCCCATTCCCTGGCCACTAGATATTTTTACTGTTTTTATAGTTTTGCCTTTTCCAGAACATCATAATGGAGTCATACTGTATGTAGCCTTTTCAGCCTGGCTTGTATCACTTAGTAAAATGCATTTAAGCTTTCTGTGTGTCTTTCTGTGGCTTGATAACTCATTTCCTTTCAGCCCTGAATAATATTCCTTCTCTGGATATCTCCATTCACCTATTAAAGGACATTTTGGTTACTTTGGGAATTTTTGGCAATTAAGAATAAAGCTGCTATCAACATCATGTGAAGATTTTTGTACGAAAGTTTTCAGCTGATTTGGGTAAATGTCAAGGAATGTAATCACTGGCTTTATATGGTGAGAGTATGTTTAGTTTTGTAAGAACCCACCAAGGTATCTTCCAAAGTGGCTGTACTACTTTGCCCTCCCACCAGCGATGAGTGAGAGTTCCTGTGGCTCCACATCCTCACCAGCATCTGGTGTCACGAGTGGTGGGAATTTTTGCCATTCTAACAGGTGTGCAATCAATGGTACCTCCTTGTTTTAATTTGTAAGTCTCCTAATGACATACGATGTAGCATATCTTTCATATGTGTATTCGCCATCGATACAACCTTTTCAGTGAGATGCTGCATTTGGCTTTTTAATTCATTGAAAAACAATCATCAATTTTAATTTTCTGAGTGGAGTGTTTAGGTTATCAACATTTAATGTAATTATGGATATGATTGGGTGAGGCCTATCATTTTATATTTTTGCTTTCTATTTTTCTCTTTTGACATTTGCTTATCCATTTCCCATTTCCTGCCTTTTTTTATTTCTTTAATATTTTATAAATTATTCCATTTTAGTTTTATTGATGGCTTTTTAGCTAGTGTTCGCATTCTTATTTTAGTGGCTGACCTATAAATTACAAAATCCATCCTTAACTTTTCATAGCCCATTTAAAATTAACAATGTACTGGGACACCTGGGTGGCTCAGTCGGTTAAGCATCTGACTTCAGCTCAGGTCATGATCTCACAGTTCATGGGTTTGAGCTCCTCGTTGGGTTCTGTGCTGACAGCTTAGAGCCTGGAGCCTGCTTTGGATTTTGTGTCTTCCTCTCTCTCTGCCTGCACCCCCCCCCCCCACCTCCCCACTTGCCCTCTGTCTCTGTCTCTCTCCCTCTCTCAAAAATAAATAAATAAACTTATTTAAAAACTCTTAAAAAAATAAAGTTAACAGTTACTTCTTCATATACATTCTAGAGATGAAAAGTGCAATTTCTGAAAAAAAAATTGAGCAGATGGATTCAACATCCAAATAGATACATTAAATGAAAGAATAAGTAAACTTTAAGATGGACCAACCAAAATTACTCAAGATGAGTAACAGGCAAAGACCAAAAATAAAATGAATAAAATCTTAGGGACTTGTTAGATGATATAAACAGTAAACATACATGGATTCCCAGAAGGAGAGAAGAGAATGGAGTGGAGGAAATATTTGAAGAAATGATCACCAAACTCCTCCCAACGGTAATAGAAGTCAGAAATTTGCAGACACAAGATGCTGAAAAAACACCAAGTAAAATAAACATAAGGTAAAAGTAACATAAAAGTCTTCTCTAATCACATCCTGGTCAAAATGTTGTAAACCTCGAAAGCAGAAAGAGAGCAACACATAAAAAGGGATTTCCATTTGGTTCTTTTTTATTGCTTCAATTTCTCTGCTGAAACTTTCCATTTATCTCCTGAGATTTTGATTCACTGAAAACAAGCATTTTTCCTTAATTTTCTTTGCTTCATGGAAGATGGCAATAAAGTCTTTTAAAACTACAAAACACTTACACATCCTTGCCTTCGAAATTCCAACATCTTATTCATCTCCAGGTTAGATGCGATTGACTTCTAAGAGGTGTTTTGTGTTCCCGGCTCTTCATCTGTCAGGTAACACTGGACTGCATCTTGGACATCATAAATGCTAAGTTGCAGGGATTTCAGATTCCATTCTTTTTCTCTGATGAGAGTTGTTTTTCCTTTGTTTCAGCAAATGATTTTCTCACAGGGCTTACACTGCAAACTGTTTCTCAGGTAACAGCTCCAGTCCGGGTGTAGATCTTTTTGTCTGGCTGAGCTGCTTTGAGTGTGTTCTGTGCATGTCTGGTTCAGGGGTTAATCAGAAATTTAATTTGGGGATCCTCTTTCTGACGGTTTCCTTTCTGGGTTCCCCCACCTTTTCAGCATTCATGATTTTCAGACTTGACCCTTCTTACTCCCTAAAACAGCAAGACTGTAGAGTTTTTCAGTCTTCAGTCTTGTGTTACACAAGCCACTATGTGAACTACACTGAGCCCCAGGCTAAAAGCCATGGTGGCAGAGGACTTTCTCCTGTGACTCCTCATCTCCTCTCCTTCAAGCTGACATGCAACACCACAACCTATTTATTTCTGTTTTCTCTTCAGTATCTCCAGGTAGTCACTTTATATATCATGTCCAGGTTGTAGAGTTATTTTCTGCAAGAATGATCTTTATACCCAGAATAGTCCATAATATCCAGAGATAAGAACCCATATATTGTTCTTATGAAATGGTAATACTCAGCTTTACCACCCACTTTACTCATCACAGTTGTCCTGAGTGACCCCAGTTTCAAAAGTCAAATCTACCTCCACAGGATGAAGATTCATTTAGAATACTGAAAATAGGGGCGCCTGGGTGGCTCAGTCAGCTGACTGTCCAACTTCGGCTCAAGTCATGATCTCATAGTTCATGGGTTCGAGTCCCACAATGGGCTCACTGCTGTCGGCAGTGTAGAGTTTGCTTCGGATCCTCTGTTCCCCTCTCTCTGCCCCTCCCCCACTGTGCGAGCACATGCATGCTCTCTCTCTCTCTCTCAAAAATAAATAAAACATTAAAAAAAAAAAAGAATACTGAAGATAATTTGCTATGTGCCCTGAAGACAATTTTAAGGGATAGGACCAAAGGAGTTGAGCAATGGAAGCATCATTGCATAATTGCAGTACGTCTGTAATATCTTAAGGTGACAGAGGCTAATATTTCCTAATATCTGTTCTTCTCTTTTAGTAAAACAAACAAAGAGAAAACCACCTGGTTTTTGGCTATTATGAATGAAAGCTACATTTCCCTATTACACGTCTCTATTACATGTAGATATGGCCATGTAACTAAGTTTTGGTCAATGGGATAAAAATAGAAGTGTCAAGTTCAGCTTCCATGAAGCATCATTAATGAAGAGTGTGGAGGTACTACAGTCTGAATGCTTGTGTCCCCCTCAAATTCATGTGTCAAATAGTCCCCAAGATTGACGGTATTAGGAGATGGAGGCTTTGGGTGCTACTTAAATCATGAGGGTGGAGCCCTCATGAACGACATCGGTGCCCTTACAATGACATTGACTCCAGAGAGATCCCTTGCCCCTTCCACACTTTGAGGACAATAGCCAGAAAGCACCGGCTATGAACCAGGAAGAGAGCCCTCACCAGAGTGCAACTATGCCAGCGTCCTGATCTTGGACTTCCAGCCTCCAAAACTATGAGAAATAAATGTATAAGCTACAGTGTCTGTGGTATTTTGTGATAGCAGCCCAAATAGACTCTTTACCTTGCTGGCTGGGATATTGAGGGGCTAGCTGAATTCATGCAGCCACACTTCATCTTGAGGTTGAAGGAGCCTGGATCCATCACATCATGGAGCCTCTAAGCCTGCTGTACAGATTTTTTTTTTTTTTTAATGTGAGAAAAAAAAACTTACATATTGCTTAGCTACTATTATTTTGGATTTCTGTAAACCTCAGCCAAAGGAAATCCTAATTAATATTCTGGTCCTTAAGTTGCAGAGAAAAACAGTCCTATTATCTTGTACTCAAACTGGAAGAACTGTATTACTTAGTCGCCCTGTCAGCAATTATTCCACCTACTCTTTAATTTTTTTTAATGTTTATTTATTTTTGAGAGACAGAGAGACAGAGCGTGAGCAGGGGAGGGGCAGAGAGAGAGGGAGACACAGAATCTGAAGCAGGCTCCAGGCTCTGAGCTGTCAGCACAGAGCCAGATGTGGGGCTCAAACTCACGGACTGTGAGATCATGACCTGGGCCAAAGTTGGACACCCAACCAACCGAGCCACCCAGGCACCCCTATTTCACCTATTCTTTAGATAAAGAGTGTGGACAGAGGTGCCTGGGTGGCTCAGTCAGTTGAGTGTCCAACTCTTGATTTCGGCTCAGGTCATAGTCCCAGAATCGTAGGATCCATGCTCAGCATGGAACCTACTTAAGATTCTCTCTCTTTCTCTCTCTCTCTCTCTCTCTCTCTTTCTCTCTCTCTCCTTCTGCCCCTCTCCCCTGTTCTCACTCTCTCTCTCTCTCTCTCAAAAAAAAAATGGGGCGCCTGGGTGGCGCAGTCGGTTAAGCGTCCGACTTCAGCCAGGTCACGATCTCGCGGTCCGTGAGTTCGAGCCCCGCGTCAGGCTCTGGGCTGATGGCTCGGAGCCTGGAGCCTGTTTCCGGTTCTGTGTCTCCCTCTCTCTCTGCCCCTCCCCCGTTCATGCTATGTCTCTCTCTGTCCCAAAAATAAATAAAAAACGTTGAAAAAAAAAATTTAAAAAAAAAAAAAAAAAAAAAAAAAAAAAGACTGTGTATAAATTAGCCCCTAACCCTAATACTTCTCAGGCCTGAAGTTCAGCTCCTGCTGAATGTACCCATAAAACCTACCCCCAGCCATCATTGCCCCCCATGCGAATCTATGCCCTATCCCAAATAAACTTCCTCCAACTGAAGGTTTCCATTCTCTTCTCCCTCAGTCTTGCCCTGAGTGATTTATTCATTCATGCATTCATTCATTCATTCACCAAATACATACAAACACCCACCTTGATGTCTATCTCAATTTGAATTCATCTTCACAAAAATGTTGCACAAGGTGACAGTTGCCTGAGGCCTGCCACCAGCCTCCAGTGACCACATTGACCCTAATTCCACCCCACATCATTGTTATGGCACTGCCTAAACATAACAAAAAAGTCAAAACCAAGAGACTGATTCCTGGAACAGAGCTGGAAAGGACCCTGGGCGTCATCTAGCTTTTCCTTCTTATATTAATACACGTGAGCCAAGGCCCTGACCCACTTGAGATTTGCCCAAGGTCACAGAGACCGTGCCAGAGATGCAGCCAGGACTCAGAGTTCCCCACCCCATCCAGGCCTTTGTTTTTTCCTCCCTTCTCATTTCCTTCATGCATACTTAATCCAAATATGAAGATTACATATCTGTTACTTTGATTAGAAAATATAAAAATATTACCTTAAAAACCATCCTTATACTCAGTGACAAGGAAATAAATTACCTTTGGTGATTTGTCTTTGAATTTATTCTCAGCTTACTCTGAAGAGGGAACATGCCAGCAACCCAGACCAGGACCTTTGCCCGGGCTGGAGCCATTAGCACTGAAGAAAATTAAGTCAGGTGAAAGTCACATGCTTCCTTACAAGGTAGGTTTTCAGTTAGTTTCCAGCCAAATGCCTTTTGCCTAAGGCTAATTCTCAGAAATTCTTCCACAATTCCACCACTGTGTGTATGACTGTTCTCTTACACTTTGTGCTAGCAAAGCTGAATTCTGGCACAAACACACACACACACACACACACACACACACACACACACACACAGAGTCTTTGTTTCCCTGCTTCAAGGTGATACAACTGTCATCTATAATAAGTGGGCAGTTCCCAGAAGAAAGCTTGTGCTTCAGATCTGTGACACTGCCCTCCTCCTGTGGAAACAGCTGCCAACTTCACAATTTCAATCTGTATTCTCCGGGACAACAAGGAAAGCACTTAAAAAAAAAACAAACCCACAAAAAAACCCTACTTGTCAATTCTATGCCTACATAATGGTTCAGGGACTATATACCTACATAATAGTTCAGTGTGCTTTCTATTGATTTTGTTTGGGAAGAAGGATATTTTTTGTGCCCTGGCATTGTCTTCAGAGACAGAACCTGCCTGGCCTATAATTCAAGCGTCCTGGACTCAGTAACCTCAAGTGTCTTCTTGGAACATTAACCCTTGGTACTTTTTTGGATCTTATCTAATTCTGGGGTAGTGACCTGGAGCAAACTGTGGAGATTTATTTACTTTTTTTTTTTTTAACGTTTATTTATTTATTTTGAGAGAGCTAGAGACAACACAAGTAGGGGAGGGGCAGAGAGAGAGGGAGAGAGAGAGAATCCCAAGCAGGCTCCGCACTGCCAGCACAGAACCCAATGCGGGGCTCGAACCCACGAAACTGTGAGATCATGACCTGAGCTGAAACCAAGAGCCGCATGCTTAACCAACTAAGCCACCCAGGCACCCCTGGGTATTTATTTTTAAGCAATCTCTACACCCAACACAGTGCTCAAACTCACAACCCAAGAAAAAACTAGAAGGTTGGCAAGAGTACTGAGTGCCTGGGTTCAAGGAAGTGCTTTAATTTGTGAGCATTAAATTTGGAATTAAAAATCAGTATGATAGTTTGTTGTACAAGAATAGCAGCATGAATATTAAAAAAAAAATGTGACTGTTTTCTGGCTGAGCAAACCAACAGGATGTATGGAGCCCAAAAATGCTGCAAAGCAGAAGCAAACATTCAAAGGAAATCTCTAAAGAGAGACAAAGTAAATATAAAATGTTCTTTGGCTTAGAAGTTAAGACTGTCCTTAGAGGTCATGTCAGGACCTTGATTATTTATCTTTGGATATTTGTGAGCCAGACAGAGCTGCCAAGTTACAAGAATAAAACAGGCTTTTACCCATAAGCAGGTTAAATGAAAGGAAGATTGAGTGCACGTACACCAAAACATCAGGGCCACTCTTTCCTCAAGAAGTCTGAAAGTGTTCCACCTTGCTACAGAGAAAGACCAGAACTGCCCCAGCATGATTCTGAACCTGCAGGTGAAAAATCCAGGGGTGCCCATGGGAATTGGGATGGAAGAAAATAAAAAGATCACACCTAGCCAGATGTAGTATATGCACTG
The DNA here is from genome assembly GCF_028018385.1 of Neofelis nebulosa. Taxonomy (NCBI): domain Eukaryota; kingdom Metazoa; phylum Chordata; class Mammalia; order Carnivora; family Felidae; genus Neofelis; species Neofelis nebulosa. Next base: position 45,250,941 of record NC_080784.1, read on the forward strand.
ATCACTGGGGAGGGCTGTTGTTTACTTTTTACCATGTTCCAGGGAAGCATGGGTGGTAATCAGATCAGGATTTGGTTTGGGTGGTCTTAGCTTTGAAGTTTTCAACTTTCTTGCCTGTGCTCACAAGTTTTTTGTCTCCATGCAACTCAGTGACCCACATTGCTATTGATACTATAACCATTTTTCTTCAGCATCTGGGATTGGGCAGCACAAGTGGAAGCTATAGACTCCATCATTTGGCTCCTCAGCCCCTCCATGAAGAGTTCCTGGGAGGAAGGGACTGATTGTACCTCTAGGACAGAGCAGGGCATAAGATGATCAGTGCAAGAAGGGAAACAGAGGTGTGAGCAAGATGGAATGAACATGAGAAACATAATACCTGGCTTGCCTGGATCAAAGCATGCTGAAGAACAATCCTAGGGCACAACAGATGAAAGGTGCCAACAGGATCATCAGATTCCAAATTCCACCTGACTCAGGAATCCTCTGCTTGAGAATCCTGACCAGTGGTCAGCCAGCTTCTGTTTGGAATTTTCAAAGATATTTCTGGTAGGCACAGAATTGTAGCGCTCCGATCCCTTTCCAAGAAAGGACTTAGCAACCCAGCTTCAAGGAATGTGGTTAGCTGATAACCTCCAGCTGTTAGTGCCTTCAGGGTTTGCCTCAGCTTTGGAGCTGAGATCAGTTTTCCCCTGGAGTCCCCAGCCAATGCCTGAGCAAGGTGGTAGTATAAAGGCCTGACCATTTCTGCCCAACATGGCACTCCTCTAGTGGACAACGTTTGCTCTGGAACCCCCTCAGCGGCCTGGCAGAGACTTAGTCAGAACTGTACGACAGTCTGAAGGCTTTCCTGCCCGATCTTGCTTTCTCTCTTTTTCCTTTCCAAGTGTTACTCTTCAATAAAGCACAGGGGATTTTTTTTTTTAGGGCATAAGTTATTATTATTATTTTTTTATTTTTTGTTAAAACTCTACCCCCAACATGGGACTCGAACTCATGACCCTGAGATTAAGAGTCATATGCTCTAGGGGCACCTGGGTGGCTCGGTCGGTTAAGTCTCCAACTTCGGCTCTGGTCATGATCTTGCGGTTCTTGAGTTCGAGCCCTGTGTCAGGCTCTGTGCTGACAGCTCGGAGCCTGGAGCCTGCTTCAGATTCTGTGTCTCCCCCTCTCTCTCTGCCCCTCCCCCACTTGTGCTTCCTCTCTCTCTCTCTCAAAAATAAATAAACATTAAAAAAAAAGTCATATGCTCTACAGACTGAGCCAGCCAGGTGTCCCAGGCATAAGCTATTCTTTATGATCCCGTAATGGTGGAAACATGACACTACACATTTGTCAAAACCCACAGAATTTTACACCACAAAAAGTGAACCCTAATGTATATACATTAAAGAAAAATCACTCAGGAGGTCAGGGGATCCCAGGATGGAACTGGTAGGACAATCTAAATGTATTACAAATGTATGAAACATCTTTACTTAAAGAGGTTGAGGGGAAAAAGGGGCTGATCTAAGTAACTTTGGAAATGAGTGGAGTAAGACTAACAGCCAAATAAACTATACATAAGCACTGTATTCTGACTGATAAAGTTGTTTCCCATAGGAGCCCATGTTAACAATTCTAATACCACTCTACATGTATACCACAATTGAACAATGAGGTAAATGGATGGCAAATGGTGGGAGCCAGGTTTTTCTGTTGAAGTAGGAAGTTACAGGTAAGCAAAGGGAGGTCTACAAAGAGCCATGTGATAATAGATTAGAACTGGAGACATCAGTATGAATCCATGTTTGGTTCCATATAGATTACGTATAGAAATATTAATAAATAGGGGCACCTGGGTGGCTCAGTCGGTTGAGTGTCCAACTTCGGCTCAGGTCATCATCTCGCGGTTTGTGAGTTCGAGCCCCACATCGGGCTCTGTGCTGATGGCGCAGAGCCTGGAGCCTGCTTCGGATTCTGTGTGTCTCCCTCTCCCTCTACGCCCCCCCCCCCACTCACACTCTGTCTCTCTCTCCTTCAAAAATAAATAAACATTAAAAAAATTAATAAAAGAAATATTAATAAATATGTTTACATACACAGGTTAGTATACACACATGTATCTTCCTGCTCTATGAGCTGAGAGGGCGTAAAAGCAACATCATCTCTGTATAACAAGCATGCACAGCACCCAGATCTTGGTTTTCAATTCCATTCTCTAATTAAAGGAACCAGGGCTACTTCTTGGAGAAATGGTTGATTCTAGGACTGAGGCAAGAAATATACAAGATGATCCTGGAACACCTTTTAGTGCCAGAAAGTAAAGAAGTGCTCAAAAAACAAACACAACACCAAAACCCACGCTGATAGAGCTATAACAAAGGGACACAGAAGCCAACTGAAAGACTTCCCAATGGTCAAAGCTGGAACAAGTTGAGAAATGAAATTAAGAAATTAGTGTTGAGGGGCGCCTGGGTGGCTCACTTGGTTAAGCGTTCAACTTCAGCTCAGGTCACGATCTCCTGGTTTGTGAGTTGGAGCCCCACATCAGGCTCTGTGCTGACAGCTTGGAGCCTGGAGCCTGCTTCAGATTCTGTGTCTCCTCCTCTCTCTGCCCCTCCCCCCTCCTCTCTCTCAAAAATAAGCAAACATTTAAAAAATTAAAAAAAAAGAAATTAGTGTTGGATTATAACCTGAAGTATGAAATAATTATGTATAAGTTTCTACAATATAAATAAATGATTTAACAAATAAATAAGTAAAAGGACAAATGTTCCATGAAGAAAAATTCCAAATAACTTATGTAGATACTCCAGTCTCAATAAAGTAATGCTTAACTCTCCACTCCTTAAGCATGGACTGTGCATAGTGACTTCCTCCCAAAGAATACAAAACAGAAAGAGGAAAAAAAGAGTAACTGTACAGTACAGAAATCTGACAAACACTGCTTCAGCCATGTGATCAAAGTTGACATCAACAGTGATAAGTCATGTTGACAGTATGTACCCCTGTCTTGATGCAAGGAAATGGTACTTCACTTCTGTGGTCTTCCTTCTAAGAACCCATAACCACAGTATAATCATGAGAACAACATAAGACAAATTCCAATTGAGATATTCTACAAAATACTGGATCATTGGTCCTCAAAGCTCTCTGGGTTGTCAAAACCAAGGAAAGTCTGAGAAACTCTCAAACCAAAAGTAACCAGAGGAGTTATAACTACTAAATGCAATGTGGCACCGTGGATGAGATCTTGGAACAGAAATTGGACACTGAGCAAGAACTAAAGAAATCTAAATAAAACACAAACTTTAGTTAATAATTATGTATCAATACTGGAATTGTGACATGGGTTCCACACAAATGTTAAATGTTAATGACAAGGGATTCTGGATGTGAATTATACTGGAACACTCTATACTATCTTCACAAGTTTTTGTAAATCTAAAACTGTTGTAAAATGAAAAGGTTACTTTCAAAAACACTCCCTTATATTGTTAAAATTAACTTTCTTATATTTAGCTGACATGATCCTCCTGGTTTTCTCCATCTTCCTCTCCTCCTCCTCCTCCTTCTTCTCTTTCTTCTTTCTTCTTTTTCTTCTTCTTTTTCTTCTTCTTCTTCTTCTTCTTCTTCTTCTTCTCCTTCTCCTTCTCCTTCTCCTCCTCCTCCTCATCCTCCTCCTCCTCCTCCTCCTCCTTCTTCTTCTTCTTCTTCTTCTTCTTCTTCTTCTTCTTCTTCTTCTTCTTCTTCTTCTCTTTCTCCTCCTCCTCCTCATCCTTCTCCTCCTCCTCCTTCTCCTCCTCCTCCTTCTCCTTCTCCTCCTTCTCCTTCTCCTCCTTCTCCTTCTCCTCCTCCTCATCCTTCTCCTCCTCCTCCTCCTTCTCCTCCTCGTCCTTCTCCTTCTCCTCCTCCTTCTTCTCCTTCTTCTTTCTTCTTCTTCTTCTTCTTCTTCTTCTTCTTCTTCTTCTTCTTCTTCTCCCTCTCCTCCTCCTCCTCCTCCTCCTTCTCCTCCTTCTCTTTCTTCTCCTTCTCCTTCTCCTCCTTCTTCTACTTGATGATCCCCCTGGTTTTCTCTTTCTCCTCCTCTTCCTCTTCCTTCTTCTTCTTCTTCTTCTTCTTCTTCTTCTTCTTCTTCTTCTTCTTCTTCTCTCTTAATTTTTAACGTTTATTTTTGAGAGGGAGAGAGTGTGTGTGTGTGAGTGGGGAAGGACAGAGACAGAAGGAGACACAGAGCCTGAGGCAGTCTCCAGGCTCTTGAGCCGTCAGCACAGAGCCCAACACTAGGCTCTAACTCAGGAATCACGAGATTGTGACCCGAGCCGAAGTCAGATGCTTAACTGACTGAGCCACCGAGGTGCTCTGACTTGGTTTTCTTCTGAAGTTATTTTTATTTTACATATTGTCTCATAACCACCTTCACCCATGAGGCCCAAGACCTCATTATTTTTGCCCACAGCAACCTTAGCAAATACCTAGAAAAAAGTCTGGGAATACAGTGAGCACTCAAAAAGATTTATTAGTTGAATGAACAAATACAACTAATACAACTGGTCTGTTTTCTTTTACATGATGGTTCTTCAAACATATCGATTTGCATCCCTCCAAGTTTTCTTTACTTTAAGCTGGAAACCTCTAGATTCTTCACTTGTTTTTCACTTGACATAGGCACCTGGTACTGGCACTGGATGATGATACAGTAGTAATAAATTTATTTATTTATTTATTTATTTATTTAGTGCTTTATCATATGCTGTGCACTGTGGTAAGTAAGCACTTTTAAAACAACTTCTCTTTTAGCCACACAAAATTTATGCTTTACAAGTCAGGCACTGTTAGATGATTTCTGGAATGTCATTATTCCTCTTAAAGAATGGCCCTAGATCTGGACTCTACTGACTAGGTGCATTCTGGACAGAGGAACTATCACCCTCTCCAATGTCTTTGTCTATCAACATGACCTATGTGGGGGATAGGTTTGCTGAAGCAGCAGTGAAGCCATGCTTTTATTGTTGTCCTCTAGCCAGTGATCATCATGCTGGTCTGTGATGAGTGAAGGAGCTTGTAGCAGACTGTAAACCAAGCATATCACTCAAGTACACTGTTTAGTTAGCTGGCTTGTTTTCACAGGAAGGCCTTCTCAATGAAGGAAGCTGTGTGTTGATTTATATTCTGATATCAGCCCTTCATCTTGTTGTGGACTGGCACTCTGAGTAGCACTGATCTAAGCCACAATTCTCAGCATTGTTTTCCTGTTCTGTGTTGTAACAGACTCAATATCTAGTGCATTCCTGCTGCCTATCAACTTCTAGCAAATGGAACTACTCAGGGTAGAAATCCCACAAAGAATACTCAAAGATTGTCCAGAAGGAGGGCAGTTGGTGAGAAGGTGTGAGAAGGGTGAGAAGAATGTGAGAGGGTGAAATAGTAGAGAAGTCTTTAGACTGAGTCTATTTTAGTCCTGGATCTGTCATTCGCCAGCTGTTGGTAGGGAAATTCCCCTCTCCAGGTCTCATTTTCCTCATCTGTAAAAGAAGGTGATGGAGCCAGGTAATTGCTTTCAGTTTTTGTGCTCTAGGTTTTAACTCCTTGAGTCAAATGATTTCCACACACAAAATGTCCCTAGGCTATGCTTTTCCACAACTTTTGCGACGCCATCACATCTGCCACCATTTTGTTTCCCACAATGTTTGCCTGGTGACTGAACAACTGGCCTCAGAAAGGGAATGTCACAGCAATATCCATCAGCCAGGCCCAAAGATAAGAGATTAAGAGTCTAGGGGCTGAAAGGCATCTTCTGCAATATGTATCTCCAAATGACTGAGCAATGCTTTTGTCAAACAGAGGTGTCAATAAAAGTGGGCCATTAAAATAGTTCTGGAATTTTCTGGTACTGCATGAGGGCTTGGAAGTTACCACTCTGTCCTAACAGCAAGTAAAAAGCTGAACAGACTGAAAAATCAACAACTCTTCTTTGATCCATAAGAAAGGGAAGGACACAGGACAAACCACTGCACCCAAGATTGGAGAGACAGACAGGTGAGTACAGAAAGTCATTGCTTACCAGAGCAGAGATGCATAAGCAGAGACACCATGGAAGCCACTTGGATATCGACAAATTGATTCTAATTATCTATATGAAGAGGCAAAAAACCCAGAATAGCCAACAGGATTTTGAGGGAGAGGAACAAAGTTGTAGAAGTGACATTACTCAACTTCAAGACTTACTATAAAGCTACAGTACTCAAGACAGTGTACTGTCTTTCACTATTGGTGAAAGAACAGACAAATAAATCAATGGAACAGAACAGGGAGCATGGAAATAGGCCCACACACATATAGTCAAAGGAGCAAAGGCAAGACAATGGGCAAAGATAGTCTTTCCAACAAATGGTGCAGGGACAACTGGAATGTCCTTCATAAAACTGACTCAAAATGTATCACAGACCTAAATGTAAAATGCAAAACTATAAAACTTCTCAAAAATAATACAGGAGAAAATATGGATGGCTTTGAGTGTGGAGATGACTTTTTGATACAATACCAAAGACACAATGAATGAAAGAAATTATTAAAAACTTGGACTCATTAAAATTAAAAATTTTCTGCTCTGTTTGAAAAACACTGTCAAGAGAATGAGAAGATAAGCCACAGACTGAGAGAAGATATATGCAAAGGACAGATCTGATAAAGTTCATTACCTAAAGTTTATGAAAAACTCTTAAAACTGAACAATAAAGAAACAAGCGAAGCGCCTGGGTGGCTCAGTCGGTTAAGTGTCTGACATCGTCTCGGGTCATGATCTCACGGTTTGTGAGTTCGAGCCCCATGTCGGGCTCTGTGGTGACAGCTCGGAGCCTGCTTCAGATTCTGTGTCTCCCTCTCTCTCTGCCCCTCCCCTGCACATGCTCTGTCTCTCTTTGTCTCAAAAATAAATAATAAACATTAAAAAAAAAAGAAACAAGCTGATTAAAAAATGAGCCAAAGACTATAACAGGCATTTCAATAAAGAAGCTATGCAGATGGCAAATAAGCATTTGAAAAGATGCTCCACAGACAAATATGATATGATTTCACTCATATGTGGAATTTAAGAAACAAACATGATGAGCATGTTCATTTAAGGCAAACATAGGGGAAGGGAAGCAAAAATAAGATAAAAACAGAGAGGAAAACAAACCATAAGAGACTCTTAAAATTTTTTTTTTCAACGTTTTTTAATTTATTTTTGGGACAGAGAGAGACAGAGCATGAACGGGGGAGGGGCAGAGAGAGAGGGAGACACAGAATCGGAAACAGGCTCCAGGCTCCGAGCCATCAGCCCAGAGCCTGACGCGGGGCTCGAACTCACGGACCGCGAGATCGTGAACTGGCTGAAGTCGGACGCTTAACCGACTGCGCCACCCAGGCACCCCAAGAGACTCTTAAATACAGAGAACAAACTGAGGGCTGCTGGAGGGGTGTTGGGTGGTGGGATGGACTAAATGGGTGATGGGCATTAAGGAGGGCACTTGTTGGGATGAGCACTGGGTGTTATATGTAAGTGATGAATCACTAAATTCTATTCCTGAAATCATCATTACTATAGGTTAACTAACTTGGATTTAAATTAAAAAGATAGAATAGAGAAACAAGATACTCCGCATCATACATCATCGGAGAAATGCAAATTGAAACAGTGAGATACCACTGCACACCAATTAGAACGGTCAAAATCTGGAACACTGACAACACCAAATGCTGGTGAAGATGTGGAGGAACAGGAACTCTCATACATTGCTGGAAGGAATGCAAAATAGGACAACTGCTTTGGAAGACGGTTTGGCAATTTCTCATAAAACTAAACATACTTTTACCATTCACTTTAGCAATTTCACTCCTTGGGATTAATGCAATGGAGTTGAAAACTTATGTCCATAAAAAATGCACACAGATGTTTATAGCATCTTTATTCATAATTGGCAAAGCCTGGAAGCAACCAAGATGTCATTCAATAGGTGAATGAATAAATAAACTGTGGTAATCCAGATAATGGAATATTATTCAGGGCTAAAAATAAATGAGCTGTGAAACCATGAAAAGACACAGAGGAAACTTAAATGCATATTATTCAGTGAAAGGAGCCAAGGATAAGGCTACATACTGTATAATTCCAACTATGGGACATTCTGGAAAAGGCAAAACTCTGGAGACAGTAAAAAGATCAGTGGTTGCCAGTGTAGGGGGATGTGGAGAAGACAAATAGGCATAGTACAGAGGATTTTAGGGCAGTGAAAACACTTAGTATGAGATTATAATGATGGGTATAGATCATTATACATTTGTCCAAACCCATAGATTGTACAACACCAAGAGTGAACCATAAGGTAAACTATGGACTTCGTGTGATTATGATGTGTCAATGTAGGTTCATCTTTGGTAAAAATGGACCATTCTGGTGAATATTGTTGATAATGGGGGAGGCTATGCATGTGTAGGGGCAGGAGGCATATAGGAAATCTCTCTGCCTTCCCCTCAATGTTTTTTGTAACCTTAAATTGTTCTAAAATAAAATCTTTAAAAAATTGTTCTGAAGGAATTCACCTGTGCCTCTATCACTCTCTGTAGTAAGCTGAATAATGACCCCAAAGGTATCAGGTCCCACTCCCTGGAACCTGTAAATGTGACCTTATTTATAAAAATGTTATTTTATTTGCAAATGTAACAAAAGATTTTGAAATGGATAGACTGTCTTGGATTATGTGGGTGGGCCCTAAATGCAATTACAAGAGTCCTTCTAAAAAAGGGAAGCAGAGGAAGATTTCACACACAGAAGAGGAACAGGCAATATGACCACGGAGGCAGATACTGAAGTGATGTGGCCACAAGCTAAGGAGAGTGGCAGCCACCAGAAGCTATTGAAGAAGCATGGCCCTTCAGATATCTCAATTTCTGCCCAGTGATACTGATTTTGGACTTCTGGCCCCCAGAACGGTGAAAGAATAAATTTTTGTTGTTTCAAGCCACCAAGTGTGTGGCCATCTGTTAGAGCAGCCACAGGAAACTTACATAGCCTCTTCCTAAATTTCACCTTCCTTTCATATAGATTTTTCTTTCTGTAATAAACAAAGCTACCCACATGTATCAGTCAGGATCCTGGCAGGTAACACTGCCCAGTTTGAGAGTTTGATAAAGGGACTGTAGGAACACCTGGGTGGTTCAGTCAGTTAAGTCTCCGACTCTTGATTTCGGTTCAGGTCACGATCTCAGCTTGTGAGTTCAAGCCCCACGTCGGGCTCTGCGCTGACAGTGCTGGGCCTGCTTGGGATTCTCCTTGTCTCTCTCTCTCTCTCTCTCTCTCTGCCCCTCCCCAGCTTGTGCACACGCATGCTCTCTCTCTCTCAAAATAAATAAGCTTAAAAAAAACAAAAGGACTGGGGCGCCTGGGTGGCGCAGTCGGTTAAGCGTCCGACTTCAGCCAGGTCACGATCTCGCGGTCCGTGAGTTCGAGCCCCGCGTCAGGCTCTGGGCTGATGGCTCGGAGCCTGGAGCCTGTTTCCGGTTCTGTGTCTCCCTCTCTCTCTGCCCCTCCCCCGTTCATGCTATGTCTCTCTCTGTCCCAAAAATAAATAAAAAACGTTGAAAAAAAAAATTAAAAAAAAAAAAAAAAAACAAAAGGACTGTATACAAAGGTCTGAGTAGAGTGTGAGAGATCTCCAGAGAGTGTAGTTTCACATAGCTGAACAATGAGGGAGACTCCAGCACCACTCCAGGCCTAAAGGGTGAGGGAGACAGAGCTGGATGGAGAGAGAGGGCTGACAGGAGCTGTGGCCTTCGGTCAGGGGACACAGTCGGCCCCCAGCAATGCTGCAGCAAACGGGCAGAGGAATAAGCACCTCATATCACTCTCTTCCCTTCCTCTGATTTCCTGCCAGTGGCCTCTGTTGCCTGCACCTAACTGGAAGGGAGCCATTCACATCAGCCTCCTGCACACAGAGAAAAGTGGAGAAGAGTGGAGAGTGGATTTATAAGGGCACATGGAAATATATGGCAACCGCATAACTTTAATCTCTTCCCAAAACCATCCACTTAACAGACTGGTCTTAGCTCTGTGGCCTTGGGCAAGTCACTACTACCCTAAGCTTCCTTCTCTTCATCCGCAAAAGGAAGGATGTAGACTAGGAGGTTTTTACGATCCCTTTCAGCTCTGATGCTCTGGATCCTAGAAGCAGACTAAACCCTTAGCAGGCTAACGCTGACACATGCCTAGAGTCCTGACAGCTGTTTGCTTATTCAGATATCAGCAGGCCCCTCTTTTCCATGACGCACCTCCGCATTTATGCAAGCACGTGTGGGGCATGCCGGTTACTGAGCCGCTCGGAGGAAAGGAGCAGGCTGTGCTCACTCACCATGTGCACGTGTCACAGGCGTGCTGGAACAGGGCAGCCAACGGCGTGCGGCGAGGAGGCAGGGGAGACAGGCAAGCCACTTACCCGATGGCCAGGACGCGGTCAGTGGGCACGTCTGCTTGTCCCTCCAGAAAGCTCCAGGGGGCCCTGGGCAGCTGGTGCAGCCCTCAGGCCAGCCTGGCAACATCCCTGGCAGCCCCAGTACGGGGCGGCTGCCAGCAGCCACACACATGGTAATAATTAGCCAGAGAGTCAAACTACAGAAACTTCCAAGGGTCCAGGATGGCCCCACGTTGAACAAGGAACATATACCAAGCCTTCCCCTGCTGCCTTGAGACGTTTTGTTCTGTATTAGGTCTGCTTTTACAACTACTCCTGTCTGCTTCTGTCTCTTTGAAAACTCCTTTGGAAAGGGAGGATGAGGCCAAGGAAGAGAACATCTTCATTAGCCCCTCAGGCCTGCAAGTGTAGGAGGTGCAAACTACCCACCCTCCCCCATCCCCATACACCTTGGGTGGCCCGGGACAAACGACAGATTTCCTCCCTTCTCTTAACCCCACCCATAGTCATTAACTAGGACCCTCCATAACTCCTGATGGGCCCCACAGGAGCACTGGTTTATAGTGTGTGATTTGGGGGTGGGGGGGGCCTAACAAGGACCTATACCCCAAATCCTTTTTGTTTTTTAATGTTTATTTATTTTTGAGAGACAGAGAGAGAGAGAGAGAGAGCATGAGCAGGGGAGGGGCGGACACAGAGGGAGGCACAGAATCCGAAGCAGGCTCCAGGCTCTGTCAGCATGGAGCCCAACATGGGGCTCGAACCCACGAACGGTGAGATCATGCCCTGAGTCTAAGTCAGACACTTAACTGACTGAGCCACCCAGACACTCTGATATCCCCAAATCCTTAAAATCCCTCCCCAAACTGCTAATTCCTAAATTCCATTGTCATCTTGTTTCCAGCAAAACAATTTGATTCTTGTTGCACACACACCCACACTTGAGGAATATGTGTTTCAATGTTGTCCAGTGAGTTAAGGGCCTGAGGAGCTTGCTGGAGGTGAGGAAGGAAGAAGAGTCTGCGTGTGAGGGATATAAGTGGAAGTGGGGCCTCCAGGAAAGACAAAAGGACACACAGAGGGGGGACCTGGGCACTGGGGAACAGCATCACCTATGTCACACTGCTGTCTAGCGCTGCCCCGACTGAGCCGGTGCTAAAGATGTTTTGTGAGAATTCAGATAATTCAGCAGCTTCTCTATCAAGAACACCTGAGAAGCTTGCACTGCAGACCTCAGACCCTCAGAAAGGGGCTGCCTTTCCAGGGTTGGAGCAGATAGCCACCATGGAATGTGGTTAGGGGGTGCCTGGGGGTCTCCCTCCTCCAAAATGCTTCCCCTCCTCACTGCCAGGGTGAGATCTAAGTCTCCCATTAGAGCCAAACCTGCGTATCAATTCATTTATTAATCACTTTCCAATGGTTGGCTGAAAGTCAAGCACTGGTCAAAGGGAGTTCTGATGGACCACAAAAAGGATTCATTTTAGATACAGGACGCTGAGGGTATGAGGTGCAAAGCAAGGCTCAGTGGGAGGCTGCAGCTGGGACCTTCTCTGTCTTGCAGAAAGTGACAGAGATCCTTGCATAGAAGGAGGGAGGAGGGGCGCCTGGGTGTCTCAGTCAGTTAAGTGTCCAACTCTTGATTTCTGCTCAGGTCATGATCTCATGGGTTTGTGGGTTCAAACCCGCCTCAGGGTCTGCACAGTGCAAAGCCTGTTTGGGATTCTCCTTCTCCCTCTCTCTGCCCCTCCCCTGCTCGCTTGCCCTCTCTCTCTCAAAATAAATTAATTAACTTAAAAAAATAAAAAATAAACTAAAATAAAGAAAAGGAGGGAGGAATTCCTGGACACAGGGACTCTGGAGAGAATGGAAACAGGTTCAGATAGCAACCTGCTTGCTGGGCCCTGCCTGAGAGTGTGCTTGCTTAGATGCAATTACTGTGCATCCAGCACCCCGACCCCAGCCTGCCTTTGCATCTTTGACTCCGGTTCTACAAAATGCCTAAGTGCTTCACTAGACCTCATGCTGTGGGTGTTCCTGCTCCCTCCATCCTCTTCCCAACAGCACTCTTCAAACAGACAGAAATGGCCTAAATCAGGGAGGATTAGATCCACTAGAACCAAACTGTGAGATTTAAGCACCATGCGCAAACCAGACGGTCCTGAGTTAGTGCCAACCCTAGCACTTACCAGCTGTGCGTGTGTTTACGCATATTGTTTTCTTCTCTAAACTTTGCATTCTGCATTTGTAAACTGGGGATACGTACAAGTAGTACCTTGATATGCAGTTCTGAGGATTAAGCAAATGAGAAAATGGGTATGAAGCACTTGGCACAGTGCCTGGTTCATAGTAAGTGCTCAATAAATACCAATTATTAATTCATATCTTGCCTACTTTTCCTTCCAGTAAAGGTTGGCAAACTGATGCACATAGCTTTCAAAATCCTTGCAAATTTAATCTAGGCTTAGGCTCTGCACAGATTTGTTCTTTGAAAAAGCCACAAAATTCTCTTGTAATTCATGATCTCTTTACTGGCTTTTTATCTGCTATATTTAGCTCTTAAATTTTATATCTCAGCTTGAAACCCTGAAACCATTCTTCTAAAAATACAAGTGGTTCAACCATTGGCATTTGCTCACTGAAAGCACAAGCAATTTTTTTTTTCAAAATAACAATAGGTCAGAGGTGGGACTAATTCCCATAACTTCAAAGATAAATAAATTATACTTCATTTAATCAAAGGATCCAATTTGGCAAGGCCAACCCTAAAGACTAGCTGCTTTAGTTCTACCTCTTTAATCTCTAAGAGAACATCTTAATTCTTTCTCGTAAGTCCTAAGCTGGGACCCTGGTCCTTTCTGGCTGGGGTCCAGGAACAACCCTCTCCCACCCAGCTCACAGTTGAAATTGTTAGTGTCCATTTTATAGTCTCAAACACCAGGTACTTATTTCCAGATGGCCACCCAGCTACCTAAAGTTAACCCAACAACCTCTTTTACACATAATAACATATTTACTGAGTGCATACTCTGTGCCAGACACAGTTCTAAATGCTTTATGTGGACTAAACCACTTAATCATAATAATATCTCTATGAAATTGATACTGTCATTATCATCCCTCTATATGGGATATCGTTATTTTGATAATTTGTCTAAGATGACCTAACTAATACGCGGTGGTACTAGGATTTGAACCCGCGAAGTCTGGCTACAGAGCTGTTCTTTCCCACTAAATCACACCACCTCTGAGGGAAGAAGTAAAGCTTACCAAGGATATAGCTTAAAAATCCTGATTCCACTTTTTCACAGAAGCACCCTTCCTTCCATGGAACATTCTGTCCTGGCCTTGGTCACTCTGTTCCTCCCAGCCTATTCTCTGGGGCATCCTTTGCCCAAAATATGAACAAAACACACAACAATATCCCTCTTATCCCTGTCAAACAGGGCTGCAAAAATATTCAAGGCAGTGTGGCTCAGACTCAGAGGATGGGGTTCCAAATCCACCATCAACCCTAACCAGCTGGGTGCCCTTGAGCAAGTCACTTTATGTCTCTACCTTTAGATGCCCCGTCAGCAGAGTGAGGGACCTGCCCAACTGCCTAATTGGGGGGCTTTTGTGGGGACTACATGAGCTAATTGGTGTAATGTGCTTAGCACAGTGCCTGGCTCAGTAGGTAAGCTGTTATCATTAAAAGAGAGCAGTAACACTATTATGATTATTGATCATGCAGTCCATAGCTGGGAACAGAGTTGAGAAGGGCACATTCAGAAAAGACTCGGAGCGAGGCCACGTTGTAATATAAGCTTGCCTGTCCCTGCACACGAGGACGGGCTGCCTGAGATGGAAGAGTTCACCTCCAGACCTGGCCGGCACACACCTCCACTGGGTGCCCCAGGGCAGGAGATGATCACTAAGTCGGAGGCAGTGGGGAGGGCCAAGTGAGAGCTTGGACAGGGAAGCTAGAAATCCTCCCGGAAATCAACTCCATCCCACAAGCAGTCATTTTCAGCCCAGACGCGTGACTTGTTCCAGGTTAACGGTTCTCAAAATTGTTCTCAAAACTTTCCTTCAGCTGGGCACCCCAACATACAAGTCCATAAAGGTGGAGGTGCTTGGTTGGAAGTAGGAAGAGGAGGCTTCTGGCTGAACTCCTCCCCAAAGGGACCCTGTGTCCCTTCTGAAAGACAATGATAACCTCAGACCACAGTTTGAGAAGCATTAAAAAAAAATTTTTTTTAATGTTTTATTTTTATTTTTGAGGGACAGAGACAGAGTGTGAGCAGGCAAAGGGCAGAGAGAGAGGGAGGCACAGAATCTGAAGCAGGCTCCAGGCTCTGAGCTGTCAGCACAGAGCCTGACACGGGGCTCAAACTTACGAACCGTGAGATCGTAACCTGAGCCGAAGTCAGACGCTTAACCAACTGGGCCACCCAGGCTCCCCGAGAAGCACTTTTTAAGAGAAATAAAAAGACATACTATATGAACCCTGCCCTTAGAGAGCTTGGAGTCCAGTGAGCTGGCGGCTACAGTCCTGTACTGACTGGCAAGTAAAGTCCAATGTCCCTCATGGAAGGTACAGATCCTCACAAGGCACCCTTGCTGTCACCCACATAACCCTGAGGCTTTTCAGTTGCAAGAGATCCTTCCACATTCATACCACACACTATAGGGACTGGGAAGGGCTTGCTTGCATTGTTCACTGGCTTCAATAAAATCATCTTTTAAATCTATTTTACCGCTCACAGCTCTTCTCTAAGGTGGAGATTATCACTATGCCATTTTACAGATGAGGGCCCTGAGGCTGAGGGCATTGAACTTGTCCAAAGTCACCCAACAAGGCAATGCAGGAACCAAGATTCAAATCCCCACCTTCCTGGTTTCAGAGCTTGGCAGCAAAGACCGGGGCCCCAGGCTACCTCAGTGCAGATCCCACCTCTGCCATGGGCTGGTTGTCTCTGCACCTTCAGTGTCCTCATGGGTAAGTAAAGGGGACGACAGTGACACCCACCACCCTTAGAATGGTGCCTGGCACCAGCAACCGTTGCTGTCTTGGGATCACCAGCTAATAGGTTATGACTAGTCTGTTCAATTCACGCTCTCATTTATGCAGCCTGTAAGAGAGCAGTGCAAGTGTGTGGCTCAGCAAAATACAGAGAAGTAAAAGCCACACGAGTTCAAAGGGAGGGCATTTGAGATGCTTCATTTATGACTGCTTCATAAATTTTTGAGTTACTCCTTAGGCAGAAGCCAAGCTGCGCTCTCCGTGTCGGTCCCATGTCAGCACATGTGGTGCCAAGGCTGGCTTTCGGCGACGCACGGCCAGGAGCACGTCCCTGACGGAGCCAAGGGCCCCACGCAGCCTCCCGGGTGGACGGGTGACCTCTGCCACGCTCATCTGGGTCTCGAACGCCACCTGGGCGGACCCATAAACGCGCAGCGCTGGTGCTCAAGGTTCCCTGGGGGCCTGCGCCACATTTCCACGCCTGGAGAAGCCACTCCAGAGTGTGCCCGTGGTGGGGGTGGGGCAGGGGAAGGAGACAGCACTACCGGCCGGCCGGCAGAGCACGTGGTCAAGGTCCTGGGTGCCGGCTGCGCCCCAGCTCACCACTGCGAAAATGCCACTCGATCTATTCAGAGCTGAAGGTATTTACAAATGTGACATTCCAGGGACAGAAGAAGAAGAAGAAGAAGAAGAAGAAGAAGAAGAAGAAGAAGAAGAAGAAGAAGAAGAAGAAAAAGAAAAAGACAAACCTCCAAAGCCAGAGAAATCAGGGAACTCTCAGAATTCTGCCACAGCGCTTTCCATACCAGAAATCAAAACGTGTGCTTCCAGGAACCCAGGAATTAAAGTTCAACTTGGAAAGAGAGGGAAAGAAACGTCTGACTTTATGGCTGTGCGTCCACGCCCCCCCCCCACACCCCCACCGGCAAAAGAACACCGTCAGCCCAAGGCTTAAAGGACAAGTGCCTCTTTGGCTCAATACATGTCAAACGTGCCCCCGTTCCTACCTCTTCGGCTGGGGTCCCCACGGTCGTTTCTGTCTCCCTCTTCCACCACCTGCTACCGCGGATCCATCAACCCTGCTTGGGAAGCCGGCGCTGCTGCTCAGGGAGGGGTTCCGCGGAAGGAAGGGGAGGGCAGGCACTGAGATCACGGACGTGGGGAGGGGACGGTCTCCGAACCAAGCACTTGGTCAGAGGAAAAAGGATGTTTTGTAATTTTTGGCTTGAATTTCCAGAGGCAGAACAGGAAATGTCCACTGGGGCTGGGAGGTCTAGGGAGAAATGGGCTGAGTCTCCCTTCAGAGGGGGTTTTTCTGTGGGCTCTCAACTGTGCCCTCTCTGGAATTCAAAGCTCCGTCTGAATTCTGGTGCCTTTTCCCCCTTACTCTTTCCTCTAGCACATTTTTTTTTTTCTTAATGGAACGTCAGCTTCGTTCCTGACATGCTGGAAAAATTTTCCTCTGCCTAAACTTGGCTCAGGAACACTCTCTTTTGTGAGAGAATTTCTCCTATTACAAAGTTCAGTTTAAAAAAAGAGGGCTATTTGTTTTGCCAATTTTTGTATTAGGGACATTTTTCATGGATTTTTTTTTTTTTCTCTGAACGTCTGTCTGGATTTCAAGAAATATGCACACCCATATTCCTCTTGACTGTTTCCTACTCCCTTCCACTGGAAAAACAACAACAATAACTGGTAAAAGATTGCAGCAAAAATGTCCTTAAACTGTGGGTCTAGGTCAACCTTTTCCCTGCTCACATCTCCACCCACAGTGCAGGGTGCCTGGAGTGTGATAAGGAGGAGTAATGCTGGTCTTCAAGACCCTCTCTTAGTTCTAGGTCTTTCTATGACGGTAACGTAGGAATTGGCTACCTTTCCCAAATGGGGTCCACTTCCAAGTAACAAACTTGCCTCAGAGATGGGACGGCAAGATCACGGGTTGTGATTCTTGGAGGTGGTGGGTGGGGGTGATCTAGCTGTTGGTAATTGCCTGGAGGGTGGCATGTCTGTGAATTGTCAGATGCCACCACAAATTGGGAACCTTTACCGTACTTATTGACCCTTGCAATAAAACTCAGTAGTTCTCACAGTGCTAATTGGGGATTTGTTCACAAACAGGAAATGAGAACGTCCCCTCTGTTCTAGTTATTAAAAGGAGGTGAGTAATAAACAAATTAATCGTGTAAGCAAGATAAGAACAATTTTTTTTTTTTTGCCAATTCGTGAGTTTAGAAAATGTCAGATGCTTTAGAAGTCTCCTTCATTTACAAAAATGATACCGCATACATAAGAGGCTGAGGCTGGCGGTCTTTAGATTTTTGAGTTGATGTATTGATAACGTATTTGTACCTAGTCAGGAAAGCAAGACTGACATAAATGATCTATATATATTTTTTGTTTCTAGCTTGAGTTTTGTACCTAAACTTGAAAGTAATTGAAATGCATTCATATTCTGAAGTTTACAGATTCTATCATTTCAGTCTTGGTTTAGTGTGGAAATAATCCTAATCAACAAAATTTAGCCCATCATTAAAAGTATTTAACTAGATGCCCATTTTACTTTTTAACATATTTTAACATAATAGTATACGTAATAAACATAGAACTCCCTCACTTGGTCTTTGTCCCCAAATGCTCTCAAGAATCACACTCTGAAAAGAGGCTGACAAATTGAGTCTATGTGATATCTAAGCAATAGATAAGCTGTGTTCTAAAAAGATTGACCAAGCCCCCAAATGAGGGCAAGAGTCTAATTCCCCACATGTGAAGAGTGTGTAGCTTGCTGGGCCCAGCTCACCACAGGGGAGATGTTGCCAGGCAGAATTGGTGGGGTGGCATTTCTAGCTCTCATCCTGAGAGCATGAGTCACTAGATTAGTCCTCTCTTTCCACTTGCTAAACTAACTGCTTTGATATCATGAATATAGGCAGAGGCATAACAATCTCATAGGCAGCAAAAGACAGAGCTTGAAGCTGAGATGAAAATCCAGTCTTTTCCAGGTTAGAGCTAGACAGTATTTCACAAAATGCCCAAGTTTTGATTGGTTTGTGGGTGAGGGACCACACTGAATTTAACCAGCTACAGAGCACTGGTGGAGTGCTTAGTGTGCGTGCCAGCTCTATTGGAGGCCTCCTCAGATGGAGAACAATTTTAATGCAACACCTCTGTAAAGTATTGTTGATCTCGTTTTACAGAAGGGATGCTGGGGTTCTGAGAAGTGTATTTTGCAGTTTTACTTGTCAGAGTCAAGATTGTTCATGATTTGAGGTTTTTTGTTTTTGTTGTTTTTGAAAGAGCGAGAGCAAGGAAGAGGGGGAGAGAAAGAGAGAGGATCCTAAGCAAGCTCCATGCTCAGCACTGAGCCCAATGAGGGGCTCAATCCTATGACTCTGGGATCATGGCTTGAGCCGAAATCAAGAGTTGGACGTTTAACTGACTGAACCACCCAGGCGCCCCATGATTTTAGTTTTTTGAAAAGATTCATTTTATTCATGCTGCCTGTCTAGCCTCCAACTCCCTATCACGTTCCTTGTTAGAATTGTGAATATCATCCATTTATTCATTCCAGGCACTAAACATGTAATGAACATCAATGTACATAGTACTGGGTCAGGAGACAAATACCTCAGACTCTGCCCTGGGGATGTTTTTAATCTAGTAGAGGGAGGAAATAAATATATGTGTGTCACTGGATGCAGCAATTCTACTCCTAGGTATATACTCAAGAGAACTGAAAACGTATGTCCACACAATAACCTGTACACGAATATTTGCAGTAACATTACAGATTATAGCTGCTGATGAGAACAACCCAAATGTTCATTAACTGGTGAGTGGATAAACAAAAGTGATGTAGCCATACAATAGAATATTACTCAGTCATGAAAAGAAGTACTAACACGTGCTTCAACATGGATGAACCTTGAATACACTACCCTAAGTGAAAGAAATCAGATACAAAACATCCCATACTATATGACTTTATTTATATGAAATATCCCAAACGAGCAATTCTATACAGACAGAAAGTAAAGTGTGGTTTACACAATTAATAAGTAATAGTGGTTGCTAAAGTGGTGGTGGAGCGGGGGTCCTTGGGGTTGACAGTTAAAGGTACGGGTTTCTTGGAGGGATGATGAAAATGTTCTAAAATTGATGATGGCAACTGTTGCACAGTTTTGTGAATATACTAAAAACCACTGAATTGTACATTCTAATAAGGTGGATTAATAAGACACGATACATGTACCTTAAAAACTAATAACTGTATCTGTTTGTTTTGTAACCTACCCCAGTTTGCCAAGTGCCATATTCCACATCCAGTTTCTTGTTTCTTTGGCTAATTCATTTTGAGGTTTTATTTTGAGAAGTTCAAGACGCTAAGAAAAGATGATGTGGGAGATTCAAGGAAAGAATCATTTCTTGTAGGAGCAAATTATTCTGCATATTGTGATTCTTTGACAATCTTCTTTCTTTGGGGAAACCAATATCCCCAAGCTGGTCCCATTCCGTCCTCTACCAAAATTCGTATTCAAGAAAGTATTTTAAAATTGTAATTACCCTGAGATTTAGGGACCAATTACTGTATGATTACTGTGTGTGCATTTAATTAATAAGCAACTGTTTGATTATCTTAAGCTGATTGAGATAAATTCACTCTACTTTTTCGTCTCTCAAAAATGATCAAACTCCTACTAATTCTGGGTACTCTGAAGGCGCAGAAACCAAGAGTTTGGCAGAGAAAGCAAGCAAGTAAAAATGTTGTAGGCAGTTCGGGTTCTATAATGGGAAATACAGGTACAATAAGGGCCCCATGGGGCAAGGAGCGTATGTGTGGGGAATGGGCTGGAGTGGCAGGTGTCGTAAGAAGGAGTCCTGTGGAATCACTTCTGAAATTGATGGGAGCCACCGAAAAGTTTGAAGCAAGAGAGTGTCATGTTTTAGAAAAGGTGTTCTGGAGGTCCTAAGAATGGACACTGGTACTTTCACTCTATAATTCCCGGCAATTGGGTGAATGAGGTTTCATTATTGTTGTTGTTTTATTTTAAAGGATGGATTATGTAAGCGTAAGGTAGTAGCATCTTTTTAACCCCCTGAATATGTGCAAATATGATTTGCGCTGATACAGAAGGGAAAGACAATTCAGCAGCCCTTCTTTAGAATCCATGACCCGCATCATGAACTTCGTTTCTCCTTGTGGGTCAGATGTCATTCTTTCATCTGTCCAGTAGATGGAGCCATTGCTGTTCCAGAAAGAAAACTTTCCAAACTTGGTCTTCAGTGTCCACAGCAGCTAAGTACCAGCAGTGGCTGCCATTTACTCCTTTCCATTGGGCAGCAGATAGGACAAGTAGCCCAGAATTATGCAGTACAAAGAGTAGCCGTATTCTAGTCTCAACAGTGATCTTGGGCACATTACTTCATCTCTCTGAACCTCATTTGCCTCATCCAAAAAGTGAGGGTTTCCCAGGTCCAGAGTCTCCTGTCCACATTTCCAAACTGCTACACTCAGAAAACTAAAAGCATTTCATAACTCACCTGGCAGCAAGACTTGACTTGAAGTCATGTATTTTCTTATTTAGTGTGGATATTCTTACATTTTGCTCCAAAAGGGTTTATATGTTTAATTACAAGGTGCTCCCCCTGCTCACTGGGGGTTTGGATATAATAAAAGGTAGAATATGCAGAATTAGCTTTTTAAAATCTGCAGACAATTGGAATCCTGAAGCACACCTGGATTTTGGGTAAGAGCTTGTAGACCTGAAGTATTGACTGCAAGGGTGCTTTGGGGATGCAAGCAGGTATCTAAAGCACTAAAGCACAACATTGCAAAGAGCCCTCCTGGGCTTTTCTCCCTCATACCCGACCCAATAAGATTTGGGGGATGGCAAATAAGAGAAAACCCACAGGGAAAAACAAGGCAAATAATCCTGGTTGATGCATTCATATCACTCGTTCATACAACAAAGATACGTGAAGCACTTCTTACATGCTGGTTCTAAAAACAGGACATAGATGTGAATGTGCACCCGAGTATGTAGAGACAAGGATCGCAGATAAGGATGTCAGCAAGGTGGGCGGTGGCCAACTGGAAGACTGCCATGCAAACATTTCAACCACTACAGATTGATTCCTCTTCAGTCTTTAAAGAGTCTTCCTTTAAAATTCAAATACTTCTGGGTCCCACTTTGTGCCACCTCAAAATCATAGAATTTCGAGGCCAGAAAGGAATTTAGCTGTAACAGCTCAGCTATCCTGTCAAAACCTTGCAGGGATGGTTGATGGGCAACAGGAGTGGGACAGCGCTGATGGCATAAGCCCCAGTGGGACCTACCTGTAAGCTGTGGAAAGGGTGTAAGAAGGTACACTAGTAAATTTCTCCTAGTTGATTAGTTTCTCCTCTCTCCATTTTCAGTAGTGTAAGCACTTGTACAAAAGCAGAACTTATGTTCCAAATTCTGTTCTATTCTCCACCTCCCACTGCCCTCTCTAGGCACCTCACCACCATACATCTGTTGCTCAAACCAAAGACCTGAAAATCATTCTCTCCCTCCCCCATCTCTAACACTCGATCCATTTGTAAATCCTGTCTTCTCTTCCTTCACATATATCCTTGGTCTGACCCGCTTCTCACTGTGAGAACTCGGGTCAAAGTCACTGTCATCTTGCTGGAACTAAAGCTGCAGCTTTCTAATTGGGTGCCTGCCTCTATTCTTGTGCCCTTGGACATCATTCTTTTTAAGAACAGCCAGAACCATCTTCTCCAGCACAAAACCCTTCAATGGCTTCCCACTCTGCTAGAGAGGATCCAAACTCCTCACCACATCGCAGGGCCCCTGCCCACCTCTCCAACCTCATCTTCCAGGCTGTGGCCACACTGGCTTTTCTGTCCCTCCAACATGTCAAACATTCTGCTGTTTGTTTCAGTGTTATTGCCTCTTCCCCCAGATCTTCATACACAGGCCCAGCCCTGGCATTAGTGGGGCCCAGGGCAAGGGTAGAAATGGGGCCCACATACCACTAAGAACTGTTACATAAGATATGTTCTCTCATAACAACAAAATTGAAAAATTGTGTGAACGTATGGTTTTTATGACTGTAAATTAGCAAACTATAAAAGACAATTGAATTTAACTATTATTCCCATATTGAGTGTTCTGTTGGCTGGTTGGCAATATTTAAATGAGTAACAGAATAGAGAAATACATTATTCATAATTATATATTTATTCCAGAAAAACTCACTTTTGGCTTTCACTTAAGTGAAATCACTGCTGTAATCATTTTCAAATAATTTTGTTCTATTGAGATGAAAGAAAATACTTTTTAAATTTTATTATTCTCAAAATATAGAAAACTTGAATATATTATCATTAAAACACATCTAAAGATAAACATAAAAAATGAAAAATTTTTTCAAACATTCAAAATTATTTAAAAGTAAACAAATGCATAATATAACTAGAGGGTATGAAAGTTGAAAATTAGACTTATTTAAGTAAGGTTGAAGAACTTTTTTGGAAAATTTAGCCAAATTATATGAAATATCCTTATTAAAACATGATTCTCATCATTAGTGTTCAATGTCCATGTGGTTGTCAGGGTGAAGAATTGGTATGCTTCCAGCATCTTGCATCTAGACTAACATACATATGAATTTAAGAGAAATACGAATTATTTAACATTGCAAAATGTTCCTCCCAAACCACGTGCAAATGTTGCAAATACCGCTCCAATCCCTCAGCATCTCCCAAACACAAAGGTGAGCAAACAAATAAACAAACAAAAAAACAACAGACATTCAGAACCCAGGGAGACAATTCTTTATGCAACGATCTCCTGCACTGATGCTGTCTGATAAGAAGTTTTTAACAAATTAGTTAATTTGTCCTTTCTCTTGCCTAAGCATTTCTGCCATGCTCGCCCTGTCTCTACTTGTTTGCGTGTGGGAGCAGAGGTGGAAGAGTGTGTCCCTGGGGTCCAGTGTTGAAAAATGACAGTGCAAAGAGTGCTCAGGCAGGGGACCCAGAGCAGGGGCCCCTGCTGCCTCGCTCCAAGACTAGTCCTTGGAGGACTAGGTTACTTCTCTCTGTGTTTCAGACATAGAAAAGCCTTCCCTGGCTTTTCTTCCTGACTCACTGCAGGGATGCCCAGCTCCCCACCCCAGTCATTCTTTACAGTTGTCTTGGATGCTTTCTTTCATAGCAATTAGTCTCTGAGATTACATTGGACTTAATTTGCTGATTGTTTATTCTCTTTCTCCCCCAATCATGGAGTCTGTTGTATGTCTACTATTAGAGATTCAGCAGTTACAGGACGGTGTGGCAAATGATAGGCCCACCATAACTATTTGTTAATTGAACATCTCCGACTTTATAATTCTAGAGGTACAATAGCAGTGTACTTTTATTTATGTGATGCTTTAACGCTTACATACCCTTTTGTCCGTGCCCAAACCCTGGAAGTCCGAAGGGCGTGACTGGGACTGAGAGGTCAGTGTGAGAGCTGGGGCTTGAAACCATAACTCCTATCCATAAAATGAAGGTTCTTTCCTGTATACCACTAGAGCAAAGAAGTGTGATCTTGAGGGCTTATCACACACTGCCTTCAAACATAAACCCAGGAGCACTTGGGTGGCTCAGTTGGCTAAGCATTGGACTCTTGGTTTTGGCTCAGGTCATGATCTCTCGGTTCGTGAGATCGAGCTCCGCGTCAGGCTCTACGCTGACAGCATAGATCCTGCTTGGGATTCATTCTCTCTCCCTCTCTCTCTCTCTCCCTCTTTCTCTGCCCTTCCCCTACGTTCTCTCTCTCTCTCTCTCAAAATAAACTTTAAAACAAAAAACAAAAACATAAACCCACAGTAAGCAGCCCCGCACATTTCTTCCCCTAGGGGGCAGTGGCTGCACGCACAGGGACATCAGACTCATTTTGGTCAACTAGAAGGTAGTAAGTAGTGAGAGCCCACGTCTTCATCTTCACCCAGATTTTAGAAGCTCCGCAAGACATTCTTCTGATCATTCCTCTGATCATTCCGAGTCTGCAGTACCAGTCCCGTAGATATTAGCTCTGTGTGTTTCCAGAAAGAATGGATTCCCTGCCTTTACCCCATCTTTTTCCAAGTAAAAACTTAGAAGTTAAAGCCAATACATCTCTGTTCCTTTTTGCTTTTCAGATACCTTATTGCCAATGTTTCTCAATCTCCAAAATCCTGACCTGTTGAACTGGACGATGTTTTGTTGTGGAGGGGCCATTCTGGGGACTGTGAGATGTTGAACAGCACCCCAGGCCTCTGCACACGAGTTGCCAGTAGCACTCACAACCCTCTTCCGGCCACCACACATACCCACAGTTGTGACGACAGTGTCTGCAGACCCCACCAAATGTCCCCAGGAAGGGAGGGGTGACATCACCCTATCACCCTGGTTTGAGAATCCCTGCCTCATTGTAAAACACAAAACCCAAACCGCCCCGGGGAAGAGAGCCACGGAGTCTAGTTATGAGTTGTGCTTCAGGAGGGTGCTGAGGAGGAACTCACAAATGTTCTCTGCGTAGGTTCTCGAGATTTCCGTATAAACTTTTCTTCCGGCGACATTTAATTTTTTTTATCGCCTCCCAATGGCAATCATTTGCAGATTAAGTGGTGTTTATCCTCCTGGCTATGAACTCTAAAAGGAGTGCAGGGGACTTGGGTTATTGATGTTGTTTTTGTTGTTGTTTTGTCTGCACTGTTCTTGGTCCCTGGGAGTCATTTCTTTCCCTTTTATTGCAGTCGTTCCTCCCCCTCCACCAGACAGGCTTAATAACTGGCAATCATCACATCGCGGGGCAAAGCGGTCGGCAGCCACCCCCGCAACCGGGGAATCAGACGTTCCGCAGATTCAGAGCTCTCTGGAACCATCGCTTCTTTTGTTTTCGCAGGCAGACTGCAGTTTTGCCTCTTGGCTCTCCCTGAATGAAGAGAATCTTAAAACATCGTGTGGCTGCAAATGGCTTCCTATAAGCTGGAAGGAGCGGTAAACAGGAAGTCAATAGCAAAGGAGGAATAAAAGTGATCAGTCAATTAGGCTGTTGGAACGACTGAAATCCCCCCAAGGCATCTTTGGGGAAAGCTGGGCCGCCTTAATCAAGGCTTGGGTATACAGGCCCCCGGAGCAGAGCTACAGGGAGGCCTATGGGGGAGCCAGGGAGGGCTGTTGAGTGCCAAACCACTCTGAGAGCCAAAGATCTGCCA
Organism: Neofelis nebulosa; assembly: GCF_028018385.1. Taxonomy (NCBI): domain Eukaryota; kingdom Metazoa; phylum Chordata; class Mammalia; order Carnivora; family Felidae; genus Neofelis; species Neofelis nebulosa. The sequence continues at coordinate 45,276,606 of NC_080784.1, forward strand.
GGAGAGCCAGAACAATGTGGCCCACATGCATGCGTGGAAATCGTCACAGCCAAGTTGCAGAACTTACATGACAATTTTTTATCCTTTCCTGGACTCGGATGAAAGGTTGCTCTGTGAGTGGAGAATTCAATGGCCCTGGCATTCTGTCTCACATCTGGCCGCTCTTGTTGTATTCCAGACTCTCACATTCAGAGAGAGACGACCCACAGTGTTCATGAGACACGAGGGCACTGAGGCTCCAACTGTGCCTTGGATTCTGCTCCTTGGGACCCTGGCTGCCCTTCTCAGCTGCCACCCAGCACCTTTGGCTTCCGTGCCTGGTGTCCTGACCCAGCGGGGCCCCTCCAGAACCTGCCACACTGGGTTAGACACTGATCTGCCCTCCCTCAGACTCTTTTGTGAGAGCAACATCACAGAGAATTGGGGGATGATATAGTGATGTTTGACGTCAGTCTTAAAGGGAAGTGCCTCCCATAACTGAGAGAGAAAAAGAGAGATGGAGAGCTATTACAGTTTTGGTGTCTTATTTCACGAGGAGGATCAGATTGTGCAGATAGGGAGTTTAAGGGGAAAAAAGATACAGGAGGTGACAAACTAGTTTGAAGCCAAAGATTAAGAAACATATTTCTTTTTTTTTTTTAAGGTTATTTATTTTGAGAGAGAGAGAGAGGGCGTGAGCAGGTTGGGGAGAGGCTGAGAGAGAAGGAGAGAGAGAATCCCAAGCAGGCTCCATGCTGTCAGCACAGAGCCCGATGCAGGGCTCGAACTCACAAACTGTGAGATCACAACCTGAGCTGACACTTAACTGACTGAGCCACCCAGGTGCCCAAGAAACATATTTCTAAGGCTACCTGGGGGAAGCAGGGTATGCACCAAATAGACCACTATGATTAAAAAGTAACCCTCTCTCCAATCCCTATTCCCCGGGTCCACTTATTCTGTCACAGGCTAGGCTGCAAATGCAAGCATGGAAGTGGCCTGGGTTGTCTCCCTACCAGAGGTTCCACCATGGCAAGTGGGGACGTTTTCAAGGAGGCCCCCAAGAAGACTCATGTTACGCATGATGATGGCGGAGCTCTGCCCTCAATGTTTCTGAACTAGAGTCATAAGCATGATGTTTTCCAACAGTTGACACCCTTGTGACTAGACCAGAGAATAGAGATCCTGACCAGGTGTGGGAGGTGGTTGGTCTCCAGCTTCTGGTTCAGCAAGGCCCCACTTCCTGGAAGCACTCTTGCTGTCCATCTCTGGGCTGCTGTTTCTGAACAGGACAGGACACAAGGAGGAGCTCACGAAACCTCCCACCCGGGCTCAGGCTTCTCAGTTGTATCACCAGTTGCATGACTGTCCATCTTCTCCTTAAGCAGACCCAACAGGAATCACACCATCACAAATACATAACTTTGCAACAACTTGCACACGTATGTGGTAAGCAGGACACACACTCTGCTGGGGTGGGGAGGGCCTCTCAGTAAAACTTCCATTTCCCAGGTAAACTTAGTGCCATGACCTGACCTAGCAGTCGTCATGGACAACAGATGAATCAATGGACAAGAGCCTCTGCCGTGTGCCTGGGCTGTGTTCTGTCCTGTGGGTCATATTAAAGATGCCAAAATGGTTCTGGCTTCTGTGAGCCTGCATTCTAGTTCAACACAAGAGCCTGACAGACATGTGAGGCTGAGACCATAATAGAAGGCCACGTGATCATTGTGGCCCTTAGTGAGCTCAAGCCTGAACATTTATGTAGAGGTGGCTACTTCGTTAAATATTATCTCACATTGTTATTTAATTTGTCCTGTATCACCCTGTGACATATAAACCCCTCAGTACGAATCACAACTTACCCTTCTTAGGGTCTCATCACATATACACGCATAAGTGTGTGCACGTGCACACACACACACACACACACACACACACACACAGAGCTTCTAGAATAGTGCTGTACACAGTTAGGTGCTCATTATGCTATTACTGAATGCCCCAGTCAGTATGATTGTGTAGAACAGAATATGACTGCAGCAGGGGTTTGTGTAAGGGAGCAATCTGGGTGGAGGTGCCTGAGAGGCTCAGTGGGTTAAGCATCCGACTTGGGCTCAGGTCATGATCTCATCGTTCGTGAATTTGAGCCCCGCATTAGGCTCCAGAGAGTCTGCTTCGGATCCTCGGTCCCCGTCTCTGCCCCTGCCCACTCATGCATGGACTCTTTCTCTCTCTCTCTCAAAAATAAATAAAGATTTGTAAAAAAAAAAAAGGGGGAGCAATCTGGGTGGGCAAGACAAGATGGAATTGACAGTAAATATGCTGCGGTTCTTTTTTTTCTTTTGAAAGTAGTGATTAAAGACAAAATTTTAAAAATTATAAAAGTGTACATATTCATTATGGAAAATTCGTAAAATAAAGAAAAACACAAAGAAGAAAATTTAAATCACAGATAGTTTGACTCCCAGACATTTGTAAACATACAGAATTTGTAATTATGAACTTGTAACCAACACTAGGAAAGAACAGAGGCATAAGAGAATAATAATGGAAGACCTGATCTCAAAGAGAGGAGCCTCTCTGCGGATGTGACATTTACACTGAGGCTGAAGGATGGGCAGAGGTGGGACAGATGAAGGTACGAGAGAGAGTATAAGAGGCAGGTATGTGTTAGAGAATGCAGTTTTTAAAAAGGTAAATCATACAAATATAAAATGAACCTGTGCCAAAGATTTTTTAACTCATTAATTATTGAGGGAACCATTAAGATGTTATAACTGTTTCATTTTTTTTTTTTTTTTAGTTTATTTATTTTGAGAGGGAGAGAGTGCGTGCACATGCACGTGGGTTGGAGGGAAGGGCAGAGAGAGAGAGAGAGAGGGAGAGAGAGAATCCAAAGCACAGCATGGAGCCCAAAGTGGGGCTCCATCCCACAAACTGTGAGATCATGACCTAAGCCAAAACCAAGAATCAGACGCTTAACTGGCTGAGTCACCCAGGAACCCCAGTTATAACTGTTTCAAAGGAGAATTCAAAGGACCATCTTATCAATCAGGAATGCTGAAATGAGATTATTATATTATATTATATTATATTATATTATATTTTTATTTTTATTTTATAGAAAGAGTGCTCGAGTCAGAGAGAGGGCCAGAGAGAGAGGGAGAGACAATCTTAAGCAGGCTCCACACTCAACATGGAGCCCGACGTGAGGCTTGATCCCACAACCCTGGGATCATGGCCTCAGCTGAAATCAAGAGTTGGACATTCAGCTGACCGAGCACCCAGGCACCCCTGAAATGAAACATAAATAGATGCCAACATGAGTAGAGGAAAAATCTAGCCCTCCCCTGGACAGAATTTATTGGCACATGGAAATAATCATTTGCACAACTTCCCAAGTTGTAAACTAGCTTACAGAAAATGAAAGATGGAGATAACCAGGATGGGTAAGCTAGTCACGACATCCATGAATTTTTATCTCTCCTTTCAAAGTCCTTTATGATTTTTCCTGACATATGCAAATGCCCTGGGGAAGGAAAGAGCTTAGTAGAACTGAAAGAAGAGGAACGTTGCTGGGACATAATGAGCAAGGAGGGGAGTGGGTTGAGATGGGGTCATGGTGTACATTCCAATTGGTGGCCTGCTTTTTTCATTTAACCATAGAGGATGAACATTTCCCTATAGCATCCAATATCCTTTTGAAGCATGATTCTTTTTTTAAAATAAGTTTATTTATTTTTGTAAGTAACCTTTACACCCCATGTGGGGCTCCAATTCACGACCCTGAGGTCAAGAGCAGCATGCTCTTCTGAGCTGCCAGGTGGCCATGAACCATGATTCTTTTTTGTTGTTGTTGTTTATTTTTGAGAGAGAGAGAGAGAAGGGAGAGAACAAGCGGGGGAGGGGCAGAGAAAGAAGGGGACAGAGGATCCAAAGCGGGCTCTGCACTGACAGTAGCAAGTCCAGTGTGGGGCTGGAACTCACAAACTGTGAGGTCATGACCTGAGCCGAAGTCCGACGCTCAACCGACTGAGCCACCCACGTGCCCCATGAGGCGGCAGCACCATGTTCCCTGGAAGAAGACTCATTATAATTTACCAGCCACCCCCCCCACCTTGTCCATTTAAGTTGTTCTCACTTAACATGCTTGTGTGTGAGTCTTTGTTCTCACATATCTCTGATTACTTCCTTAGAATAGATTTCTATAAGTAGAATCTCTAGACCAAAAATAATTTTAAGGTGTTGATGAATAAAAACTGCTTTTTAAAAAAGTAGTCTCTACACCCAACATGGGGAGATCAAGGGTTGCATGCTCTACTGACGGAGCCAGGCGCAGCAACAAAAATCACTTTGCAATGAAATGTTTTGGGGAAATAATGGGGTGAGGAGAGGTGGAAGCCCTGAGATTAGCTAGAAGGCCAGTGTAACAAGGGGCAAGAGGGGGGAGGGTCTGAACTAGGGTCTGAGAGGAGCGAGGGGGAGGGAGGCTCAGAGAAAGAGGGGTTTAGAAGCAGTAGCAGTATGGGGGTCTGGAGAAATGGGGCAGGAGTAGGCTTTGGGCTTTCCTTTGCTGCGGACACACTGTGGAAATGGGCATGTTTGGGAGAGGAAACAATTTGAGGAACATAGAGCTAGAAGCATGGAGGCAGGGTCTGGGCTAGGAAGGTAAATTTGGGAGGCACACAGAGACCTGCTAGTTGGAACCAGGAGCGAGGGGATGCCTACGTGAAAGGAGCTCTCACAGACTCCCCACAATCAGGGTGTGCTTGGGGAACCCAGCAAGAAAGAAGAAGGCAGGGAAGCCAGTCCAGGAGGTAGATGTTTAACAATGTTAAATATTGCTGTGGGGTCAGAAAGGATGAGGGATAAGGAAGAGAACCGTTGTGTTTAGCCAGAAGAAAGTCGTCGTGACCTTGACAAGAGAAGCTTCAATTGAATTGTGGGGACGGAAGTCAGTGGTTACGGGAATAGGAGGTAAAGGCATTGAGTGTCGGCCACAATGTGGAGGATTTTGGCAGCAAAAGGAATAAGAAAATCTGGAAATTAGCTAGAAAGGAGGGGAGTCCAGCATTATTGTGTGTGAGTGTGTGTCTTGTTCATATTCCAACCCAGCAACTTCCGTCTGCCTTTCCACATCCCCTACCACGGTTTCCTCTGCTTATTTTCCAATCCTAAGTATTTTTTCAACCTCAGAGGATGTTATGTGGCTTCATAAGACAAGCACGTAAACAGAGCCGGCACATAGTAAGTGCTCAATGAGCGTTAGCTATTTGTATTAATCAAGAGTCCTTAGGAACAAAATATGTGAACAGAAAGGAAGACTGATGTGCCACAGAGGGATAAAGTGGAGCTGAGGTTAGGGAGGAGGTGCCATCCTTAGCAGGGAGCCGTTAGAAACATAATAGGCCCTTTTTCTTTTCTTGGCCTTAAATTTAGATCTATTGTTGGCTTAATTCTAGATACACTGCTCCTATATGAGATGTCCTGAAGGAGCCTACCTTTTGTCAGTTTGCACGTAGCTTTGAGACTCTTCTCAAGGATTTCTTTCTGTCTCCGCGTTCATTGCTTTGGGGTCAGTCTGAGTCGCGGGCCTGGCCCTGCCCCTTTGGAAGAGTGGGAGAGAACAAAGAACTCCCCAAAGGACAAGATTTGGGAAGAGAATGTGCAGAGGGGAAACCAGCAAACACCAAATGTGTGGTCATAGCAAATAAACGAGGGATAGAAGAACCCAGGAGCCCACGTCTGCAGCAGCGGACGGAGTGAAATCCCAGCCAGTCATCAACAGGGAGGATCTGGGCCAGAGCAAAAGCCCAGAGGATTCTATTTCCGGGTGAAGGTGCAGGTACAGTGCGGGCTGAGGAGCAGAGAGGGGCCCCGTCCTGCTTTTCCTGTCGTAGGATGACAGAATCAATCCACATTGCAGCAGGGCTGTGGGGAGAAGGTACAATTAGTTTATTTTGTCTGTGACTTTGCTGGCCTTCCTCCTCAGTCCTCCTCACCCACTGGTTAGAAGGCAGAAAAAGTAACTAACTGTCCAACTTAGTTTATAGCTTGAATAATGTGTACAGTCCCTTTGAGTAGAGAGGTCAGTCTTTCATGGATAAAAATACTCCTCTTTCTCCGTCTCACCCTAAGATAGTGTCTGGGTCACAGAGGAAGAGGCCTGTGTGACTTACTAGAAGGAGGGCTTCAGATGTGTCCTCAGCATCCTGGGAGGTCCAGCGAACTTTCCTATGTCTTCTGGCTTGCTACTTGCTCCAATTGGCCTCTCTGGTGATGTAGGGGGCTGTTGAATACTCCATGTGCCCTCTCTTTGCTTGACCAGAGCTCAAAGCACTCCCAAGTAAGTTGACTTGGCTCTCCCATTGCTGCATGCCCCTCAGAGGACAGTCTGTGACTGTCATTAGGTCCCAGTGCCAAGGTTTTACTCTGCTGCCCTGGCCAGAGACACCCATCGCAACAATAATTCTTGTCTTTTCTCTCAGCAACATCTCTGCTGGCATTTCTTTTCAGAAGCAGAAGCCCTACTGTTACAAAAGCTGACCATCTCATTGCTTGATTTTATAACTAGGCTAAATGTCAGCCTGGGGACAGGGTGGGGGGATATGTTATTAAGGCTACCCACGTAATGAGACAGGAGACCCCTCAATTCCTCTGCACTGAATGATGCTTCGGACCAAATTGTTTGAACTGGTTAGTTCCATTGGCATCTGGTGGACACAGCTGGTTTTGGCCGGGCCTGAAAACCTGAGAGTCTTTTATTTCAAACCCTCCAAACTCTGTGCTCAATGAGTATGGAAAGTGTTGCATGTGGAAATTGCTTGGGCGACTGGGGAAAACGGCCAAAAGAGAAACTTTCCAGTTCTTAGCTTTCAAAGTGTGCACTGTGCCATATGTCATGAAGTAATGCAGATTCTCTGAATGGGGGCGCCACAGCCAATGAAAGCAGTGACTGGACAGTCAGCAAATAGAGTTCTAGTCACTAATCAGAGGCAAAAGAATTGCTCAGAAAGAGCAAAAGAACAGGCTACTAAGAATCCAAGCAGCACAAAATGGAGGGAAACTGCCCTTGGGCCCAGAACTTCATTTTGTTTAGGAAGAGAAAAATAAGCTCAAAAGTGTTCCTGAAGCAGCAGCGTTAACGTTAACAGATACCATCTGGAAATCAACAAAACGCAGATTTTGTTTTTACAGATTTGTACTGAAAACCAGTTCCAGCCAGGGAAACTCAAATCTCAGAAGTCTCCAACAGGGTACTGAGATATAAACAATCATTTAGCAAAATCCGCAGTCAAAATGACAGATGAAGCCTGCTGTCTTGTCCTCTTTATTTAAATCAAGACATGAGGTCAGACGTGACCAAGTGGGTGGAGATGTGATCGTCTGCGGTGATACATTTTAAATACTTTTTAATACGCAGAGCTGAGCCTCAGAGACAGGCAAAATTGATCTTCAAGACTTCATCTCCCTCAAATACCTCGTGTCCTCCTTCTGGCCCCCACAGATTACTGTTCTTGGAAGATAATGATTTAATGGATTTGTTAGTCTTTTTCCTCACCTGTCTTACTGTCTCCCTATATTTACATTTAAGAGGGGTTTGGGGAGATACAGGTATCCCCCGGTTTTAGAAAGTTTGCCTTTGGGGCACCTGGGTGGCTCAGTTGTTTAAGCATCTGACTCTTGATTTCCACTTAGGCCTTGATCTCATGGTTTGTGGGATCGAGCCCACGTTGGGTTTGTGCTAACAGTGTGGAGCCTGCTTGGGATACTCTCTGTCTCTCCTCTCTTTCTTGCCCATGTCCTGCTCTCTTTCTCTCAAAATAAATAAATAAACTTTTTTTTAATCTGCCTTAGGCCACTTTGCTTTTATGAAAGACCTGTTTTTGCTAACTGAAAGAAATTCAAAGAATATTTTCGCTTTTATGAATAAAAATGGAAAGTGAAATAAAAAATAGCGTTCAACGTTTGTTTTGCAGCAAGCCGTTAGAGAGGCTGCACGGGGCCCTGAGCAGCAAGAGTGGCCCCGCCAAACTCCTTCCCTGGGAACTACACTCAGCGTCTCAGTACCAACCCGCCATAGCTTGAACTATGAGCATCTGTGCTTATCTTCATGTATTTTGTGCATTCATTAGCTAAATGCATCCTAAGGTATCAGAACAGCCTAAGACAGGTCATTTTTGGGGTCTGGGAATGTCCAAAATTACTAATGGTAATTGTTTTTTGCTTTACAACTTTTGATTCAGCTTACAAAAGTTTTCATAGGAACACTCCACTTCGGATATTAGGGAAATACCTCTAAAAGAATTGTCAGGATTGTGGGAATTTTAGACAGCAACCTGGTGGTCTTGAAGGGGAGCGGGTTGCCTTTTGGGAGTTGGTACATTTCTCAAATCACCCATCTACAAACAGTTGCCTGCATGTGAGCATTCCCTGGTCTAAGGCTGGCTGCAACTTTCCAGCCAGGCTTCCCATCTCCTTCCATATCCTGGCAAATGTGAGTAGGGATATCCGTGAAAGTCTTGCATACCTGTTCAGTTCAGAGCGTGAACTACTCCGTGTTGTTGGTGGCGAACAATTAGTGCAGGTTCCCCTGGGTAACTAGGTGGAAAACAGGCCTCATGCATAATTCCCTGCATGCATGTGGCTATTTCCAAACAAAAATTTCAAGCAGAAGACCTCACCTTCTCAGAGAGCTTCCATGCCTGGCTTCTTTCTCTGGCCCTGCCCTGAACTGAGATTCAGCAGGATTGCTGCCCACGGCTGCCCAGATGCACTTTGGTGCTGCTTGCCGCTTCACATTGGACTGTGGGTCATTCCTGTGCTGGGGAAGGTCACAGACTTGTTAATTAGATGGAAAGCAAAGACAGGATACAAATTTTCCTAGAAGGACACTAGCAAGTGTGATGTCAATACCATTTTCAACTTTTAGTGGTGATTATGGCCACCACCCTTTCCTGCTTCCTGAGGACAGCAGTTCAATATGACTTCCAGCACAATTAAAACAGGCAGCTTAGATGGAGCCAAGGTTAAGGAGGGTGTAGGCCTCAGATCCACGACACACTGATTTTCCCATTTGACTACTCAAGGGGGTTCTCATGCAAAACTACCACTGGGAACACACACCATTTCCTAGTTTTATTTTTTTTATTTGTATGCAAGGTATATTTGCATGATGTTTTATTTTTGGCAAACACTGTTACATTCATAATTTCATTTGAGCCTTAACAGGATCATCTGAGGCAGGTAAGGTGGGGATTAATCTTTCCCTTTGATAAATAAGATATCTGAAGCTCAGAGAGCTCCCACAAGTAGCAGTGAAAGATAGGACTAATCCCAGGTTTTCTGGCTCCTTGACCTTGTGATAGAAACACCTTGTGATGGGATAGAACTATCAAATCACTGTCACCATTCATACAACCCAGAGAGAGCTGTGGGTTGGTCAGACCCCGTCAAATCTGCTCAACTGGACATGTGCTTTTTTTTCTACCCAGCATCCCTTCCTTTGGGAATCACCCAGCCCCCAATTCTGTAATATCCATCTAGTTTGGCTGGTAAAACCCACCAAATCCTTATTTGAAGATAGGGAACTATAAACCCTGGCCAACCAGAGAATTCTATTATCCTGGTCACATAATTGGCCCAGGTATGACCAAGATGACCCAAGATGACCAATCACAGTCTTCTCTTGGCCTTTCACTAAAGCTCTTGGGAAAGATGCATTCTCTTTCTCTGGGTCCTTGCTTATATGAAGCAAGAGTCTGACTGAGAATGCAGGCAAGCAGAGGGTACCAGAGCTGAGAGATGGTGAGAGTGCTGCTATCATTTGAACCACTGAGTCCAGCTGCGCCTGAAACTTCAGTGAGCCAATCATTCCTATTCTGCCTAAGCCAATTGGAGTTGTATCTATGACACTTGCAAATGAAAGGAGTTATTGACTAATAAAACCACCATTTCTGTCTCTCCCAGAATTACAAAATTACCTCTTTAATGTTTATTTATTTAAAAAAAATTTTTTTAAAACATTTATTTATCTTTGAGAGAGAGAAACAAAGCATGAGCAGGGCAGGGGCAGAAAGAGAGGGAGACACAGAATCCGAAGCAGGCTCCAGGTTCCAAGCTGTCAGCACAGAGCCTGACGCGGGGCTCGACCTTATGAACCGTGAGATCATGACCTGAGCTGAAGTCGGACATCCAACCGACTAAGCCACCCAGGCGTCCTATTTATTTTTGAGAGAGAAAGAAAACAGAGTGTGAGCAGGGGCAGAGGAGGGGCAGAGAGAGAGAGAGAATCTGAAGCAGGCTCCAGGCTCTGAGCTGTCAGCACAGAGCCCAATGCGGGGCTCAAACACACGAACTGTGAGATCATGACCTGAGCTGAAGTTGGACACTTAACCAACTGAGCCACCCAGGTGCCCCTCAAAATTACCTATTTAAAACCGTTTATTTATAGTATGCTTTATTCCTTTCCACACCAAGAAAAAAAAAAAAAATCTGAGGCACCTTAATACAATAAATAGGCCAAATAGGCAAAAAGCTAAAATCAAAGCATAAATTTAATGCATAAAATACATATCATATGTGTACATATAGAGCACTCTTTATATTAAATTTAGAGACAAATATAGTTGAAATTATAGTACCAAGTGTTGTTGAAGATGCTAGAAAATGGACAGTGTTGGGGAAAGTATCAACTGGTGCAAACTTTCTGGAGAGAAATTTGACAATGCTTATTCATAACCAGCATTTGCCCATAATCAACAATTCCACCTTTAGGAATGCATCCTAAATAATTAAATAAAATAATTAAATAAAATAATAATAATTAAATTATTAAATAATTTAGAGGAAATAAATAATAAGGATTATGCAAATATTTAGCTATAAGAATGACTACTATAATCACCAAATAATTAAATAGGGAAATAATTAAATAAAAAGGATTATGCAAATATTTAGCTATAAGAATGACTATTATAATCACCAAAAGTTGGATAACAGCCAGGATATCAAATGACAAGTGACGGATCAAAATAGTATGTCCACCCATTGGAATACCATGTATTTATTCAAATAATGATGTGGACTTTTATTTGCCGACCTGGAATAATATTCACATATTGTGGAATGGCTTTGGACTAGTACACCTAAATTCTCCCTAGGCCCCAACAAGATATGTATAAATTGTTCACTTTTAACCCCATGTTTTTTTAACAAAACAAAAAGAATCTACTTATTGGTTGTGCTAATTAAAATGGGAGAAATAGAGAAGTGGAAAAAGTTGCCTCTTTTTTTTTTTACAGTTTGGATGTTCTTATTTAGGCCAAATTTGGTTCTCCATAGACGTGTGGTTAATTATCCCCTCTTGGACCATGTCCATTTTCAAACACTTCACTAGTATTGCAAGGTTATTTATTGGCAGTGAGTTGAGTCTTATGCATCATCTATTCTAGACCACTGGTCACCAAAATGTGTATATGCTCAAAACAAACCACTGGGTTGTAAGAAGAAAGTTGTAGAATTTCTATCTATGGATAACTCTTTTTTAGTTTCTATTTCTGATATGTTTTATAATATATATAATACAACTGGATAATATGTAACAAATAAGTATACAACGATTGCTAAATGTTTTTGATGATAAAGTTGTGTTCTGGGTATCTACTGCTGTGTAACAAACTGGAAACTGAATGGCTTATAACACCATTTTATTTTGTTCAGTCTTGCGGATTGGATATTTGTGAAGGACTCACCTAGGACATTTATCTTTGCAAGAAGCAGCATGAGTTAGAATAGCTCAACTGGATCTAGAAGATCCATTTCCAAGATGATTGGCAAGCTGGTACTAGCTATCAGTTGGGAGTGCAGCCAGGGTTGTTGACTAGGGGAGAGGGACATCTCAGTTCTTTTCCATGTGGCATCTGTATTAGGCTGCTTGGGCCTCCTCACAGAATGGGATCTGGCTTCTGAGAGGGAATATTTCTTAACGTTTATTTATTTTTGAGACAGAGAGAGACAGAGCATGAACGGGGGAGGGTCAGAGAGAGGGAAACACAGAATGTGAAACAGGCTCCAGGCTCTAAGCTGTCAGCACAGAGCCCGACGCGGGGCCCGAACTCACGGACCATGAGATCATGACCTGAGCCGAAGTCGGCCACTAAACCGACTTAGCCACCCAGGCGCCCCTAAGAGGGAATATTTCAAGAGATGGGAGGTAGAAGCTGCCAGTCTCTTAAGGCCTGGAGTAAGAAAATACCAAAGTGTCATTTCCATCATATTCTACTGGTAAAAGCTAATCAGGAATCCATTCAAGATTCAAGGGAAGAGGCATAGAACCAACCTATCTCTCAGTAAGTGGTCTATGAAAGAAGCTGTGGCCATCTTAATTTAATTTTTTCCTCTTTTTTTCGTGACTGGCTTTATAAACAAGTGTTTTGCCACCCAAGAATGGAAAATGTAACAAGTTCAATTTCATGGCAAGAAAATATTTGTTTCTAAAATTAGATGCCTTTTTAAAAAATGTTTATTTATTTTTTAGAGAGAGAGAGAGACACAGAATCCAAAGCAGGCTCCAGGCTCTGAGCTGTTAGCACAGAGCCTGACACAGGGCTCAAATTCACAAACTGTGAGATCATGACCTGAGCCAAAGTCGGACGCTCAGCCTACTGAATTACCCAGGTGCCCCTTAGATGCCATTTTTAAATGAAGTATCAGGTTACCCAACTTTTTAAAACTTTTTATTGAAGCATAGTTGACATACAATACTATACTAGTTTCAGGCATACAACCTAGTAATTCTGCACTTTACACATATACATTGTGAAATGCTTATCATAAGTATAATTACCATCTGTTACCTTAAAAATTATTATATTATTGGCTATATTTTCTATGCTGCACTTCTCATCCCCTGACTTATTTGTTTTATAATTGGAAATTTGTACCTCTTATTTCACCCATCCTCCACCTCACCTCCCTCTGACAACCACCAGCATGTTTTCTGTATTTATGAGTCTATTTCAGTTTTTCTTATTCGTTTGTTCATTTGTTTTGTTATTTAGGTTCCACATATAAGTGAAGTCATGTGGTATTTGTCTTTTTCTGTCTGACTTATTTCACTTAGCATAATATCCTGTAGGGCCATCCATGTTGTCACAAATGGCAAGATTTCATTCTTTTTTACAGCTGAGTAATATTCCATTGTATGTATATATGTGTGTGTGTATATATATATATATATATATATATATATATATATATCTTCTTTACCCATTCATCTGTGGACGGACGCTTAGGTTGCTTCCATAGTTTGGCTATTATATAAACAATGCTATACTAAACATAAGGGTGCATATAGCTTTCAAATTAATGCTTTTGTTTTCTTTAGGTAAATACCCAGAAGTGGAATTATGGAGTCATATGGTATTTCTATTTTCAGGTTTTTGAGGAACCTCCATACTGCTTTCCACACTTATATTCCCACCAATAGTGTACAAGGTTCCCATTTCTCCACATCCTTCCCAACAACTCTTGTTATTGCTCATCTTTTTTGGTACTAGCCATTCCGACAGGTGTGAGGTGATATCTCATTGCAGTTTTGATTTGCATTTCCCTGATGATGAGTGATGTTGAGCATCTTTTCATGTACCCATTGTCCATCTGCATGTCTTCTTTGGAAAAATGTTTATTCAGTTCCACTGAATAAGTGGAATAAGTGGTGTTGAGTTGTATGAATTCTTTATATATTTTGGATACTAAGCCCTTACCATACGTGTCATTTGCAAATCTTTTCTCCCATTCAGTAGGTTGCCTTTTTATTATGTTGGTGATTTTCTTTGCTGTGCAAACGCTTTTCAGTTTGATGAAGTCCCAATAGTTTACTATTGCTTTTGTTTCCCTTGCCTGAGGAGACAGACGCATAAATATGTTTGCTAAGGCTGATGTCCAAGAGACTACTGCCTATGTTTTCTTTTAGGAGTTTTATGGTTTCAGGTCTCACATTTAGGTCTTTAATCCATTTTGAGTTTATTTTTGTGTATGGCATAAGAAAGCGGTCCAGTTTCATTCTGTGCATTAGCTGTCCAGTTTTCCCAGCACCATTTATTGAAGAGCCTTTTCTCCACTGAATGTTTTGCTTCCTTTGTCATAGCTTAAGTCGCTATATAAGTGTGGATTTATTTCTGGGCTCTTTACTCTGTTCCACCGATCTATGTATCTATTTTTTCTTTCAGTACCATGCTGTTTTGATTAGTGTAGCTTTGTAGCACAGTTTGAAATCTGGTTCTGTGATACCTCCAGCTTTGTTCTTCTTTCTCAAGGTTGCTTTGGCTATTTGGAGTCTTTTGTGGTTCCGTACAAATTTTAAGACTATTTGTTCTAGTTCTGTGAAAAATACTACGGATGTTTTGATAGGGATTATATTGGATCTGTAGATTACTTTTAGTAGAATGGACATTTTAACAATGTTAATTTTTCCAATCTAAGCACAGTATATCTATTTATCCGTGTCATCTTCAATTTCTTCCAGTAATGTCTTGTCGTTTTCAGTACAAGTCTTTCATCTCCTTGGTTAAATTTATCCCTAGGTATTTGTGTGGCCATCTTTAGTTCACCACCTAATATGTGATCAAAAATATGTGAAGACCACTAATTTAGGTAAACAGAATGTGGCCCAGCAGCTCTGCCCCCAGACTGGAGCTCAGCTCTCTCATGAGGAATTCTTGGCTGTCAGAAGCTTGTCTGCTCCCACTGGTGCATCTCCTCATAGCTGTTTCACCAGAAATGAGGCTCAGGTTTTTCTCTTAGTGGTTTTTTTTTTTTTTTTAATGTTCTTACTTATTTTTTGAGACAGAGAGAGACAAAGCATGAGTGGGGGAGGGGCAGAGAGAGAGGGAGACACAGAATCCGAAGCAGGCTCCAGGCTCTGCGCTGTTAGCACAGAGCCCAACATGGGGCTCAAACTCATAAACCATGAGATCACGACCTGAGCCAAAGTCGGATGCTTAACCGACTGAGTCACCTAGGCACCCCTTGATGATCTTTTAAAAAATGTCTCCATTATGGGGCACCTGGGTGGCTCAGTTGGTTGAGGTCTGACTTCAGCTCAGGTCATGATCTCAGTTTGTGAGTTTGAGCCCCACGTCAGGCTTTCTGCTATCAGCATGGAACCTGCTTGGGATCCTGGGCCTCCCTCTCTTTCTGCCCCTCCCCAGCTTGTTCTCTCTCTCTCTCTCTCTCTCTCTCAAAAATAAATATTTTAAAAAACTACAGAAAGTTAAAAAAAATTCTCCATTACAACAGTATTCTCTAAAGCAAAATATACTGAAACTTAAACGAAATACAGTCAGAGTGACTTTTATGACTCAAAGGATATGATTGTAACGGTATTCTACCAGAAATTTCCCAATGCACAGGCTGACACCTGCTTTTCCTTTCACATCAATCGAGTAAAATAATCGCAAACAGAGGTTTAAGATTTCTCCCATAACACCTACTCTTAAGGAAAGCAAAGTGGGTTATAAACAGTATAAAACCCATTTTTTTAAAGAAAATATGTGTAAGAGAGACGGGAGTAAAATTTTCTACTATTTACGATTCTAACCTCTACCATTAAGAGGATCCTGAGAATAACATGTTGTTTTCCTGAGCAGGGCAATGGGTAAGGGAGCAAATTAGAAAAAGTGAGATAATGAAAGATTATTTCTCAAGAGAAAAGGAAGAGTTGTCTCAAGGTGGCAGAAGCAGAGAAGGTGAGTAGTTTAAAAGAGTGAGTCGGGGGTGCCTGGGTGGCTCAGTCAGTTAAGTGACTCTTGATTTTGACTCAGGTCATGATCTCACGGTTTGTGGGCTCGAGCCCCACATGGGGCTCTTTGCTGACAGCATGGATGGATCCTGCTTGGGATTCTGTCTCTCCTTCTCTGTCTCCCTCTCTCTCTGTCCCTCCCTAACTCTCTCTCGCGCTTGCTCTCTAAATAAATAAATAAGTAAATAAATACACTTTAAAAAAAAAAAAAAGTGTGGATCGGGGATAATTTTGCTACATGGGCTGTGGGGACTCTCCTCTAGGTTGTCACAAACCCTTTGGTAAAATCTTCACTGTTTGGCAGTTCTTTTTGGTATTGGATTGTGTTCTTTGGGGGATGATTCCAGTAATGTTGACATAAACATGTTGAAGGTAGACACAGGCCAAGAACAAGGGTAGCCTAAGCACGTTCAAGTCCCTTGTAAGTAACATCTGAATAAGAAAGTCCAAGGTATATGTACCCCAAATCGGGACAGTGAATACCCCTGGGTGGTGGAGTAAAAGGATATTTCTTTCATTCTCTCTTCATTTTTGTGTGTTTACATTTTGCTACTAGTTGTGTTGTTAAGAGGAAATTGTTTTGAAACACACATGGACTTTGCGATCGGACAGATCTGTGTTAGAGCCCAGCTCTGCTTCCTCAATTTATGATTTTGGACAAGTGCCTTAATTTTTGTAAGCCTCACTTTCTCCGTTTGCCTAAAAAGGATAATAACTGTACCTTTACTCGTGGGTAGTTGAGACAATGTGTGAGGTTATGTCTGTAAAGTTCTTCGGGTGGTGCTTAGAGCTGAGCAAGCAAACAATAAGTAGTGTAAACTGTTGTTTTGTCAACAACGAAAGCTTGTTGGTGGTTCTCAGATCCTGAAAATGACCAGCCTTTCCTACTCATTGTCAAGAAGGCAGCACCTGACTATGTGTCTCTGTCCTTGAAGGAACCAGGAGTGTAAATCCAACTGGGTTTTATCCCTTCTACCGTAAGTCACACAACATATTATCGTCATAAAGAAAAGCCTTTTTGAATACCTACTGTCTGCAGGTCACTTAAGTTCTCTAGAAGACACGTAAAATGTAGTCTTCATCTCATAGCCAGGTCAACTTTGGCCACTAACGCCCGAGTGTCTCAATTCCTAATTAAAAACACTTTAAGGGTAGGCTATACTTAGGACTGGACCCACATGTTCTGAATTCCCAGTGAAGAATACACATTACATTTCAGGACTTCTGCACTAGCCAAGGCATTCTGATGTGGGGTTTCAGTTCCTTGGTGCTGTCATGTGACTGGCTTTTTGATGTGGTTTCTGTTCCAGTAAGTTAAACTCTGGCATCTCAGAACTGGCAAAGCCTGCCATGCTAAAGATGAATTCTGAGCGCAGACTGAGGCTGAATCTGCATACCTGCGGGTTGATGAAACCACGAACTGCCACGGGATTAATTAGTTGGAGGCTCTTCAATGTGGCACGGTCCCACTATTCAGGGTTTCTTAGTTGCTGCCATGGAGCCTGGCTATCTAAAACAGCACTCTCCGGGGCGCCTGGGTGGCTCAGTCGGTTGAGCGTCCGACTTCGGCTCAGGTCATGATCTCATGGTCCGTGAGTTCCAGCCCCGTGTCGGGCTCTGTGCTGATGGCTCAGAGCCTGGAGCCTGTTTCAGATTCTGTGTCTCCCTCTCTCTCTGCCCCTCCCCCGTTCATGCTCTGTCTCTCTCTGTCTCAAAAATAAATAAACGTTAAAAAAATTTTTTTAAATAAAAAAAAAATAAATAAAACAGCACTCTCCAAAATATTTTTGGTCTTTGACCTCTTCAATGGAAGAAAAAAACCAAAACAACAAACTCTGAACTTGGCATATTCCTGCTTGAAGCTCTGGAGGCACACTTATTGGGATTTATGAAACGTCTCACTGTTCTGTGGTGCCTGGCGTTTATTCATTACATTAAGTAAATAAATAATTCATGCCTGAAAAAAGTATAAGCATTATGATAAATATTCTTAGTGTCCTCACCAATATCTGGCTCTTCTCTGTAGGCACATAGAAGACCAGACTGCCCAGCCCTCTGTGATTAGGCAGAGCTATGTGACTGGTTTAGGTCAATAGGATGTTAGCTGCAGTGACATCTGTCACCTCTTGGCTGAAGTGTGAAAGCTTGGGAGCAGGCGAGAGGTCCAGTCTCTTTCTCCCTGCTGAGACCAAAGGAATCATGCGTGCTAGATGGTGCAGCTACAGATGGTAGATCTCCATCAGCCTGGATCCTTGAGTGAGTGCTGGAGTGGAGTTTTCTCAACACACATACCCCCACCCTTGACTTGCAACGACATATGCAAGAAATAAATCTTGTTTGTGTCCAACTTTGGGGTCTGCAGGTTAATTAGTTATCACAGCACAACGTAGCCTATTCTAACTAATGCAATTATCTTGTGAACATTAGTAATACAGAAAACAGCATGCAGTTCACTTGTAGGACCTGGGAGTCACTGGGAGTAGGTCAAGGAAGACCATGCCGAAAGAAAGAGAACAAAAGGTGTGCAGCAATTCAAATGACCGAGTTCAAGGGGACTGGACTCACTGCGGTCTACTGTAGGATGCCTGGATGCAGGGCAGAACTTGCAGGTGACACTCAGTCTCTGGAGGTGCTCATCCCAGGCACACCAGACTCCAGACCCAGGTTATGAGAGCATGGCAGCCCACCCCCATGGATATAAAACATTTCCAGTTGACTGCATACCTTGGCCCCATTGGTTCGGAGCCTATGTCAGTTGGTAACGTTTGTTTAGTTACCTAGAAAGTGAAAGATGCTTCATAGGTCACTGCAGAAGCATAGGATGTTAGACTAGGATAAGAACCAGTAACTGGTCTGTATTGGGTTTTTGTTGTTGTTGCTTTTTAAGGGCTTTTTGTTTGTGTTTGTTGTTGTTGTTGTTGTTGTTTTACATAGACCCTGAGTGTTTCTGGGTTCTATGCAAAATTATCCAGATGGGAGTTAAGACATACATAGCCACCATGTAAGGCTCACTGAAAGGCACCATAAGTGATAAGTTAACAACCATGATGTGAGGGGAGTCAGTGCTACACTTTCCATTTCTAAACTTGAAACTACAGCTGCTCCACCTAAAGCCACAAACAGTTGAGTACACTGGACAGAGAAGAACTTGGAAAGGCAATGAGGAGAATCTTCCTTGCTTGTCATCACTGATGATGGAAAGTCAGTTACCATCTATCCTTTGCCTGACTAGCCTAAAGTGAGGGGGCATTCAGTTGATTCAACAGAATGATGCACATAGGCTAATTTCTCATGGTGCCAGATTGCCTTCTTATTAGAACTGGAAGAAATAAGGAAAGATGTAGGGTTTATCTTCTCACGATTCCCTGGGCTGGAATTGCCAAGTGTTTATACTTCTGTATAAAGTTGTCTTTGCAGAAACCTGCCTCTCTGAATTCATTGGGAATGCAGGGCCAGGAGTCTGACAAAACTGAGACGAAAGTGTTCCCTAGAACCCAATTTTTTTTGGATACTTTGCTACTTAGCAGAACTTTTATGCTAAAGTCTCTCAGGGTTTCTAATTTTTACAAGGTAATTATTTTCAAAGTCCAAAAGGTGCAGTTTCCCTTTCTGAAAGCCTCCTGATGCAAGAGAAATGGGATCTTGTTACAAATTACTTAAGTCACTCTGCTTCCTCTGTCTAAATCCACTCTGCTGGGAAGGCTAGCTGGAAGACTGAAAACCACAGCTTCATTCCCAGGTACACTGCTGTAAAATAATTACATTAGATGTTCACGTGATGAATTTAAATGGGGATAAGTGCAAATATATTTTTACTTTGAATATAATGCACTTAAAAAAAGAAATTGCCTGTATAGCTACATGCAGAAGAATGACACTGGACCACTTCCTTACACCATACACAAAAATAAAATGGATGAAGGACGTAAATGTGAGATTTGAAACCATACATATTCTAGAAGAGAGCACAGGCAGTAATTTCTCTGACATTGGCCATAACATTTTTCTAGATACGTCTCCTGAGGCAAGGGAAACAAAAGCAAAACTAAAACATTGAGGTTAGATGAAAGTAAAAAGCTTCTGCACAGCAAAAGAAACAATCATCAAAGCTAAAAGACAATCTATGGAACGGGAGAAAATATTTGCAAATGACATATCTGATTAAGGGTTAGTATCCAAAATATACATAGAACTTTTACAACTCAACATCAAAAAACCCCAAATAATCCAATTAAAAAGTGGGCAGAAGACATGAACAGACACTTCTCTGAAGAAGACATCCAGATGGCCAACAGACACAGGAAAAGATGCTCAACATCACTCCTCATCAGGGAAATGCAAATCAAAACCACAATGAGATATCACCTCACACCTGTCAGAATAGCTATTATCAAAAAGACAAAAAACAACAAATGTTGGCGAGGATGTGGAGAAAAAGGAAACCTTGTGCACTATTGGTGGGAATGCAAACTGGTGCAGCCACTGTGGAAAACAGTATGGGGATTTTTCAAAAACTTAAAAATAGACCTCCCATACAATCCAGTAATTCCATTACCATTTACCCCCAAAGAATATGAAAACACTAATTTGAGAAGATATAATCACCCCCATGTTTATTACAGCATTATTTATGATAAATAAACTATGGAAGTGGCCCAAGTGTCCATTGATCGATGAATGGATAAGAAGAGGTGGTCTAGGGGCGCCTGGGTGGCGCAGTCGGTTAAGCGTCCGACTTCAGCCAGGTCACGATCTCGCGGTCCGTGAGTTCGAGCCCCGCGTCAGGCTCTGGGCTGATGGCTCGGAGCCTGGAGCCTGTTTCCAATTCTGTGTCTCCCTCTCTGTCTGCCCCTCCCCCGTTCATGCTCTGTCTCTCTCTGTCCCCAAAATAAAAATTAAAAAAAAAAAAAAAAAAAAAAAGAAGAGGTGGTCTATATACACAACATTTTATTTCTCAGCCATTAAAAGAATGAAATCTTGCCATTTGCAACAATATGGAACTAGAGAATATTATGCTGAGTGAAATAAATCAGTTAGAGAAAGACAAATATCGTATGATTTCGCTCATATGTGGAATTTAAGAAACAAAACAAATGATCAGAGAAAAAGAGATAAACCAAAATAACAGACTCTTAACTTATAGAGAACAAACTGATGGTGACCAGAGAGGAGGTAGGTGGGGAGGTGGGTGAAATAGGTGAAGGGGATTAAGAGTACACTTATCATGATGAGCCATGAGTAATGTATAGAATTATTGAGTCACTATATTGTGCACCTGAAACTAATATAACACTGCATGCTAACTATCCTGGGATTTTTCAAAAGCTGGATAAGAAACTTATATATGATTATATGTGAACCGCAAGAATGAACAGATTGTTTGCTTATAATTATATGCAGATAATATACATAAAATTCACTTTGAAAAAAAAAAAGAAAATGTCTGTGCTTTAAAATTTTTTTTTAAATGTTTATTTATCTTTGAGAGAGACAGAGACAGAGTATGAGCCAGGGAGGGGCAGAGAGAAAGGGAGACAGAATCTGGAGCAGGCTCCAGGCTCTGAGCTGTCAGCACAGAGCCGGACGAGGGGCTCAAACTCACCAACCGTGAGATCATGTCCTGAGCCGAAGTCGGACGCTTAACCAACTGAACCACCCAGGCACCCCAGTGTCTATGCTTTTAGAATAGAAGCCAGGTTTCTGACCTTCCCCTCTGCCTAAAGAAAGGATTTGGAAAAGGTGAATAGTGTCAGTTGAAAAATATTGGCAAGAACCTATCTAGTGGTTCCCTACCTTATAAATCCATACCAACAGTACTAAATGTGTATAATTCTGGTTTCCAAATCTCACCTCAATACTCTGTGAAGTGAAAGAAAAGGTCCTACATTCTGAGATATACCATAGTTACTTATTTTTCAGGGACTCTGAGAGTGCTTTATTAGCAAAGGCTGCTAATATAAAGATTTCTGGGGGCAGGTGAGGGGGACGCCCGAGTGGCTCCAGAAGCTTGAGCATTGGACTTCGGCTCAGGTCACGATCTCACAGTTCATGAGTTTAAGCCCTGAGCTGGGCTCTGTTTTGACAGCGCGGAGCCTGGAGCCTGCTTCGGTTCTGTGTCTCCCCCTCTCTCTCTGCCTCTCCCCTACTTGTGTGTGCACTCTCTCTCAGTCTCTCTCTCTCAAAAATAAATAAATAAACATTAAAAAAAAAAGATTTCTGGGAGCTGGGTGGCAGGCAAAGCCCCTTGCTCAGAGCCTAAAGGCCTAAGCCAGAGCTGGGGCCCATTCTGTCTAGTATCATTGCCACACACTGGGAGGAACGAGGCCATGGACAGGTCCCTGTTTATGGAGCTGTGAGTTGTACCCTGTGTGTAGAAAACATATCTATATTTCAGATTGGCCCCATGACCGAGGCGGAGCACAATGGCTCTGCCAAATGGACATTCATGGCAGAAGTTGGGAGGCTTGTGCCATTTTTTGCAAGCAGCAATTAGGATTTTCAATACCTAAAAAGAACTTAGAAGTAAATGAATGCAATCTCCAAAAAATTAAAACTGCACAAATAAAAAATGAAAGGAAGGAGAGAGGAGGTTGTCTTTCTCATATGCCAGAGGAAGGTGATGTCAACTTCAAATCTCTGCTTCATTCTGGTCCAAGGCCACTGTTAGAACTAAGTTCTGTGAAGGAACACAGAGACACTAAAGAGGCAGACTCTAGACAAGCTCACATAATGAATGGCTGTCCTTGCTGCCTAAAGCATCACACCTGATTGACAGGCCCGAGAACTCTGCTCCCACCTCGCTAGCCCCCAGGAGCTAAGATTGATGTGCAGGATGGGAACACGAATCCTGGGCTTCAGGAGCAGTTTGAGGTCAAGTCAGAATTTGTTTCTACCCTGCCTTTCAAAGCTTTGTTTGTATATGAACCGTCCATGTGAGTGACTCAGCATTGCGGGGCTGGGGAAAGTGGGGATGGGGAGCCTTTGAAGAGATGCATTTCAGAATGGACATTCATCAGAAATGAGGGAGGCTGAGGATTTTCCTAAAACAATTGATGAGAACTGAAAATTCTGTGTAACCATTTACCAGGCTGGTCTCCCTCCAGCCCATCAGATCCCATCCCCTCGCTGTTGGTTGCCCTAACCAAAATAAATAATAAATGCATAAGGCTCAACAGGGAGTCTATTCAGTTACTGCCACCCATTTCCAAAGCCCAGGCCAATGTAAAGTAACCCAAGACTTCACTCCTCTTCAGGAGACTCCTGAACATCCTCTGAGGCAATTAAATCATGGAACCTGTGCAAATAAGATTTTAATGGAATGCTATTTCCAGACATGATGAAAGCATTTGCAATGAATTGAGTATTCATTCTGACTATCACATGTAAATGAAGCATAGTTCTTTGATATACTAATGATGATAACAGCTAATTAATGGCTTTCCTTTGTAAAACATTTATAGCTTACAAAATAACTTCACATGAATCATCTCCTTTATTTTCAGAATGGTATGGTAGGTAGGATGTGCGTTATTATTTAAGTGAACAAGGAAACTGAGATTCAGAGGTTAAAAGGCTTTCCTGGAGTAACACAAGTAATTGATGTTGGATGTAGGATTAGAACAAAGATTCTAGGTCTGATACTTTCCCCAATCCATCCCACTCTCTCTCAAAAAAGAAAAATTCTTCCTCTTCTTTGAAAGCTTAGAAATTTATCAATTGTTTAGTACTTATTTAATGTTTGCTGGCACATTGCTAAGTTGAGTCATTGTATTGAGTATCAAGTGCTAAACATATCTTTTCTCATTTAGAGGTAAGTCTTGTCATGCCCATTGCTATAGATGAGGAAACTGAGCACAGAGATGGTTTTGTAATTTGTCCAAACCACACAGCTACTAAGTAGTGGAATAAGGATTTGAAAACAGTCAGCATGACCTCACAGCCTTAACTGCAGTGCTATGCAGCCTCCCATCCCCACATCCATCCAGTGAGGTGGGCAGGTTTGTGACTTCCTTAACTGATGATCGAAGAATCATAGGTCTAGTTTCTAGTCCACAGAACTACCCACATTGCCAAGTCGTTTGACATCGTCTGAGTCCTTGTTGATTGTCACAGCTGAGGGGCCAAGCTGGAACCAATGGACATAACCAATAACCAATAGAAAGAAAACAAATAACCAATGGAAACCAATCACTCTACTTTTAGATGGGGTTCCTCACCTGCCACTGTCCCACCCCACGAGAGCCTTCCTTTCCCATCAGCTACTTTTTTGTTCACAATGGCACCACCTTTCCTCTTATTTCTGATCCTGAAGGACCATAAAGTTCCTTCTCCCTCAGTTCTCATATCCAGTCAATTATCAGGGATTCCTATTTCCTGAATGTGTATATGTCTAGAACTTGCTTTGCCCTCTTCTGTCCTACCACCTATAGTCCAGTTGAATGACCAGACAATGGCCTCCCCAGTTTCAAACACTTTCCACAATAGAGTCCAACCTGTCTCCGAGCGTCCTAAAAGCACAGCTGTCCTTGTCACATCGAATGCTATGAAAACCACAATGGCACCCTGTTGTCTATCATAAGCGCTGTTTTTCAAATCCTCCACAGTCTGGTCTACTTTTCCTACGAATCCATTCTCTCTCCTTTCTCTTCTTGTCAAGTAGGTGTCCTCAAAGTCCCAAACACATGTCCATATAATCCCTGTGCCATCGTTGTTCTTTTCCTTGATCCGTTATTTTCTCTTCTTTTCCTTGATCTGTTATTTCTCATGCTTATTCCAGCATAGGCGCCCCTCCAGTCTTCTAGGAAATCTCTTCAGAGTACTCTTCCTTCTTGGACTCCTATTGTTCCTACAGAAGGTGCCCCAGTGTTTGGTGTTTAATATTGTTTTCTAATTGTCTCGGTACTAATTTCATCTTTTCCGGTAAGTTTCCAAGGTCAAGTAACTTCGTGATCCTTGCCAGGCATAACAGTACCGGACTCAGAGATAGAACTTATTTGGTGGAGTCTTTGGCATCAGACCAGAAATCATTGGCATCAGACCAGAAAGCAAACTAACCCAGGTTGATTTCGTGGTTCTGATGAACAACCCAGTGGCCTTGTTCTAGGATGGTTACTTCTCCAATACTTGATGCCAACATCAAATTCATCTGAAGGTCAGAAAATTACAAAAAGGCCAATTCACCTTCTGTAGTAGAGTTGTCTTTTTGTCTACCTTCTTGAACAGATGAGGAACCCACCTTCTCTGATTCCTTTCCCAGGTCACAGTAGCTGTTCTCTAAGGAGGTATGATAATGGAGGGGTGGGAGTGAGGGTAAAATGAGTTATCCAAATGAAAGACCACAGCAGGTGGAAGGTGATTTATAATCTCCAAAGTAATACATTAGAGAGTGGAAAGTCGCTCAAGGCAGATGTTTTAAAATAATTCATGAAACAGTTTTTACCAGAAGAGAAGTTCCTGGATACTGCTAAACATTGTTCAGAATCAGCATGTTAAATGGCCATTCATCAAAGTTAAAGTTGCCCCAGGCATATTTGTGAGAGACTAGTACTTTGGAAATATAATAATGATAATAATAAAGTTAGTATATATGTACACATTTGAAAAGTATGTCATACTTTCCAAACTATGTTCTCCAGCACCATTAGGAATTAAATCCTTTTGAGTCGGAAGGAACTCTGAAGGTTATCTGGATGAAATAGGGCTAACATTTTTTGAATACTATTTATATACTTTTATTTTGTCAGAGACATTAAGTCTATCTTTAGATTTCTACAGCATGAATGCAAAAACGTGAATATTCAGGTTCTCCCAATCCAGAATGGGATTTTTGTAGAAATAATAATTGTGAAAACCAGTCTTTGTTGAGAATGAAATGAGATTTTCTAAATTTCTTTAGGTCCCATTTAGCATAGCAAGAACCAAGTCTGTAGATGCGAATCAGATCGTAGAAATGCTCCCATGTATACAAGTACTGAATCTGACTGTGATATGTAGGCCATGAAGCTAGGTAGTTTAGGGTAAGAGGAGAATGATGAATTGTAGAGGTAGGAACCTTGCCTGCTTCTGGTCTCAAAGGACCATGAGAAGGAGGAGAGAGACAGATGCTGGAGAGACACATTGGTCTTGATTTTCTGTCTCTGGGCGGCCTAGAGGAAAGATGTGTTAGATAAGTTAAAATCAACACAAGGCCTTTCCCCCATTTAACACTGAATGGAAACACAGGCTCCCCACACCAATCTGGGAGTGGCCACATCAGAGTAAACTCAGCAATACTGTGTGGTTAGACAGTGGAAGAGCTAGAACTTAATTTCCCAAGCTACCCTCAGTTCCTTTGTGGTGTGGAAGGAACTCAGAATCTCCTGTGTGCCCCCTGGGGGGTGTGAAGCACAGATGCTGGTTGGAAGCTGGCTGGTAAACATACCAGAGAGGGATGACTGTGGTGAGAGCAAGATGGCCATGTGGCCAAAGGATATGAAATAGACTGCCTAGGTCCTGACCTCACAACCAGACCCAGGGGCCCAAAGCATGGGGAAGGGGTGGGAGGGAAAGGGGCTGGGCTCTGACTCAGCTAAGACAGGAGATGAACCAGAAGCTACCTGACCCATAGTCTTCAGCAGCAAACCCTGGCCAAATGCCAAGAATTAGGACAAGCTGCACATCAGTGGTCACCAGTCCAGGGAGCAGCCCAGGAAAGCCACCTTGCAGTAGACATGGTGAAGATCCAGAGAACACCATGTGGATTCATGCCTGCCCCCCTCCACCCATGAGAATACAGTAAGTCCCCTCATATGCCCAGGCACCTTCTCGGTGAGAGAAAGGAAGGAGAGAGACACCAGAAACTCTGGGAATTTTGCCAAAAACAAAACAAAAACTGTGCAGTCTGAAGAAGACTGCTCCAGAGCATGAGATTGGGCTGAGATTAGAAGGTTGGAATAACTTGGTTTCCCACATCACGGTGGGATAGGGGCTCGATGAAAAAATGAGAGCATTTTCGCAGTCTTCCGTACTCTACTCTGAGAGTAGGGTGAGTGCTTCAGTGACTCTGCTCGCTGGCATGAGTATCTCCTTTATAAGCAGGAAAAGGCTTATATGGACCATGGGATCAGGGGAGGCAGATGTTGCTGTATCTATTTTGCACATGTAGAAACCAAGGTCCAGCAATGAAATATCTCCTCCATGGCCGAAAGGCAACTGGGTAGCAAAACCACAGCAGGACTTAGACTTCCTGATCCCAGCCCCACGCTCCTTCTTGTAAGGCCATTTGCCTCTCCCATGACCCTTCAGGAGATGCCCAAGTAAATGAGCCAGTGGAACAATGGTGAAAGGTATTTATGCTCAGAAGCTTTACACGTGGGGATGGCATGATTCTATGTCCCTTTCATTATGCCAATGTTTGAAATGGAACAGAGCTGATAGGACATTGATTGAACAGAGTGCTTCTTTTTCTTTCTTTCTTGTTTGTCCTCCCAAGTATCACCTAAAATTGAAACCTCTGTTGGCTGCAGTTTTTATCCATCTGCAAAAACATATTAGAAAGAGAAAGAGGTTGGCAACCGACTTCAGGCTTTTCCCCCCAGAGTGTTACTTACCTGACTTTAACCAGATGCTGTGTATCAGCCTGTCTCTCTCCTCCATGCTCAGTGGGTAAAAGACAAAAATATAAGGAATGCTTGTTATGCTGTGGACTCTCTCCCCCTCTCTTTCTCTTTCTCTCTTTCCTTTTTTTTTTTCTTTTATCCCAGGACCGGATATACAAGTTCCAGAAGAGGAATATACATCCCCAGAGTCTGAAATCAAATCTGGAATTCATATCCTCTGTAAATGTACTTTATTAAAAGCAGGAATCAAGAAAGGTTTTGGAATTATTATATTGGAGACGTTGATTGTGTAGAGAGGACTTGGAATTAGGGATAATTTTAGACATGTTTTGCAGGCAGCCAACTCCATGGACAAATGGAAAAACTGGGCACTTTGGCATCAGTCCTATCCCAAACACTTTAAAACCAGCCCTCAGACTGCATTACCAAGTCAGAAAAGAAAGCAGGAGACTGCAGTAGAGCCCATTTATCTTTATTGCAATCAGGTGAATTGAAATTTCTACAGGAACATATAGGTAAAAATTCCAGGCATCACACTGTCAGCTTGGGGTTAATCTCCGTAAAATCTGTTTGCTGCCACGTAATGATGTTTAGTGCAACCCCAGAAGGCTTCCTGGGGTGGAAAGCATGAGAGTTGGTGCGTGTGCATAGTGTGCCTGTGTGTGCAAGTGTGTGAAGCAGCTGAAAGTGTTGGTTGAGCTCCAGAATGGGAACCGGTTGAGGCTGTAAGGGGAGGAAGCAGAGCGAGTCACTCGAACTGCACTGGAACGTGCCTGCAGCCTGCACCACTGGCCGTCCTGTGGGTGGGGAACCAGGAACTTGTCCATTGTTCCCATAAGGCCCAGACGGTTTTATATCAGTAAACTGTCTCTGAACAATTTTCTCCCCTCGGCTTGGCAGCACATCCTTCTGAATACCATTGCAGCTCACGGTATTTCTCTGATGAAAACCATCATTTCACAGAGGTCAGCCAACTCAACAGCGGGAGCAAAGTGATTATGGGATTCACATTCCAGTAATAAAGGAGGACCTAAGCCCTTTAACTAGCCAGAGAAAGGCGGGAGCCCCTTGTGAACCAGAAGAAGCCCCTGGACTCTGAGAGGTCCTGGAAAGACAGAGGGGTGGCAGTGTTTCTGGGCTAACATAAAGGAGAGCTATTGTTCGGAGAGAAAGGGTCAGAACTGTGGCACATGAGGTTCCTGATGGGGCCACTGCTGGCTTTGCGCCACTCCCGAGGTCACCTCTGTCACCCAGCCCACCGGCTGCTGTGCATTCACATCCAGTATCTCTCCTGTTGCTTTATTTGAAAAGTTCCCTTTCTCGGAACACATGGGGAGGTACTGCGAACATTCGGATGGCTAAGGTCCTTGACTTTTCATGTTGGCTGCCTTTCTAAAACTTTTGAGTTATTGTCTTAATTATTGCAGCCATAAAGGAGAATTTGAAATTACCCCTATGGTGGCTCTCAGGAGAAACAGCGGTGGGATCATTTTCTTGTGTTCCTGTCTTCTGGAGAGAGCTGGATTCCTCCCATTCCCCTCCCCCCCGCCTTTCTTCCTCCGCAGGGTTCTGGCCTCCGGAGATGAGCGTGGGCCTGGAGTCTCTGTCCCCAGGGTTCTCTGCAGGAAGGGTGGCTGCTCAGATTCCAAGCTTCCTGCCTGGACCAGTGACGATTCTAACACCCCCTCAGGGAGGCAGTTTGTAATGTTTGTCCTGTAAACTCTTAGGTAACTGTTCTGTTCCACCAAAGGAGGTCATGTGGCTTAGAGAGAAAAGATGTGTTTTTCTACGGGTAGCTAAGGACACTGAGATGCGGCCAGGCAACCACATGGACAGAACCCCTGCTCTGAGCAGAGAGCACTGTTTGGGGAGCCAAGGGGAACGATGTGCTATAAACAGCCCCGGGCGCTAGGCTTGTAGCCCTTCCACATCCGTCTTCAGAAACTTCACTAGAGAAACGTCTCCTTTCGGAAGGCACAAATCAGCAAACTGATACACGTTTCATGAGCGACTTTCCAGAATTCTAGGCCCCTCTGCCAGAATGTTCCAGGGCATTTGTTCTTCCACTAGTTAGCTTATGGCTGTGTTTTTCATTATTACTTCAGCTGTAGTTCTGAGTCTTTCTGACTCTCCCCCTCCCTTCAGTTCAGATCATCCTGTTTGTCTCTAAAAGCCAAAAACTTTCCCAAAATGCATTGAGGCCAGCAGGTTCTAAGCAACTAGAAATTACTGAAGGATGTAAGAAGGGGGCTCTAGCCTGGACCTTCTGTGGTCCTCAGGCTTGGCTGAGATAGAAACTTGGCTCAGATCGAAACAGAGCCAACCACTCTCTGCTCAGATGTTTTTATCTTCTTGGGTTTTGTTGTGTTGTGTTTTGTTTTGTGTTTTGTTTTGTGTTTTTTACTATTTATTTGGAGGGAGAGCATAAGCAGGGGAGGGGCAGATAGAGGGGGACAGAGGATCTGAAGTGAGCTCTGCGCTGACAGGCTGACAGCATCGAGCCCAATGAGGAGCTCGAACTCACAAACTGCAAGATCATAACCTGAGCCCAAGTCAGACGCTCAACAGACTGAGCCACCCAGGCATCCTGGTTTTTTTTTTTAATTGAAGTATCATTTACATACAGTAAAATGTGCAAATCCTAAGCATTTATTTATATTTATCGAACTACTCCTCATTTAACTACCACCCAAACCAAGAGTATAGGCCTTTCCCAAGACCCTTCTTCATGCTCATCCGGTTCCTGCATGCTTAAAATCCTCCTGTGAATATCTTACAATGTTATGAACTCTCACCTCACTTGGAGTTTCTTGCCCTCATTGTCTGTCTTGCTCTCCACCAGCTCATACTACAATCTTCGCTTCCCTTCCAACAACCAGACAACCCATAGTCAGACAGCTGGGTGAGGGAGCTGGGGTGGATTCCATTGTCTTCTTTTGAAAAGTTATCAGCAGAGGGGCACCAGGGTGGCTCAGTCAGTTGTGTCCAACTTCGGCTCAGGCCATGATCTCAGGGTTTATGGGTTCAAACCCCACATTGGACTCTGTGCTGACAGCTCAGAGCCTGGAGCCTGCTTCAGATTCTGTGTCTCCCTCTTTCTCTGTCCCTCCCCTGATCACGCTCTGTCTCTCCCTCTCTCTCAAAAATAAACTTTTTTAAAAAATTTAAAAAGGAAAAGGAAAGTTACCAGCAGAGGGTCGCCTGGGTGGCTCAGTTGGTTAAGCGTCCGACTTCAGCTCAGGTCATGATCTCAGCGTTTGTGAGTTTGAGCCCCACCTCAGGCTTTGGGTTGACAGCTCAAAGCCTGGAGCCTGCTTTGATTTCTCTGTCTCTCTCTGCCTCTCCCCCGCTTGCATGTTCTCTCTCTCTCTCTCAAAAATAAAATAAATAAACATTTTTTTTAATTAAAAAAAAGTTATCAGCTGGAAGTTCAGAGAAGTCGAGCAATTTGCTCCCAGCCACAGAGCCAATAAGGAATGGTGTGATGGCTGGAACCCAGCTCCTGCAGGTTTGCTCTCAGCTAACTTTCCCCTGCCTGGGCTTTGCTCATCACACAAACGTGGCCATTTTCAGAAGAGCACAAAGCTATGCTCCACGGAAGTGAGAACTCATCAGGACGCAGACCATACACAGGCCACAGGAGCAGGTGCGTGGAGCCCAGCTTTGTCCGGGTTAGACAATGTCCTGGCAGCCTCTAGCCTGAGCGCCAGCCCTGCCTGGCAAGCTGGTGGTGTGCATCCTCTCCTTCCTCTTCAGAGCCCCAATGCAAATGAGTGCCAGTCCTCAAGCTTTAGCATGTCTACGGCATCTGCAAATGGGGTGCACATGTCAATTCTCTGGCCTGGGGCAGGCCTCTGAAGTCTGCATTTGTACCAGGCTTGCTCTCCCCCTCCCCGACTCACCCCAGGGCATCTGTGGGACCAAGAGCAGTGCTATCTCCTCTGCCTCCTCTGCATTCAGCCGTATCCTGGTCCTACCCCTCTCACACCTGTCCCTCCCTTCCTGGGAGATATCCCCCGTGCTTCATTTCTTCCTTCCTGGTCTTTGCCATCTGCCGAGTCCCTAGATTATTGGGTTCCTTTTGATCGTGATTCTTTTATTCAGCCTATTCACCTAACCTCCAGTTCTTCCCTGAATTGTGCCTTAATCTCTAGACAGGCTTAATGTTTATGGTGACTTAACTGAGTCCACACATGCCAAATATACATGCAAACACACCCGCTGCTGGAAAGCCTCCCGCAGCTCCACTGAGTAAAGTCCAGACTCCTCCAAGTAGTGCCTTAGGCTCTCCAGGATCTACTGCTTCTCCTCTGGGTCATCTCTGTCCTGCCTCCCTGAGAAATGCCCTTCCCTCCTGCCACTATTTCTTAACTATTTATGCACCTTCCTGCCTGGGGAAGCTCTTCTCCCTTTGCCCAGAAAAGTCGTCCCTTGGGCCCATCTGGTGAACACCCACTCTCTTTTCAGGAGTGAGATTGAAAGAAGGTTGTTTCTTCAGGAAACAGCTCAGGCTTTCCCAACACCCTCCCACCCCCATCCCCTGCAAGAATGGATGGTTCCTTCCTTTTAGGCAATGCCTTCTCGCTCTAACTGGACCAGGAGCCATGTATCCTCCCAGCCTGCATGGGGTCTAGGCTCACAGAGTGGGAACTGAGAGCAGAGCCATAACCCAACATTTTCCTGGACAAAGGACTGTGGCCATTTTTATGTCGTGGCTGTGTGCTAAAATAGTATGCCAGTAAAAATGTTTATTGAGTGTTTCCTAAATGCCAGGCACTGTTTTAAGTGTTTCCCCCCCCCCCCCATTAGGCTTATTTGTAGAAGCTGTTTTTCTTGGATGTTGATTATTTAAAATGATCTCCTGTCTGTATAGAATAATGTCTCACATTTCAGAGGATGCAATAGTAGCATCTATAGGAGTCAATGAAAAGCAACTGTCTCCTGTTGGTCTGAGGGTTCCACCCCTATGGCAGGCGAGCTATCAGCTGCACATCTATGATTCTTCCATCCGAGTGGGATTTTTTTTTCTTATTTTTTTCTTGTAGGCTTTAAAAATGCTAATGGAACATTTGAGGGGTGATTTTGTTATGTCAGCCCCATCCCCAATCTACCGGAAAATTCGAATAGAAGTCAACGTGGGGGAAAATGATTCAAAATATACAAATGATTCAATGCAAAGAAATTTATCTTAAAAGCCACCTCTCTGGACTATGTCTGTTCCTTTCCAGGCATTTAAAATGCCACAAAGAAGAGTGCCATTTCTCTAGACAGAGGCTTCGTACTCCCTAAGATTTATGATGCAGGATATTGTTGAGGTGTCTCAGTGCAGAAGGGAGAGAGCAGGAACCGAAGCCTCCAGACTCCTAGTGATCACTAGAATGTGCTGGCATTTCCCAGGAGACTGGCAGTTTAAAGCCACCAAAATGTACTTCTTGATTCATTAATCTCTTCCTTAGGGTGGGAGTGGAGACGGGGAAATCTGTTCGAGATAAGCATGAAGCACAATATGACTTTGCCTTCTTATAAAGAGCCATCATTCACATAAATTGCATCCTTCAACCTTTCAAGGGATTAAATGCTACAAGACAGACAGCATCTGGTTCAAACAGCAGCAAATCAAAGGGGGTAACAATACACCACACGGTGAATAACAGGCAGGCTCCTGTATCCATAGGAGGCCAAGAGCAGAGGGAAAAAGAGTCACCCTGAGAAAGGGTACACCTGTAGATGTGTCGGGGAAGATAGTGGTGACTGCAGGGATAATAAGGCCATTCTTCTAAGGTGACCCAAAGCGGCAGGCAGCCACCCTCCTCCAGGGGAGCAACACAGCTCTCCTTGACCCAGGGACCAAAAAAGAGAATAGAGGACAGAGATTCTCCCTTCAGAAAGCCACCAGTCAGGGCCATTCATTAATGTGCAGACTCAAATTGGTTTCTTGCATGGTTTGTTAAGAGAGCAGAGGGAGACGCTGTTTGGAATTAGATAAAAAGTCGCAGAAGTCTGCCGGCTTTGTCTCGGTCCCCACTTTCCTCCCCTCCCCCACCTCAAGTCTCCTCCCCTTCATCTCCATCTCAGGCTCTCATTACTCTCATGACCTCTGCCCTTTGACCCTTTGGAGGAAGGATCAGATGCATGCCATTCACACCTTCATGTAAAGTTAATCCTCTGGCATCTCCCAGGTATTCTGCTTTAGCATACCCTGAATGAAAGGCTCTCCTCTGCTAAAGAATTTCAGGTTTCCGTGCTTTTCTGACTGGTAAGCATCAAATTCTGGCTGTTTTGACTGAGGCTTATCTTGAGCGTTTCAGACCACCCTTTTCTGGAACTTTTCCTCGAGTTCTCTGGTGAGTATTAATATTGAAGGATAGAGTGCCCAGAACTATCCTAGGTGCTGTATTTGTTCAGTGGTCTCTCTTAAGTTAGTTTTACTTTCTATCAAAGTTGTACATACACCTTCTCAAATATGTCTGAAATTTAGACTCATCTGGAGAAAAGTGTTTTTAAAATCTTGAAGTCTAGACTTCACACCAGCTAAGTAAAAATCTGTCGGAGGTATGGGCCAAGTACGGGCTTCCGAAGAAGCCCCAGGTGAGGCAGCAGGGATGTGAGCCATTGACAGAGATCTGTCATCCTACAAGGCATATTTCAAACCACACGAAACCAACAGCTCCCCGCCGCCAAGCATTACCTCCCTTATTTCCCACTTCCCAGAAGTAAGAAATTCAACAATCTGAGCTGGTTCATATGACATTAACCCTTATATTTCTAAATTGCATGATCATATTGCTTCTCCTTCATTTTCCACTTTAATCATTTCTTTTTTTTTAATGTTTATTAATTTTGAGAGAGTGCGCACACACACACGGGAGGGGCAGAGAGACAGAGGATCCGAAGGGTGTCCTGTGCTGACAGCAGAGAGCCCCCAATGTGGGGCTTGAACTCACAAACCTTGAGATCATGACCTGAGCAGAAGTCAGACACTCAACCGACCGAGCCACCCAGGCGCTCCTGGCTTTAATCGTTTCTTGACTTCCCACCATGGAAAATAGGATTTAGCTCTTTCATATCACCAGACACACTGCAAAAACTCACACTGCCCAGCCCCCCGACATCATCCCAATGCTGTTATAATTTGGTTGTATCAATATTCACATTATGATGATAGTCTCTGTCTGCTTCGTTCTTCTAGGTACTTCTCTATAGTTCACCCCCACACTCTCCCCGTATTGTTCTCTTCCCAGTTGGTTTAATGTTTTGAGGAAATTACTCTCACTGCCTTGGGACTTACAACCTGGACTGCTACCACTTCAGGCCGCTTCATGGTGATCCCCCCCACCATCAGCCTGGGGATTCCCACCTTTCCCTGTGTCGGGTCCTTTGTCTTCTTTGCCTTCTCTTTTGGTTTTCTTCCTTATTTTTGTGAAGTCTATCCACCAGGAGTTTCTGGGGAAAGAGTACACAGAAGCAAACTTTTGAGATCTTGACTGTCTGAAAATTCATGATTCTCTCCTGAAGTTTGGCTGGAGGTAGAATTTTAGGCTGGAAATAATTTTCCCTCAGAATTTGGAAGGCATTGCTCCATTGTCTTCTGACTTTCTAGTTCCTATTGAGAAATCCAGTGCCATTCTGATACTTGATAATTTGCATGAAAAAAAATTTTTTTCTTTCTATGTGAAAGCTTGTTGGACCTTCTCCTTGATCCCAAAATTCTGAACTTTCATGACGATGTACTTGGTGTACCTTTATTTTCATCCACTGTGCCAGGTATTCAGTGAGCCTTTTGAATCAAGAAACACAAGCCCTAGGGTCTGAGAAATGCAGTAATTTCATTAACAATTTCCTCCACCCACTACTCTGTTCACTCTGTCTTTTAAAATTTTTGTTATAGTCACCCTGCTATACATTATATTCCCAAGACTTGTTTATATTATTACTATTTTTTAAATTTTTATTTTATTTATTTTTCTTTTCTTTTGGAGAGACAGAGCGAGAGAGAGAGAGAGAGAGAGAGAGAGTGAGGGAGGGGACAGAGGGAGAAAGAGAGAATCTTCAGCAGGTTCCATGCTGAACGTGGAGCCTGACGCAGGGCTCAGTGCAGGGCTCGATGTGGCCTGAGACCCTGGGATCATGACCTGAGCTGAAATTAAGAGTCAGACACTCAGCCAACTGAGCCACCCAGGCGCCCCTGGACTTGTCTTATACCTGGAAGTCTATACCTTTTGACCACCTTCAGCCATTTTTTCCATCTCCCATCCCCACCTCTGGGGACCAGCAATCTCTTTTCAGATTTCACACGAGTGAAATCATACAGTATTTGTCTTTCCCTGTCTGACTTATCACATCATAATGCCCTCAGGGTCCATCCATGTTGTCACAAATGACAGGATTTCCTTCTTTCCCATGGCTGAAAAATATTCCATTGTATGTGTGTGCCATATCTTCTTTATCTGTTTGCCCATCTATGTACAGTTAGTTGTTCCCATGTCTTGGCTATTGCACATAATGTTGCAATGGACATAGGAGTGCAG
Source organism: Neofelis nebulosa (assembly GCF_028018385.1). Classification (NCBI taxonomy): domain Eukaryota; kingdom Metazoa; phylum Chordata; class Mammalia; order Carnivora; family Felidae; genus Neofelis; species Neofelis nebulosa. The sequence continues at coordinate 45,312,515 of NC_080784.1, forward strand.
ATATCTTTTTGAGATATTGATTTTATTTATTTTGGATAAATACCCAGAATTGGAATTGCTGGATCACATGGTATTTCTATTTTTAATTAAAAAAAATTTTTTTTAATGTTTATTTGTTTTTGAGAGAGATAGACAGAGTGCTAGCAGGGAAGGGGCAGAGAGAGAGGGAGACACGGAATCCAAAGCAGGCTCCAGGCTCTGAGCCGTCAGTCAGCACAGAGCTGGATGCGGGGCTCGAACCCACAAACTGAGAGATCATGACCTGAGCCGAAGTCGGAGGCCCAACCAACTGAGCCACCCAGGCGCCCCTCTATTTTCTGAAGAATCTCCATACCATTTTCCATAGTGGCTGCACCAATTTACATTCCCACTGACAGCACGTATGGGTTCCCTGTTCTCCACATCCTCACCAATACTTGTCATTCCTTGTATTTTTGATATTAGCCATTCTGACAGGTGTGAGGTGATATCTCACTGTGTTTTTTTAAATTCTTTAAAATTTTTTTATTAAAAAAATTTTTTTAATGTTTATTTATTTTTGAGAGAGAGAGAGAGACAGACTGCGAATGAGGGAGGAGCATAGAGAGAGAGGGAGACACAGAATCTGAAGCAGGGTCCAGGTTCTGAGTTATCAGCACAGAGCCTGATGTGGGGCTCAAACTCACTGATCTGGAAATCACGACCTAGGCCGAAGTCAGACAGACGCTTAACTGGTTGAGCCACCCAGGAGTCCCTCACTGTGGTTTTGACTTGCATTTCCTGTTCTCTTTTTTTAGACCTCTTATTCAGACAGTGAATCCCAAGGATTTGTCTTATAATTTTCTTATTTTTTTCTCTTCTCTTTTCCAATCCTTTGTCTTTTTGTTTTATTTTCTAGGTGATTTCTTCATCTCTAACTTCCAACTCTTTTAATAAATCTTTCATTTTTAATTTCTAAGGTCTTGTCCTGTTTACAGAATGTCCCTTGTATAGAGCCTTCTGTGTTGTTTCAAGAGTGCAATATCTTATGTCATCAAGGACTTGGGAAATCCACAGTCAGTGGGGCAATTCGTGGCTCTGCTGACTACACTGATGTCTATCTCTGGGACTCACTGTTACACACCTGGGTGAAGTGAACAGTGGACCACCTTCAAGAGACAGAGGACAAGTTATATATGATATATGGATGTATATATACCTGCATGATATATGGACAAAAATAGTGCACAAACCCAGAAAGGCAATGTCTCCTAACGATGCAAGAAACCTCTCATCCATTACTTATTGTCTTTGAGGGTCAGCAAATAAAGGATAAATTCTCTTTTGATTGCTTTAGAATAATACAGAAGCACTTGTTCTAATCTATGATCTGATTGTTAAAGATGAAAGCTGTAGTGAACTCCATGTTTATAATAATTCCTTTTTTCTATATGCAGCTTCTCATTTTACCAAGACTGCTCACAAGTATTGCCCCATTCGGGCCTCATAAAGACTGAGCAAACAAACAGATAATTCTTCCATTTAACAAATGAGGAAAGTGCTCTTTCCTCCATACACACTGCCTTGCTAAGACACTATGGCTGTGCGATTGCACTTTGCCACATACAATGATGTAGCAAAACGGGAACAACAGTGGGGTGGAAATCTAGAAACCTGGATTTTAATCTAGATTCTATGACCAGTTAATTAAGTGAACTTGGGCAATTTATTTCTGTTTCACTAACATTTTGAGGGCCCTTCCTATGTACCAGGTATTATTCTGGGTGCTGGAGATACCAAGCTGGATAAGACATGGTTCCTGTCTCTAAGTTGCTTGCAATTTGGCTGACAAGACAGAATAAACAATAACAACAAAAAAAGCAGTTTTCTATAATCACTCATGAAAGTAATATACGAATCTATGCCTTGAAAGTCTACCAGAGGGCATAATGAATTCTATCTGGAGGAGAAAAGCAGTGAAGTTTTCAAAGAGAAGATGAAAAAGAAAATCTTAAAAAAAACAACAGTAATACATTGTTTCAAGAAAACTCAAACAAAATATGTTACATACAAAGTGAAAAATCATCATAACTCCCTTCCCACCAAAAGATGAATGATGCTAGTTTGATGTTGATTAGGAAATGACATTTGATTGATGTTTTAAATGGATACTGGAGGTTTGCCTGACACAAAAGGTGGCAAAGGTTGGAAAGAATTCAAGGCGAAGGAAATGTGCAAAGGGGGAAGGTAAAAGCACATGGTGGGTTCAGGGCACAAGCTACAGTCAGTTGTGTGTGTTCAGGGGAAAATGGCAAGAAATAAGGCAGGAGAACAAAGCAGCTGTCAGAACATGAAGGATCTTGTCTACCACGCTAAGGATTTCAGATTGTGTTCTGCAACAGTGGGGAGGCATTACAGTATTTTAAGTTAAGGTAGACAGGGTCACATCTGTATTTTGCATACCATTCAGTGGCATTGTGGAGGGTACATTATGATGGGACGAGACAGGACTGAAGTCAGAGAGACCAGTGAGGAAGTCTAGGTTAAAATGATGAGTCTGGACTAAGACAAGAGACTGAAGAGAGAAAGGAAGGGAAAAACTAGAGAGACTTTTGGGAGAGTTAGTATTAATAAGAAACTGGAAGTGAGGATAAATGAAAAGAGGGGTCTAGGATGGCTCTTTGATTTCTGATTTGAATAACTGCGTCACTAATGACATTATTAACAAAGAGAAAGAATATTGGATGGGGAGCCAGGTTTTGGGGGGAGAGAACAATGCCTGGAACACATCTGGGTGATGTACCCAGGAGGCACTGGTCATAGGAGTTTGGCAACATCCTGATCCCATGTGTCAACAATAGGTGACTCCCAGCAAGGGTACTGGCCAAGATTGGGTTAGCTGGATCAGGAAAAAATGATTACTTGGTACAGAAAAAAAACACCGATTATTAGTATTAGGACTAGAAGAATAGTATTAAGCGTCTGATCTAAGCAGTGAATATGAAATCATAAAAAGAAAGAAGTCAAGGAGTCAGGAAGTTAGGGGATGAGAAATAGCATGCAAGGCAGAGTGTACATGTATAAAGGAAGAGTACAAGATGTGGGCTGTAAGAGACCATGTGAAAGTCCTTTTTTCATTATTGGTTCTGACTGAGGATCTTGGAGCCCACCTTCCGGCTTAAAGTGCCATTCATTCCTGGGTCCAGATGTAGCAGGCGAGAGCATGCTCAGGTTTGCCTAGTGGAAACTCCCAGCCCATCTGAGAAAGGAGGGTCATCTTTCTATGGTCCTTTCCCTTCCTCTGCACCAAGTGCTAGAACTAGCTTTGGCTCCAGCCTCCGAGATGAAAGGAATGAGGAAGCTGGAAGGAGAAGGGGTATGGGTTCTGAGTCCGTGCAAAGACCTAAAAATTGAACTTGGGTTTGTATCAGGGTTGCATCTCATTATCACAGGATGTTGAGCCCTCCTTGAGATGTGTCTCTAGGCTCTGCAAGCAATCATTCTTACTTAGAACCCAAGTGGATGGTCTCAAGCACACATCTGGGCCTACATCCTTACTGGTCTTTTTTTTTTTGGCCAGGGAAATCGTCATACTTACTGTATGTATGCTTGGTTGGGGTGGGCCAGGAACAGAGGCAGATGTAATAAGGGATTTGAGCCTTTAAAAGAATCTTGCTGCCCCAGAAGTTCAGAACAAATGTTACCCTTGTCAACTGGACTATACTACTGCTGCAGGTGCCCGAAGAGAGTCCAGCAACAGGCTTATATTGATTGGTTCAGGTCCAGGAAGAGTCAAATGTGAACATTCTAGTCTCTCCTTTCAAGGGTGTGAGGAGGTTCTATTCATCAGGCCAAAGGACTTCAATGTGTAACCTAGATTATTATTACATTTTTCACTGTTTAAGTTGTTCTGAGTGGATCAGAAATGCAGGATTCCTCCCTGTGCACCCTCTGAAATATTTAATCAGGTTAGAAGACATCCGGAAAAATCCAACCACCTGTTAGAAAACAGATTGGTCTACAGCACCGTCTGCTTTTTGTAGTCAACCACCTTAGTTTTAGTGGGTAATGGCTTCCCACCCCCATGCCCAGCCACAAGAACTTGACCATCATATTCTCCCAGGTTGGCTCTGACTCAGGCCAGTTTGAAGGTTGTGTTGGCTAAACCAAGGCAAACCAACATATTCCCAGATGTTTTAGAGTCTACCACCAATCAGGTCTGTAGTTGGACCCCCCTCATTTCTCTCCCACTCATCCTATCCGCCCCCCAAACACAGTCCACACCCCAAAGTAGAGAGAAAGAATAATAAAGAGAAGGAAGGAGGAAAATAAGGAGAAAGAGGCAGGATAAATACATTCATTACTTTAGAGGAAAGACAAAGGAGTTAAGAGAGCTCCCACCTGACAACTTCTGTCGATTTGGGTGGATTAGAAGGACTAAGATGGCGGAAGGCTAAAGCAGTGGGGTCATTGAAGGTTCCGGGGAAAGTGTGATAGAAATGACCAACAATGGGGCACAGTTGTGAAGGAGGAGGTGTGAAGAGAAAGGGAGTGAATCTAGAAGACCAATGATACATTATAAGTACAGGAAGTGAATAAGGACTAGACGATGTGATGTGGTTGAAAAGCAGGTTCAGCTGGAGTGGGTACAGGAGTGGGCAAGTGGTAGGCTAAACAGTGACCCCTCCCCCCAAAATTATATCCACAACCTAATCCCTGGAACCTGTGATTGTTACCTTACATGGCTAAAAAGGAACTTTGCAGATGTGATTAAGTTAAGGATCTTGAGGTGGGGAGATAATCCTGGGTTATCTAGGTGGGCTAAATGCAGTCACGTACCCTTGTAGAGGGAGATTTGGCACACAGGAGAAGGTACTGTAAGCACAGAGGCAGAGACTGGAGTGATGTGACTACAGGCCAAAAATGCTGGCAACCCCCAGAAGCTGGAAAAAGCAAGACTTCTCCCCTACAGGATGCAGAGGAATGGAAATGTGGCCTTGCCAACACTCGGTGACACTGATTTTGGACTTCTGGCCTCTAGGTTTTTTGTTTGTTTTTGTTTTGTTTATTTTTTTGATGTTTATTTTTTTATTTGGTTTTTTTAAATGTTTATTTATTTTGAAGAAAGAGAGAGAGAGACAGAGCACAAGTGGGGGAGGCGTAGGAGAGAGGGAAACAGAATCTGAAGCAGGCTCCAGGCTCTGAGCTGTCAGCACACAGCCCGATGTGGGGCTCAAACTCACGAACTGTGAGATCATGACCTGAGCTGAAGTCAGATGCTTAACCTATGGAGCCACCAAGGTGCCCCTGTTTGTTTTTGTTTTTTAATGTTTTATTTATTTTTGAGAGAAAGAGAGAGAGAGACTCCATGAGTAGGGTAGGGGCAGAGAGAAAGAGAGAGAGAGAGAGAGAGAGAGAGAGAGAGAGAGAGAACAGAAGATCCCAAGCAGATTCCATGCTGACAGCAGCCAGCCCAACACGGGGCTAGAACCCATGAACCTCAACCGAAGTCAGACGTTCAACCGGACTGAGCCACCCCAGGTGCTCCCTGGCCTCTAGAACTTTGAAAGAATAAATTTCTGTTGTTTTAAGCCACCAGGTTGGTGGTAATTTGTTATAGCAGCCACAGAAAACTGATACAACTGGTTATGAAGATAGGGTCACAGAGTTTCACAAGAGGAAAGTTGTTTTGGACAAGAATAAAAACCAACTTGTAGCCACGTAGTTATTAAGAGTAGAGTGGAAGCTAAGTGAACTTGAAATAAACTTCATAATGGTTAAAAAAAAGAAAGAAACTTCATAAGTGCTGACATGTGCTAGGAACTGGCTAGACATCTGAGGTACATTATCTCATTTAATTCTTACAGCCACCTCTTAAGGTAGGCTTCTTACCCCATTGTTTTTTGTTGGTGAGAAGATGTACTGCAGAGTGATTAGAAACCATGGTGATCGTGGAGATGGAAATTTGAAGTCTCATATCTATCTCCAAAGTTGGGTTTATATTCACACCACGGTGAAACCAAGGCTCCCATGGTTGCTGGGTGCCTAGCAGACACAGAAGTTGGAGCGAAGAGGAAGACTAAATGTCTTTAATAAATGCTCAACTCTAACCCTGAACCTGAGATGCCTGTGTGCTTTGAAAGGGTGGGAGGGGACCCTTTCATGTCCCCTTTCATGGACAGTGGTATCATCATGGACATGTCCTTTCATGGACAGTGGTATCATTAGGGCAAAGTCAGGCCTATTAGGACAAGGAAGCAGAGAAGGCACATTCCAGAAAAGAGACTTCTTGGCTGTGGAACTGGAAATTGCAGAGGACACAGTGAAAGGCATGAGAAAGGGAATCTTAGAGACTCCCTGATCCAGCAAAGTAGCCATAGAACAGCATAGAAATCCTCTCATATAGGGTTGATGGGGAGTGGGAGGGAGGGGAGGGTGGGGGATGGGTATCGAGGAGGGCACCTTTTGGGATGAGCACTGGGTGTTGTATGGATACCAATTTGACAATAAATTTCATATATTGGAAAAAAAAAAAGAAATCCTCTCATATAAACACTTAGAAATAAAATAAAAGTATAATAATTGTGGGGGGCCGGGCCCCGGTGCCAGGCTGAGACCGGGTAGAGCAATGTTCCCCGTTGACTCAAGCCAACCTGGTGGTTCCCCCTCCCATTCATGTGGGAGGCCGGCCCCGGCGCCAGGCTGAGACCCACATATAATAATAAAAATAATAAATATAATAAAATAAAAATATAAAATATATATTTATATATTCATATATAAAAATTATATAAAATATAAAATAAATATAAAATATAAATAATCATATATAAATATATAAAATATAAATAAAAATATAAAAATTATATAAAATAAAAATAAAATAAAATAAAAAATAATAAAAATAATAATAAAATAAGACTTTATAAAATAAAAGTCTTTTTATTTTTATTTATTTTTTTATTTTTTTTAACCTTTATTTATTTTTGAGACAGAGAGAGACAGAGCATGAACAGGGGAGGGGCAGAGAGAGTGGGAGACACAGAATCCTAAACAGGCTCCAAGCAGTCAGCACAGAGCCCGACGTGAGGCTCAAACTCACGAACTGTGAGATCATGACCTGAGCTGAAGTCGGACGCTTAACCGACCGAGCCACCCAGGCGCCCCAATAAAAGTCTTTTTAAATGTATGACAACAACACAGCAACCTCATTAAAAAAAAATGAAGTTATTGACTATATGCAAATAGTCAATAAACCTATGAAAAAATGCTCAGCTAGTCGTTAGGGAAATGCAAACCAAAACCACAGTGAGGTACCACACCCGTTAAGATGTCTATATAGGATGGCTGCTATAAAAACAAAAACAAAACAACAGAAAATAACAAGTGTTAGCAGGGATGTGGAGAAATTGGAACCCTTGGGTGCTGTCAGTAGGAATGTAAAATGGTACAGCCACTATGGGAAACATATGACAGCTCCTCAGAAAATTAAAAATAGGATTACCATATGACCAGCAATTCCACTTCTGTGTATATACCCAAAAGAATTAAAAGCAGAGTCTTGAAGAGATATTTGCACACCCACATTCCTAGCAGCATTATTCACAATAATCGAAAGATGGGGCAACCCAACTGTCCGCTGATGGATGAACGAATAAACAAAGTGCTACATGCATACAATGGAATACTAACCTGCTAAAAATGAAGAAAATTCTGACATATGCTACAAGATGGATAAACCTTGAAGACATGCTAAACGAAGTAAGCCAGTCACAAAAGGACAAATATCAGATGATTTTACTTATGTAGGCAAATTCATAGAGACAGAAGGTAAAATGGTTGTTGCTAGGGATTAGTAGGGGAGGAATAAAGAGCTATACTGTCTAATGGATATAGAGCTTCAGTTTTGCAAGATGAAAAGAGTTCTGTGGTTGGATGGTAGTGACCGTTGCATGATGTGAATGTACTTAACGCCACTGAACATACACTTAAAAATGGTTAAGATGGTAAATTTCATGTGTATTTTACCACAATTTTTAAACAAGTAAAACTAAAATAAATAAAGCATGGATGAGCTTGACAGGTAGAAAAGGAATCTCCAGGTTATGAAGTGAAAAAGGAATAGCTCGAACAGCAGATTCTGGAACTTGTGCAGCAGCGGCCCCAGGCAGATGATCTGACCCAACAAAGGAGAAGGGCTTGGCCTTTAACACCCGTGCAGGACAGGAGATGACACCCCAAGCCTGGGTGAAGTGAGGGTTAGACTGAGTCCCCTATGTAAAGCTCAGATGCTCTCAGGAAAGCTGGCAACCCAAAAAGATATCAAGGAAGCTCATCTCTGCCCTGACTCTAAATGGGAAAGAACAGTCCCCTATGAAAAATCAAAACCCCAGTCATGTGTCTAGCACAAGTTTAGAGCCCCAATATCTACTACCTGCATCAGAAGGAAACTCCAAGCCAAAAAATTAACATAAAATTGGTCTTTAGCCAGTGATACCCCTAGGATACCTGGCAGAAGCAAATATTAAATCACTGGAGTTAATCTTCAACACTCCAGGCCACAGAGAATTCCACAGGAAAAATAAAGCCCTGCCTACAATAAAAATCTATAAAAACAGAAATAATATACCATGTACAAGAGTCAACAGTCAAAATAAACAGGAGGGGTTAAACTCCTCAATACTTTAGATAGTAGACAAACTGTTGAATAGAGACTACAAAACTAGTATTTTTAAATAGTTTTTAAATCAAAGAAGGATATTCCTAAGAACAGTACAAGACGCTATTTTAAAAAGAATAGAAAGATTTCAGATTAGCCAGAGGAAACTCCTAGAAATGAAAAATATGGTTACTGAAACTAAAAGTGCAAGGGGTACATTAAGTAGCAGATTAGACACAAAAGAGAGAATTAGTGACATGGAGGAGGGATCTGAGGAAATATTCCAGAATGCTCCAGAGACAGACAAAGAGATTAGATATATATATAAAAAAAAAAAATACAGATTGAGAGACAGGATGAATGAAAAGAGCCAATATATGTCTCATAGGAGTACCAGAAGAAGACAATAGAAAGAAGAAACAATACTCAAACTCTAATATCTGGGTCCCAAAAATAGCCTTGCCAATTACTGTCTTACAGTGGGGCAAATATTTTAACTTCTTTTGACCAAGTTTTCCTGATTGTACCATGGTTGGTTATAGGACCCTGTTTGAGAATTAAATGAGATAACATATGTAGAGCACAGCACATAAGAAACATATAATGTATGTGGCTGTTATTTTTTTTAACATTTTAAAATTTTTATTTACTTATTTATTTGTTTATTTTTGAGAGAATGAGGGAGAGAGTGAGCAAGGGGCAGAGAGAGAGAGAGAGAGAGAGAGAGATAATCCCACATAGGCTCTGCACTGTCAGTGCAGAGCCTGACTCAGGGCTAGAACTCATGAACCATGAGATCATGACCTGAGCCAAAGTTGGATGCTTAACCCACTGAGCCACCCAGGCGCCCCTATGTTGCTGTTATTGTTGTTCACAGGAATTACCCCATGTTGCTAAAAGATTCAAACAACTGTTGAAAGAATCACATAGAAGATAAATAAAAATAAATCCATACCTAGACACTCTATACTAAACTGCAGAACATCCAAGATTAAAATCTTACAGTAACCAGAAAGATAGACATATGACCTACAAAGGGACAATAATTAGACTCACGGCAAGGATCCTTCTCAATAGCAACAAAAGAGGCCAGAAGAGAAAGAAAATGTCTTCCATGTGCTGAGGGAAAAAAACTGTCAAACTAAAATTCGATAGCCAGATAAATTGCCATTTACTATTGAAGGTGAAATAAAGGTATTTTTCAAAGTAAAAAAAGAAGGAGGAGGAGGAGGAGGAAGAGAAGAAGGAAACCAATTCCAGAAGGAAGACATGGTATGCAAGAAGCAGCAGTGAGGGGCACGTGGGTGGCTCAGTCACTTAACCGTCCTGACTCTTGATTTCAGCTCAGGTCATGACATCACAGTTCGTGGGATCAAGCTTCGCATTGGGGCTTGCTTGTGATTCTCTCCCTGTCTGTCTGCCTCTCCCCTACTTGCTCTCTCTCAAAAGAAATGGTGGGGGGTGGGTGGGGGGGAGTCAAGGAAATGGGTCTGTGGGAGAGCAAAGGCAGCCCAGGAATTTCTGTCGTGGGCGACCATGGCAGAGGAGAATGGGGTAAGGATTACGGGATTACGGAGGAGAGACATGAATGGAAAGCTAATTAGAATTTTGGTGAGGGGACATAAGGGCCCTCCCAGGGGTTTTGAAGAAATTGAGTCACTTTCTGGGCCTCAGCTTCCTTGTCTGCAGTGCAGAGTTGGAGGGTATTTGTCTCTGATGCCCCTTCTGCTCAGACATTCTACAGTGCTGGATAGAGTCAGGGAGACATGAGGCCAGAGCACCTGAGAATAGCAGGGCTAATTGTATGGAAACTCCTGGAACTCTGAGGGTGACCTCAATCTGGCTCTGAAAACAATGCAGCCGCCAATATTGGACATGAAAAGTCCCTCCCAGAAAAAGGGGAAAGAATGGGCCTGAGCGTGGCACAGACATAAATGCAAGAGGCAGATGACAGGCAAAATCCTAAAAAGCCACATCCTGCCTTCCAAGCTGCTTTCCAAAGGCTCTGAGTTTGACAGAAATCCAAACATGTCTTGTCTTGGGCACCTTCCCCTTTAATTTTCAAACTGATGTATATTTTAAGGGAAATTTAATCCGTGTGGCTCTGAATTATGTACAACAAACTCCTCTAAGGGACACTTGGTGCTGGGAGCTTTTTGCAAATTTGGAAGATCTTACTACAAGATGCTCTTTCTGTTTGTTTGTTTGTTTGTTTGTTTGTTTGTTTGTTTTAACTTATTCCGTTTCCATCTCCTTCTACCCAAAGTCCAAGAGTTTGGTCAGATGCTAGGAACCTGCTGGATAAGGGCTCTACACTTACTCTTCCTCCTCTTCCTTGGCGGTCAAAGGGAACTTATCCAAGCCAAGGGGGAATGGAGCTTAGCTCTGTCAATGGAACTGTTGTCCTTGATCCCAGCATGAACAGGGCCTTACTTTGCTTCTCAGGCACAATGGCTGCGTTTGAGGCAGAGTTGGCAAACAGGACTCCAGTTTCCAAACCGTGTTTCCTTAGGTGGTAATCGACACCCCACCCAACCTTGTTCTCCAGTGGCAAACCTCACAGAAGCATGTTGGTGGCTCCTACTCTTCTGCTGACCAGAGCCCAGTTCCACAAGCCCCAGGAGAGGAAGGAAGGTATGCAGCCAGGCTGGGCAGAACCTCCATCGTTCTCCAGTTCTGCTGGCTAAGAGCACGTGGTCCCAGCTGACTCCGTGGCTTCGGCAGTTCCGTGGTATACCTCACTTCCAGGAATCTTACCCAGCCCGGGGTGGAGAGCCTCGTCACGTATTTACCCACAGCCTGGTTCCAAGATGCAGAATCATGCCACTGGAAAGAATTTCCAGTCTGTGACTTCGTCCCCCACAGTTTCTACATTTCCTTGACAACTGGTGATGATCTGGATGTTTAAAGCACATCTTCTCTCATACTTTCACATTCTTACTCATTTAATTTAATTAACTTCAAGCAGGGGCTGCAAAGTCCAATCAGATGAAAGAGTCAAATCTTGCCAGTTAAAAAGCATCATGAGAGCTGAAAACAACCTCAGGGCTGCTTTTCTACATTATCCACCCGCCCCCCCCCCCCCCCACCTCTTTAAGGTTGGAATTATTCAAAGGAACTGTTTATGTGGCTTAATTTTAGGGCTGACCTTCCCTCAGTAATATCCCTGTGACATCTGCTATTCCATTCCTAACGGTTATTAGCCATCTCGTCTGTGTTAAGATTGCTGGAGGAAGAAAAGAGAGGAATTTGGAACACACTTGTAAAATGCATATACTCTTGGAAATTAAAGCACACCGAATCCAAAACACTTGATGTAAATGAGTTAATTAGAACAGGAAGCCCAGTGAGACAATGTGGTTTAGTGAAAGAATGCTGTGCTTGGAGTCCAAAAAATAGAGATTGAATTCTGTCTCTACTCTCGTTCTCTGCCTTAATTCCCTCATCTGTAAATTGGTGATAACCATCCTTCTCTCATTATAAGACAGTGGTTAAGATTTAAGTGTGTGTGTGTGTGTGTGTGTGTGTCCAGGAATATCTTCTGTAATGACTCTGTGAATGTCAGCATACTTTTTTTCCAAAAAAAAATTTTTTTTGAAGAGAGAGTACAATCAGGGGAGGGGCAGAGAGAGTGGGACAGAGGATCTGAAGCAGGCTCTGCGCTGTGGGGCCTGAACTCACAAACCATGAGATCATGACCTGAGCCGAAGCCAAATGCTCAACTGACTGAGCCTCCCAAGTGCCCCAAGGTCAGCACATTTTGAGGGTGGAGGCCATGAGAGAGGAGGGAGGAGAGAAGATGTGGCCCCAGGATTTGCCACAGGTTGATGCAGTGCTGAGTCCTGATGAGCTCTCCAACAGCTAGCCTCTGAGTCCACCAGGCTTCTCACTATTGGACCAGACTTCCCCATGATGATACTTAGGAACTGAAAAAGGTCTGAGGCACCTGAGTGGCTCAGTCGATTAAGCCTCACGGTTTGTGAGTTGGGGTTCCACACTGACAGTGTGAAGCCTGCTTGGGATTCTCTCTCTCCATCTCTCTGCCCCTCCCCGACTTGTGTGCACTTGTGCTCTCTCTCTCTCTCTCTCTCTCTCCCTCTCTCTCCCTCTCTCAAAATACATGAATAAACTTAAAAGCAAAAAAAGAATTGCAAAAGGTCTGAGTGTCTGTCATCGCTTAGGGTTCCACTCAACACACTCAGAGCCTCTCTGATGCAGCCTGTCATCTCTGGGTCCCCTCCACCAGTGTGTGCCAGTCTGCTCCCCGTCTTGGCTCCTCAGCGGAAGGCGAGACCCAACTGGACAGTTGGAAGCTACCTGGTGGCATTTTAATGAAGACTGTTATGCCTCAGGTGTAACTTTTACTGACTCCTAGGGAAGCCTGCTCACCTCTGCTTGGGGCACCTTTATTCTGGCTTCATAAAATATTGTTTATAAGGCCAGGCTCAAATAAAGTTAAAACAGTACAGCAGGGTGGCAGAGATGGGTTATAAGACTCCAGCCCATTACACAAGCAGATTCCCTGTAGCCCCTGTATCCACAGACTGGTGGATCATCCCCAAGAGTTATTTTTCTCTTCATTTGGGCAGATTTCCCCCCAAGGCAGGCTCTGGAGCTGACTGCCAGGCCTTGGGAATGGGGAGAAACGTGGGGCTGACATGTGAGCCCCGAGCTGCAGCGGGCGGGGGGATGCTGTTTCACCTCTGGGCTTGGAAAAGCCGCCTGACTTTTGGGAGGGAGCCTAATTGATTCTCCCGGTGGCGGCACTGTGGTGGAGACCCCTGGAAAGAATGATGTTTAGGGCCAGGGTACCAGTGCCCAAGGCACACACACTTCCTTTAATTAATGGGAGCACAATGCCAACAAACACACCGGCATCTGGGAAGTGAGGGCGACTAACAGGCAAGCCTCCTGACTTCCTCAGGGAGTGCCCTGCCAGCCAGGATTATTCGCTGTTCTTGTTCCCTTGCACACAAAAAACCCCCCTGTGCTTGGCTGGGAGGCCCGCCCCGGGTGCTGGCAGACCCCCAGTCCAGCGGCACTGCCTAAGCTTGTCTTCCAGCCTCTCTGGCAGGGATGTTGCTCTTGAGTGGCTCCTTTGAAGCATTCAGAAAAGCCAGGGGACCTTTCTACCTCCTGACCTTAAATGGTCATCTTAGCTTCCCTTTTTCTCTCATTTGGTATCTCAGGGCTGTGGCTATTTCTACCGATAAACTTCTTCTTCTTCTCTCTCCAGATCTCCCACCATCACCACCTACCCCCACCCTGCAGGGCCTGAAATTGTCTCTAGCACATGCGAAGCCCACCCAAGCAAGGAGCGGGGCTGCCCAGTCTGTGGCTTTTCCCACACTCCACGTCAGTCAGTGCCTCTCATTTCTAGATCAATCTTCCCTGAGATATGCTCTGTGAGTCTCTTTTGATTCCTGGCAATTGCAAACATGGCTTGAGAGACAGTGATTCATTCAGGAAGTGTTATACACCAAGTTATGTGCCAGGCACTGGGTACTGAGGACTCCAGGCACCTGAGGTCAGATTCCTTTCTACGTAAAGAACCAGAGTTAAGCGCTCTAGTAGTATGTCCAATGGGCTATCGGTGCACAGTGGAGGGACCATCCTGGCTGTGCACAGACTATGTGAATCAAATGCAGACTTATAACTAGCTGTGATAAATGCAGATTCCCAGGTCTCATCCCAGGACCCTCCAAATCAGAATCTCAGGGAGGGAGGCCCAGGAAGATGTATTTTTGAGGAGTTTCTTAGATGATTCTTATTCACACTAAATTTTGAGAACCACTGTCCCATTTGAGAGCCTCTGTTCTGGAAGCAGTTAGGCAGGGTGCACAGAGGTGATTACATTTGAGGTTTTTAAAAAGGTAATAGTCTTTATTTAAATTTTGATTTTCCTTGAAAGAAATTATCAAAGGATTCAGTAATTATTTGTGACAAGCTTAGTGTGTGCTGGGCTGTGTAGAAGGCAAGCATTATTATCTCATTCTACAAAAGAGACAATTTAGCCTTGGAGAACTTGATGCATGGTGGACATAGAATTCAAACCAAGCTATTCATACTACACGTAGAAAGCCTATTTTGATCTGTTTCAGTAATGGAACTAAAACTTTGCCCCTTCATGTGCTCTAGAGTTTAGACTACATCCTGTAGGCAACAGACACTGAGTGTTTTTGAGCAAAGGTATTACACTGGCAGATCTTTGGATAGATAACTCTGGGAAGATTATCTTGGAGAAATAACTCTGACCACCAAAAATAAAAAGCGACTATGATAATCCAGGTAAGAAATGACAAAGGTCCAAACTAAGGCAATTGCAGGGTGAATGGAGAATAGGAGAATGGACAAATAGAAGGTCCTCTATAAGACATGATGACTGGACAGGGGGACGGAGATGTGTTGGTGCTCCACAACAATTCTCTCTCATGGCTTTAGAAAACTGAGTGTACACTCTTGCCACTGGCCAAGGCAGAGAATGCTAGAAAACAGTAACTGCCATAGGACAAAGTGTTTATGATACTGAACCATTGCTCTTCTCCCTCCCCTACAATCTACTTGGCTTTCCCAACTTGGTTTTTGCTATCCTCCCAAGAGTATGACAAGCCCTGATGTAGTCCAGCTACTGTGAGGACATTATCAGCTCTCAGTTTTGGCCGAGAGAAAACAGTGGGTCCACTAAGTGCTTTGCTTACAACAGGATTTCATCATATTGTCTGTGGGCAGCTTCATGATTCCTGGTTCAGACTTCTCTTAACTGAAAAAGCACTGAAATGTCTCTGGATGAGCATCTCATGCTCTCATGTCCACTACCGTGGAAACTGGGGGAATGCTGTTCCTTTGCAGATTTTTTCCCAGCTGTGCATTCACAAGCCACATGGAAGCCTGCAAGTCCTGTCCGATCACAGGCTGAAAACTCAAGCTTGAACAGTACTTACTCAGTGGCACTATGTAATGTATCCACAGCCAGGGGACTGACGCTTTGGCTACTCCTCGAAACCCAGAGCAGTGAGCAGAGGCCAATTCAATTATTAAGAGGAGTTCTTACAGCCTTGAAATTGAAATAGCTGGTACAGATTTGGTCCCAAGAAGAAGAACATTGCAGTCAGATTTCCTGGTTCTCCTGAGCCCCGACAAAGCACAGCCTGAGCCGAAGACGAGTACAGAGCTGGGGTTGGCCCAGAAGGTGATAGTCTCAGTGGATAGTGGCTTAAAACAACCAATATATATATATATTTTTTCACATAGCTCCTGTGGGTCAGGAATGTAGGAACAGCTTACCTGGGTAGTTCTGGCTCTATGTCTCTCATGAGGTTGCAGCCAAGTCATTGGCAGGGGCTACAGTCATCTGAAGACTCGAATGAGGCTGGAGGATCCACTTCCAAGCTCATTCATATGGCTCTTTGTAATAAGTGCCAATTCCTTGCTCTGTAGGCCTCTCCATAGGGATGCTCGTGACATGGAAGCTGGCTTTGCCCAGTGCACATGAGACAGAGAGACAGACAGACAGTTAGGGAGACAAAATGAAAGCCATAGTGTCTTTTAAATTTTATTTTTTTACATTTATTCATTTTTGAGAGACAGAGAGAGAGCACAAGTGGGGGAGGGGCAGAGAGAGAGGGAGACACAGAATCAGAAGCAGGCTCCAGGCTCCGAGCTATCAGCACACAGCCCAACGTGGGGCTCGAATTCACGAGCTGTGAGATCATGACCTGAGCTGAAGTCAGATGCCCAACCGACTGAGCCACCCAGGCGCCCCTACAGTGTCTTTTAAATTTTAGTCTCAGAAGTGGTATATCATTATTTCTGCCATTTTCTGTTGGTCACGCAGACCAACCCTGGTACAATGGAGAGAACCACACAAGAGTGAGTATCAGAAGGCAGGGGTCACTAGGGCAGTCTTGGAGGATGGCTACCACACTGAAAGTTCCCATAGTGCACCTGTTAAACAGCCAGAAGGAAAGACAACGCAACCCACTATACTTCATTTGGCTTTTGCCACCTTATTACAGTGTAGGAAAGGGTGTGAACTTTGCTGCCTGCATTTTGACCTCCAGCATTTCCATCCCATTCCCTTAACATACAATGGCAGCCCTCTAAACTTCCATTGCATTTAGACTTAACACTTTTACAGTTCAGCAGAGTTCATCATTTTCCTTATCGTTTTACATACTTAGATAGTTTCCTCAACCAGATTGTAGGCTCCTTACGAGAAGGAAACATAGGTCTTCTTTTTATTTGTAAACGGGAGTAGTAGCAATGCTGGACACATTGTAGCTGTTTAATCAAGAGTTATTTACTGAACTGATGGATTCAGAAACCCTTCTCAAATCCTCCTTTTTATAGTCTGGGAAGTTGAGGAGTCAGCAAGGAAAAAACTTGGTCAGATGAGTCATCAGTCAAGTCCAGAGCAGATCTCCATAGGCAGCTGCTCATCCCAGCTGGAAAAGGAAGACTGGCTCTTAGTCCGAGACTCGGGGGCTGCCGGCTGCATCTAGCTGGGGCTCGTGATCACGCCTCTCTTGCACTGAGCTGTCCAATAACTCATGAGGCTGTTGGAAGCCTCATTTCTGCACAGCTTGGGCCTGTTGCGTGCAGTTTGCCAGGCAAGCACTAACGTTTCCAGAGGAAATGGTCACTAACAAGCAGAACTTCCTTTTAAATCTCTCCGTGATTTGTGACATGGCTCTGAAATGGGAAGCATGTCTGTTCTGCAGAGCAGAAGGGCCACTTGGCCTCACACAATGTCATCAGCACACACCAGTGAGTCATATGGATCTCACTCTGCTCCTTTCTATTCTGCTCCTTAGCACTAGGTCATACAACAGTTGGTGATCTAGGAAAGAAAGCTGTACTCAGCCCAGTGCTAGCGTAATACCAAACAAATGCATTTTGCAGTTGACGTATCAAAGTGGCAACACCAATACCTCACATTGGAATCGCAGTGAAGAGAACTCCCCACCATCTGCTTTTCAGTTGCCTTAGGTTTACCTGGGGTTAATGGGTCCCTACTAAATGCTTCATTATTCAAAATGGCCTTTGGAAACCCATGCCTTTTGTTCTTTCAGCGAATTCACTTTAGTTCTTGTGTTGTCTGCACCTCAGCTTTTCCTATCAGTGGTTTTGCATTTGTGGTAACTATGGGAGAAAGCCTGTGAAAAATGCTTTGCTATATTACATTGCCCCCTGGCTCCAATGAATTGCTCCGTAAATCACGATATTGTTAAAGTGTCCTAGCAAAACTAAACCACTTTCGGAGTCTCAGAGAGCACAAGGATATTAATCAGAGGCAAACACTGCGGAAGGGACATTTTAAAAAAAGAAAAAGAAAGAAAAAAACCACCGTTTTTAATGTGTGGAGTCTGGAGAAGAGCGTACATTGGGACTAGGGCCAAACCAGAATATCTTTACTCTTTCACAAATACTCTGATATGGGAATGCATTATCTCTGAACATTTTAAGCCCATTTAGTTTCATAGCAAAACAATATTGAACACCTGCTGCATCTTAATGATGTAGTTCAAGCAGCACAGGGTGAGGACAGGAGTGGTGGGGGTGGGGGCTCCGTACTTCAGGAAGAACCATTAATCAGCTTCAGCTGGGCCCCACAGTGTTTGTGGAGCGGATGACAGGCACGGGCATCTTACAGATACACTTGAGTGCACCTGTCCTTGACTATAGTGCAACAAAGGCAGTAAACCTGGCTCCTCGAGTCCTAGGCTGTAGGTACAAACCTCAGGGAGGGGAAGCAGTAACAGCAGCACAGGTTCTCGGGTTACTGCCTAGGACAACTGGTCAGCGGACCAACAGCCTTCATTGAGAGCCTATAAACCACTCCACACTAGATATGATGGAAAAACACAAGCAAAAAAAAAAAGAGACCAAATTCTACTATTCTGGAACTTCAGTCAACAGAAATGTTGCTCAAAATAAGTGGCACTTGCTCGTCTTTTTGTTATTGGATTTCTCGCAACAACATTTGGTTTCTTCTTTTTCTTCTCCCAGTTTTAAGGAGATACAATGGACATATCACATTGTGGAAGTAGAAAGTGTACAGTGTGATGATTTGAAGCACGTCTATGGCGTGAAGTGTTTACCACAATAAGGTTAGTTAACGCACAACCTTCACATGACATATTTACCATTTTGGTGCTGTTGTTGTGGTGAGAACATTAAGGCTCTCCTGTCAGAACAGCAAGTATACAGCACAGTAATAGGAGCTATAGTCACTGCACCATTGCACTTTAGATCCCCAGAACTTCTTCATCTTATAACTGAAAATTTGTACCCTTTGACCAACATCTCCTCACTTCCTTCACCCTTCAGCCCCTGGAAACCACCATTCTACTCTTTGCTTCTGTGAGTTTGGGTTTTTCAGACTCTACATATAAGAGAGATTATACAGGATGTGCCTTTCTCTGATTTATTCCATTCAGCATTATGCCCTCCAGGTCCATCCATGTTGTCACAAATGGCAGGATCTCCTATTTTTTTTATGGATGAATAATATTCCATTATCACATATGCACACTATCACATATCCTTTATCCATTCATCTGGTGGTGGATGCGAAGGTTGCTTCTGACATAGGTTGGCTGTTGTGAATAGTGCTGCAATGACCCTGGGGGTGCTGGAATTTCTTCAAGACAGTCGTTTCATTTCCTTTGGATTTATACCCAGAACTGGGATTGCTGGATCATAGGGTAGTTCTAGTTTTAATTTTTGGAGGAACCTCCATATTGTTTCCCACACTGGCTGAAACAATTTACTTTCCCAGCACCAGTGCACAGGCTTCCCTTTTCCTCACATCCTTATCATCACTTATCTCTTGTCTTGTTGATGATGGCCATTCTAAGAGGTGCGAGATGATATTTCTTTTGTGGTTTTGACTTGCACTTCAGGGTTTGGTTTCTAATGGAATCTGACTTAAAGTGGATGGCTTGTGTCCTGAAACGATTTATCATCTAATGATAAGTGACAAGCCCAAAAAAGTACTGTCCTTAAACAGATATTAGAGACAAACTTTTTAAATCCCAGACCTCCAAAATAGAATCTAACAAATGGAGAAAGGGGCAGTCTTCCACTGACTAATTGCAAAGAAAGCATTGCAACAAAGGTCAACCTTTTCAAATCCCTTCTTATCTCTTTACCCTCTTCCTCATTCCCCAAACACACAATGAAGATAAAAGTCACTTGAAATGTAACTTGACCTTTTAAGATTTTGGCATATAATGATTATGATTAAGCAGATGGACTTGGGGGTCAGCAGGCCTGAGCGTGAATCGTGGCTCCATGTGCTTCTGGTCAATTACATCGACTCTCTAGGCCTCAGTTTCTTCACCTGTGAAATGAAAATAATAACAGCATTAACTTTATATACTTGTGAGAATGAACTAAGGCAATTCACATGGGGGGGTCTCAGAACATTACCAAGTAGTAAGTGCTCAATAATGCTATTTAATATAAACATTATTATATATACATATATCATAACCATATTACTTATGGATGCATACCGTCACACTCTATTCTGTGTGTGTGTGTGTGTGTGTGTGTGTGTGTGGAGTTTCAAGCATTTATTTCTTAGATCCTCCATTTTTCATTGTATTTAGATACAGCCATGAGATATTATGCACAATCAAATTATTTATAAATTTTAGCAGCATTCAAATCCAAGTGCTTACTGCAAATCATTTTTCCACCTAGGAAAAACAAGATTCACCAGCTACAACACACTTTTTTTTAAAAAGGGCATACTTTACATACTGTTTTGGTCATCTCTTTTAAACATAAAATGTATTATGAACAATTTAACACATCATGAGCCTCCCAAAACATCATTTTTAATGGCTTCCATGTATGCCATTACATGGATGTACTCTAAAATATTTCACCAGTCTCCTATTGTTGGACAATTAGGTTGTTTCCAATATTCAATATTATAAATATCCACCAAGGAACTGCCCTGTAGAGCTTTCTTGTACACATTTTTGGTTGTTGCCTTAGGATGAATTCCCACAACTAGAACCACTGAATCAAAAGAAATGCAATTAAAACATTCTAAAAAGAATATAAACACATTACAGAAAATAGGGCAAAGAAAAAAAAATACAATTCTACCACACAAATACAATTACTAATATAATGTGGGTGATTAATATATTCTGATGTTTCATTTTTACTTAGAAGAACAGAAGCTTCAAGTAAAAGATGGGCAGATGTTTATTATTTCTTCTCCCTTCTGAAACCCACTAAAATGACAATAAAGAGCTAAAAGAAAATCATAAACCCACAATGAAAGAGAGAATTGAAGAGGAGATGACAGAAAACAGCCAAAAGATGTGGTAAAAATTTTGAGAACTGAAAAGCAGACCAGATGAGTGATGAATGACTTAGTAGATCAGAGGAAAGGAAAATTCATGCCATGACTTAAAATCCATGACTGGCTTCAAAAGAAGCAGCTAGACTCTCTAGATCCTTCCTTGACCTTGAAAGAAGACAGATGGTTTACCCTCTAGAGAGGCTGAACCAGATAGGTTCTGGATCAGGAACAACAGACACTACAGAGGGTAGGGTGAGGCACCTTAATGAGAGGAGCCTATTTCAGTAAAAGTTGACATATCAACTACAAAGTGAGACTCATCCCCATTCCTCAGTTCTCCAGGCTCATGCACTCTCTATCCCTCTTCCCACCTCCAGACAGGAGACTGGAGAATTCTTCTACAAGCAATTTGTAGATCGAAGAGAAAAGATTAGGAAGGGACCCTAAGGAAAGGTCAGTTCTCTGAACAAGCTATGGTAAAGTTCAACAACTGACAAGAACCTCCCCCCCACCCATGCAGAAAAGGATCTCTAGACATTTGAAAAGAGCCACTAACATGAAACACACCAAAACAAAACAAACTATCCAAAAAGAGGAACTCTGCTGCGCCTGGGTGGCTCAGTTGGCTGAACATCCGACTCCAGCTCAGGTCATGATCTCATGATTCATGAGTTTAAGCCCCACATCAGGCTCTGTGCTGACAGCTCAGAGCCTGGAGCCTACTTCAGATTCTCTGTCCCCCCCTCTCTCTACCCCTCCCCCGTTCACGCTCTCTCTCTCAAAAATAAATAAAAACATTTAAAAAATTAAAAAAACAACAAACCAAAAACAAAAAGAGGAACTCTGAAAACACAGGGCAGGAAGCAGAAGGAAATATCTAAAAAGGAAAAGAGAGAGAGAATATTACATCCATGAAATAAGAACAGGAAGCTATAAAAAAATTTAGAAAACAGGGGCGACTGGGTGGCTCAGTTGGTTAAGCTTCTGACTTCAGCTCAGATCACAATCTCATGGTTTGTGAGTTCAAGCCCTGTGCTGGGTTCTGTGCTGACAGCTCAGAGCCTGGAGCTTGCTTCAGATTCTATCTCTCCCTCTCTCTCTGCTCCTCCCTTGTTCACGCTCCATCTCTCTCTCTCTCAAAAATAAATAAACATTTAAAAAAAAATTTTTAATTCGAAAACAGGAAAATACTGAGTCATTAAATATGAGAAAAAAATCAACTTTTCTTTTGAAAGACAAAGTTGAGGCAATCTCCCAGAAAGTGGAACAAAAATAAAGTTATAGAAGATGTAAAGGATAGGAAATTTTGAGACAGAGTTTCTAGAAAAGAGAACCAAGAAAATGGATGAAAGGAAGTCCCTCAGAAATTAATAATGTGTCTGACCTAAAGGAGAGTTATACACAGTACAGTGAATGAGAAAAGGCATATCCAACACCTGTAAATTTGATATCATCAGGAACAAAAAGAACATAAAAGTTTCTAAAAAGAAATCTAAAAAGAAAAACAAGTCACTTAAAAAGACTGAGAATCAGAAGAACAAATGAAAACAATGGAGAAATTCTGAGGGAATGATTTTAACCCATAATTCTATACCCAGCCAAACTACAAATAAAGTGTACTAATATAAAAACACAGTTTCAGGGGCACCTGGGTGGCTCAGTTGGTTGAGCATCCAACTCTTGATTTTGGCTCAGGTCATGATCCTAGGGTCGGGAACTGAGCCCCACATTGGTCTCCATGCCAAGTGTGGAGACTGCTTGGGATTTTCTCTCTCCCTCTGCCCTTCTCCCCTGCTCTCTCTCTCCCTGTGTGTTCTCTCCCCCCTGTGCTCTCTCTCCCTCTCTCAGATAAAAAATAAAAATAAGAAAAAACACAGTTTCAGACATTTGAAGTCTCAGAAATGTATCCTCCTTGCTCAGGAAGCTACTGGTGGATGTGCCTTGCTAAAACTAGGAGAGAAAAGAAGGGGAGAAGAAATGAGGATGAAAAAGCTTACTGATATAATCTGAAGATCCAAAAATAGTTTAGTTGCTTATAAAGATATAAGCTTATTTTTTTCCTCTCACATAATAGTCTAAGGTAAAATTCCAGGTCTGCAGGGAAACTCTGCTCCATTTAGTCATTCAGGAAACCAGATTCCTTCTGTCTTGGTTCTTTACCACCCTTTAGAACAATGGTTCTCAAAGAGTAATCTCCTAACCAGCATCACTTGAGAACTTGTTAGAATGCAAATTCTCAGGTCCCAACACCAGGTCTAATGGATCAGAAACTCTGGGGGTAGAGCCCAGAAATCTGTTTTAACAAGTCTTCTGGGTAATTCTGACGAAGTTTGAAAACAACTATTTTATGACACTATCCTTTTCTGAATCATCAAAGTTTGACAGCAGGTACTTCCATCTTCTAAGTCACCAGAGGGAAAAGAGGTGAAGGGTTTTTTTTTTAATTTTTAAAATGTTTTTATTTATTTTTGAGAGGGAGACAGAGGCAGAGGATCCAAAGCAGGCTCTGTGCTGACAGTAGAGAGCCTGATGTGGGGCTCGAGCTCATGAACTGTGAAATGAGCCATCAGATCATGACCCAAGCCGAAGTGGGATGCTTAACCAACTGAGCCACCCAGGTGCCCCAAAGGTATGGAGGTTTTTATGGGAAGGCTTGGAAGTGGTCTATATTGCTTTCACTTGCGTTCACTTGGCAATGGTAACCCTTAGCTTCATGTGGTAACCCTTAGCTTCAAAGGTGAGTTGGGAAATGTAGTTTTCAGCTGGGCAGCCACCTATTACTATGGAAGAAGGAAAGCATGAATTTGAGAAGATAACCAGCAGTTTCTACCATAAATATAATCCAGGCAACAGGGACTCCAATACCAAAGAGCAGCAAAGATAGATTCCAGGATGATGTGAAAAGGACATCCCAGAATGTCCCACTCACAGACTCAAACTGTGAGTCAGGCCACAGAGAGAGCATGCCAGATGGGAACAGGAGCACTGCAAAAGTTCCAGAAGGGCCGCCAAGGAAAATAACAAAACCAAGAGAATACCAGCATTTGAATGTATTGACAGAAGATTTTGCAGATAAATTAATAGTAGGTACATAGAAAACTAAACAGAATACAAAAAAAAAAAAGATAGAAAAGAATTAATTACAGGGAAAACAAAAGGTTGAATGAGAAAGGTTACATAATTATAGGATTCTATGTGGCTTAGCTAGGAATAATATTACATATTCAGCATGTAAATATTTAATATTGATTTAACCAAAATGGTGATCTAACTATATTGGGAGAATGGGCAGAGAGAAAGTGTGGGCAGACCAGTTTAATGATGGTAAACATTTATATAACTGTGTATGTTGTATTGTATGTCATAAATTATTCTAAGCTCATTATATACTCACATTTTAACCCTCATAATCTGTGAGTAGATTCTATCATTATCCATCTTACACGTGAGGAAACTGAGGCACATAGCAGTTAAGCAATTTGCATAAGATCACACAATTAGTAAGTATTGGACTTGAGATTTATTTATTTATTTTTAATGTTTATTTATTTTTGACAGAGAGTAAGAGGCAGAATGAGAATGGGGGAGGGGCAGAGGGAGAGGGAGACACAGCATCTGAAGCAGGCTCCAGGTTCTGAGCTGTCAGCATAGAGCCCGACACGGGGTTCAAACCCACTAACCATGAGATCATGACCTGAGCTGAAGTTGGACACTTAACCAACTGAGCCACCTGGGTGCCCCTGGACTTGAGATTTAAACTCACTAATTTCTGTCCAAAGTCCATGTTCTCAGTTACTACAATACATGATCTCACTTTCTGTGGTAAGAAGTCAAAATACTTAAAATCAATAAACATAGAAATACAGAATTAGCATGTTATTTATAAATAAAGACATAAGTACCAAGATGAAACATATAATCATTTAAGGTGATTGCCTCTGGTCAGGAGGTAACTAGCAATGGCCAAGGAATCACTGTTTTTCTTGTTAGTGTTGTTATAGACCCACTAGAAATATTGGACTTTTAAAATCTTTTAAACAATATTTTGATTGAAATAAATTTGGGGGTGCTTGGGTGGCTCAGTCGGTTAGACGTCTGACTCTTGGTTTCAGCTTGGGTCATGATCTCATGGTTTTGTGGGTTTAAGCCCCAAGTCGGGCTCTGTGCTGGCATTGCAGAGCCTGCATGGGATTCTCCCTCTCTCCCTCTGCCCCTCCCCTTCTCACACTGTCTCTGTCTCTTTCAAAATAAATAAACGTAAAAAATAAAATAAAATAAAATAAATTTTTTAAAAAGTGAGATGACAGAAAGAGTGTGTCTGGCTAGGTAAACTTAGAAAATGGAGAGAGACCCAGAAGAGAAGGTCAAGAGGACTCTAATGGGAAATTATGCAAAGGAAGCAACTAGGAAAATTATAGAAAAGAGAGAGAGAGAGGAATTTCCACAAGAAACGGAAAGAAAAGGATGATATTCTTGGAGAAAGAATAAGTCAAAAGTAAGAGAGCCAGGGAGAATGAGAAGGGAAGAGATTGAATAAGACAGGGTAGGGACCTCACTCCTGAACATTATCCATGGAAATTCTGTGGGTGGTGCCCAGGGAAACTACTGAATTAGCACTCCAGTGGCTTTATGCAGAGCTGCTTTGATTTGGGCTCTAACTGGAGACTCCTTCCTCAGCTGAAAGAAACAGCTTTGGCCTTAAAACTGAAGGCAGAGGCAAGGATGGCCTGGAAAGCCATACTGAGATGACTGATTAAAATCTAATTATGTGTCAACCTAAGTGAAACAAAAGTAAGTATTAAAACTTCACTTGTTTATCAAGATGGGGCCTTGGAGCAAGTCACTTAATTTCTCTGAGACCTGGTTTATCCTGTTGCAAAAAAATAATATATAACAAATCCTTGATATGCATGGTACATCATACCTTTCAGAGCTAGTTTTCATTTTCTATTTCCCCAAGCGAGCTTTTTAGGAGATAAAATTGAGGCTCAGGAAAATGAAGCAAGTAACATATAATTACACAACTAGTTAATAGTGGAACATATAGTTCACTTTTGTTGGTAAACAGTCTCAATTAAGAATCACAGAAACTGTATGGTGTAACACACACACACACACACACACACACACACACACCAATTTATAAAGAGGAAAACCAAGATATATACTCGGCTGGTTGGCCTCAGAATCAGGACCGAAACCCAAAAGCATGGGTAGAGAGAAGCAGCTCCAGGCTCACTCCTCCCTGGACTCCTTGGGGGACACGGTACCATCCTTCCCAGGAAGTCCAGATTCCAAACTCTGCCCTGCTTTCGGAACATCCATTTGCCCGACTTTTTTCATTTGGAAACTGCGATCGCAGAAATAATAACGGCTAAGATTTGCTGATGCAGCGTTACTGTGGTGAGTCCAGTTCACGATTCAGGACAGGGAGACCAGCCAGGAGAGACGAAGCTGCGTAAAGCTGTGGCGGGAGGGCCCGCGGCGTTGCCCGGATCTCTGGTCACAGCTCCCCCTCCGCCCCACCGCCACCCCTCAGCAGCCCTGGGCTCCACTCCCATCCCTGCCATCTGTGCTCATGGTCCCGGGGCGCCTGCTCTCCCAGCCGGGTGAGACACCTAGGCTCCCAGCTTCCTTCGAGGGCGCCTGGAGAGGAGCCATGGGGGCTGGCCGCAGCCTCAGGCCCAGCTGGGTTCACTTTGGGTTTCTTCAAAGTCGCGCCAAGTTTTTCCAACACCTCCCTCCAGGTCGGTGCTCTGGCCTCACGCCCTGGCCCATAGCAACTGTGCAAGGAAAGAGCCGGCCTGGGAGGCTCAGGAGGCCCCAGAGGCTTGGGAGGCAGGGAGGCCGGGGAGCCAGGGAGACTGGGGAAGTCAGGGAGGCCGAGGAGGCTGGGAAGGCCCCAGAGGTTTGGGAAGTCAGGGAGGCTGAGGAGGCAGAGAAGGCCCCAGAGGCTCGGGAGGCAGGGAGGCCGGGGAGGCCTGGGAGCCAGGGAGGCCAGGAAGGTTGGGGAGGCTGAGGAGGTCAGGGAGGCCGAGGAGGCTGGGGAGGCTTGGGAGGCCGGGGAGGTCAGGGAGGCCGAGGAGACCCCAGAGGCTTGGGAGGCAGGGAGGCCGGGGAGCCAGGGAGGCCGAGGAGGCCCAGGAGGCCCAGGAGGACTGGTCGCGGCCACCACCAAGACGGCGACCCCAAGCAGGGCAGCTCCTGCAGGGGCGCGCTCTGCGGAGGTCCGCCCTTCTGGAGGCTGCCCGCCCAGAGACCCTCTTGGAAGGAAGGAAAAGCTACGCCGCCACGGCCGCCACCTTCCTTCCCCGGGCTCCTCGTCCAAGGCCAGCAAAGCAGATATTTAGCCTGGATGCCCAAGGCCGCCGCGGACGTGGGGCCAGGGGCCCGCGCCCCCTTCCTGGGCCGGCCTTGCCACGTGGCTCCCCGAAGCCTGTCCGTCCCCGCCCCCACCGCCTTTTAACGGGGAATGCTGACAAGCTGAATACAGCGGGAATAACAGCCATTTGTTCTGGTTATCGCTGCCGGTATTGAAGCCAGATGTGTGTGTTGCTGACATTGACATGGTACATCTGGCTGGGTTTTTGGTTTCCATCGTGGAGTTTACCACATCCACCCTAGTCTGCTAGAAGAGAGGAGGCGAACATCTGGAAGTCATTGCAGCTGTCACGCTTCAAGGGGATCCTGTACCACAGAGAGGAGAATTCAATACGTAACTGAGCGAAATTATCCAGCTCGTCTTGTCAGTCCAGATTTCAAACACATGCAGGAAAATGGCCACCGCCTTATGGCGCCCTCCTTCCCTCTGTGATGCCCGCGGGCACCGAGAGCCCAAGAGTCCTTTACCCACCACCCCAGGCACCGGGGTGTCGCTAGTGTAACACTCTGGGTCACGTTCGTCACTGCGTGCCTGAATCTTGTGTTCATCCTGGCTAAGCGGGGCTAAGATGGCTCTTTCTTTTTCCTTTTGATCTCAGTTTGCTGGACCTTTTAAATTAAATATTGCTTAGTCCTTCCTCCACTTCCACTCATAACCCCCTTTTTTATGGCATTCAATGCTCTAGCCCTACCCTACCTTTTCAATTTTATCTTCATTCCTTTCCCAAGGCAAATACTACTTCTAGTCAGGGCTGAAATAAATTATCTTATTCTGACCCCAACCTTGCCTTTTTCCTGGAACCCTCTTTCTTTCCCTGTTCTCTTCACACCAATCCAAAACTTCTTAACCCTTCAAGGTCTACCTCAAGTATATTTTCAGCAATGAATCCCTTCCTGACCACTCAAGGCTCCAATTTATCTTTCCTTCTGTGTGTTTTAATTAAGCACAAACCTATGGAGACAAGACACTGGTTTGCATTTTTCTTATATCTCCTTCAGCCAGCACTGGGTGCTGAAGAATAGTAAGCCCTCCATAAACATCTGCGGATAAAAGCATGAATTAGTGTTTTCTGTTTGTTTGTTTTTTTAGGTTTATTTATTTATTGTGAGAGAGAACATAAGTGGGGTAGGGATAGAGGGAGAGGGAGAGAGAATTCCAAGCAGGCTTGGTGCTTGGTGTAGCCTGATGTGGGGCTTGAACTCACAAACCATTAGATAATGACCTGAGCAGAAGTCGGAGGCTTAACCGACTAAGCCACCAGATGCCCCTGAATTAGTATTTTCTTATCACCTATTCTTTGCACTTAATTTCCTTGCCTTCTATTTACTTTTCATGACAAGAGTCAATGTCTATATATAATGTGTCTTGGAAAGATAACTGCATAAATCTAGTAAATAAGAAATAATAATACCTGAAGAAATCTATCAAGTGGAGATTCCATTAATGTGGAGTTCTGCCTGCTACTGTGCATTTGATAATTGATTTTTAAAACTGAAGTGCATTAGAAAGAGAGAACAAAGATTACAAGTCAGGGGATGTGAATCCTATTCCCAAGAGTGCCCCAGACTTGCTTAGTGAGCTTGGGCAATCACTTACCTTCTTTATC
This sequence comes from Neofelis nebulosa, assembly GCF_028018385.1. Lineage (NCBI taxonomy): Eukaryota > Metazoa > Chordata > Mammalia > Carnivora > Felidae > Neofelis > Neofelis nebulosa. The sequence goes on from NC_080784.1 coordinate 45,341,445, forward strand.
CCTCCAATCTCTCTCTGTAAAAAGAGTGGGTTGTGGCCAATGTCCTTCTCCCAGTAATGGACAGAAAGGAGCCACTTTCCTGAGAAGAGATAGATTTCCTATCAGAAAAGCTTTTCTCTACCACTTTTGGATCTGTTCTGGGGTTAGAAGGCAGTGGTCTCCATCATTCAGTGTTTCACCCGCCCAGCACCAAAACAAGATGGATGCATAAATGACATGGTGGAAAGCAAAGGGAAGCAAGCAAGAGTAGAAGCAAGATTTACCCCTTGTGAGGGTCCAGCATTTTCTGAATCAAGACAAGCCATTGCGGCAAGTGTTGGGAAAGGCTAGGTGTCCCAGCCACAGATGAAGTCTCTTGAGTTTTGTCCTTCTTTGTGCATTGCTAAGGATGCAAAGTACTCCGCTCAAGCATTGTTATCTGGCATGGATAAGAATTTAGGAGAATAAGTAGGATCTAGAAATAAAGGATATGGATGGAAGGAGGGGACTACCAAAGAAGAAAGAAAGTGTGCTTCCCTGGTAGGGCCACCTAGCCAAGGAGTATGTTTAACTTCCGTGTTAAGGAGGGCCATGTTCCAAGATAAGAAGGGAATAGAAATCAGCAGACCCAGGGTTCCAGTGGGTTTTGGCTGCTCTGCTCTGGTGGGCAGGTGCATTTTCCTCTCTGACTCTCATCTGTAGAATGAAACACTTAGGTTAATTGATCTCTAAGGTCTGTTAGGTCTTACATTGTATAAGTCATTCAGAAACCACCTTGGAGCCCAAAGCAACATATCACTTCTGACTAACCTCTAAATCCTAGCCCTACTCTGTCCTGAACTCATGGGGCTCTAAGACACCTTCATAGAAGAGAACTCTGGGCATTGAGTCCCTGAAATGCTTTTGCTCCATTCCTTCAAATGGAAGAAAAAACTTTCTCCTCTTCTCCCAGAGAGGAATCTATTGCAATAGGAAGATTGCAGATTAATGACCTAGAAAATCTTCCTCAAATGGAAATGATACTTAATTAAGTTTCATTAAATCGTAACTCCTGGCTTCTGCTTTTGGCCTCTTGCTAGTGAGTCCAGAATTGAATAATTCTCCCATCCCTGGGGCTATTGAATTAAAAGTACATCAGCTCTAGGGGATAATCTTCTCACCTCCACTATATCTTCAGCCACCCTCCTTCCTGTCTGAACACTCAAAAAAAAAAAAAAAAATCATTACCAGGCATTTCTGGCTCCTTCAGGAGAGAGGATGGCCACCTCCAATTTGTCTTGGTTTATGGGCAACTTGACAATTTGACTAACTACTGAAGATCCAGGACTATATCATCCTCTCATAAAAAGCTAATAAAAAGGACTCTTAATGCAGCCCATTAGTTGGCTGAAAATGAAAGGTTATGCAATCATTGTCTTAGCTGAAAGGAACTAAGCTTTCCAGGAAGAGTTCGCTCTACACCCAGAGAGGCATCAAGAGGAAAGTTCACGTCCCTCTGCTCCCATTTGCCGGCCGTGGATATTTAAGCATCTTGCCCCATCCTTTCCTCCCCGAACTCTTCTGTTTCGACTGGACCTCTTGCTTTCTGTATAAAATGCCTCTCTGCAAATTCACTTTCTCTCCACAGACACTTCTTCTCACATTGCCCTGCTGTGCTCATGGCATGGGTGGGTGAAGCCCCAGAAACCTCCATTCTCACGAGAAACAAAGTGCTCGGCACTGCAGGCTAACTACTCAGGTGGCCTGACATCATCAAGCAATTTGAGGGGCTCCAGGAAGACCTTCCCTTCTCAAAAAAATATGCTCTCCTCAATTCTGCTGTTAGATTCCTTTGGAGCCTTGAAAGACCTTTAAATGGGATTGTGGGTGCCATATCTTCTTATCTTATGCAAATCCTCCCTTCTCTAAAGTCTTAACCATCTGCATGATTTCTCTGGTACTTTTCATACAGTGACTTCCTCTGTGACCTTGGGCAGATCACATTCCCTGTCTGGACTGCAGCTTCCCCCTTTGTAGGATGAGTAGAAGAGTGATGTCTGAACTTTCATTTGATTCCAGCTCTGACCGCATAGAGTCAAACCACCCTGAGATGAAGCTCTCATCTTTGTGCATCTGGTCTTCCTACACGTGTGTATTGAAGGGACGGTGCAGGGAGCATATTCTTTGTTGGTCCCATCCATGTGCTGAGCATTGTCCAGAGTATGAAAATTAATATGTACTTGATTTAATCTTGTACTCAATGTACTTTTGATATGACCCGAGGTACTTCTAAAGAAGAATGTAGTTTAGGATCCGTTTAAATGGACTTCATCTCAAAGAATCAGAAGGAGTTGCTAGTTTCCAGCACAGAAATCTCTGCTTCTGGTATTTTAACAACAAATTTAGCCTTTGTTTTTCTGGTAGGCATGGCATAAGGGGCCACAAGCATGGACTGGTCATGCTTGCTGGATAAATAATGGATTCAATAAATATTTTTTCCATTGACTCAACCACCCCTTAGGTGGGAAGGCAAAATACTGATAGAGAAGTCCTAGAAGAAATCAGAACAGGGTTGGTGGCTAGAAAGGCTTTCTGCCAAGCGAGAACTCCCAAAACAAGCTTTCAAACTTGTTGACAACAGTGGACCCTTCTGAGAAACTCCCATGCTGCATGCAGGCCACCAGCATGGCTCCAGGATGTGAAGCATGTCTACAGGCTACTGGGTGCACACCCAGATGCTTCCTTATGGTGGTTTCATTCCAGGAGAGATGTTCCATGTTGATCTGTAGACCCGACATTTCTTTGAGGAAAATGTAGTATTTTCTCTTTTATCCAATCACACACCTTTGGAAGAGAAGAAAAGCAACCCTCTACCTTATAGATCCTTTTTTTTTTTTTTTTAAGTAGGCTACATGCCCAGTGTGGAGCCCAACTCCGGGCTTGAACTCATGACCCTGAGATTGAGACATCAAGACCTGAGCTGAGATTAAGAGTCTGATACTCAGCTGACTGGGCAACCCAGGAGCCCCTGCCTGTAGATCCTTAAGCCTGAGTGCTCACCAGCACAGAGCTGTCCCAGAGAACCCCTCATTATATAAAGCTTCTGCACCTGACTCAAGGATGGACCCGGCACTGGCTGACTGGCAGTTGCCCCTCAGAATCCCAAAGCCTGCTCTTAGGATTCATTGTCAAGCCCACATTCAGTCCCAGTTGTACTTGCATGAAAGATTACTCGGTTTGATCTCTGAAATTCTCCAGGTTTCCCCACAGATGGGAAATTCTCTTTATCCTTACTCCTCCTCTACTTCGACACGCCTGCCCACCTATTCCTTTAAAAAGCACCTTCTCAGGGCATCTGGGTGGCTCAGTCGGTTGAGCGTCCGACTCTCGGTTTCAGCTCAGGTCACAATCTCGCGTTTCGTGAGTTCCACCCCACATCGGGCTCTAAGCTGACAGCATGGAGCCTGCTTGGGTTTCTCTTTCCCTCGCTTTCTGCCCCTCCCCCACTTGTGCTGTCTCTGTCTCTCTCAAAATAAGTAAATAAACTTTAAAAAAATCAAAAAGCATCTTCTCTGTTGTTCCTTTCCTTCCTTAGACTCAGGCTTTTTTCTACTACAGGATCCTCAGAGTTATTTCTGCTTGCTCCAGTAGGGAAGCTAGGCAGCTAAGTCCCCCAACCCTGCAGCTGGCACCCTTACTCCACTCCACCAATCCTGTCCCATTTGGAAAACTAATGTGCCTTGCTCTTAAGACCAACAAAACTTTTTGAGGTCATTGGGTGCCACCTCTTGCTCCTGGACAGGTGACTGTCCTAATCTTACCAAGAGGTATTCTACCCTCTGATGGCCTTGCTGCTACATCCTAATCACTCCTTGTAGGTGAGGAGTTCTTCCTTTCAACCTGGGTTTGCCTGCTATAACTGAGGCCCCAATTCTCATCTAATCCATTGTGTCTGGGACAAATGGCTGATGAGTGCTTTCCTTCTGTCCTTAGCCTTCTCTTCAGCAGAGAAAGTTTCCCCAGAAATAAAACTCTGATTGTTCTACTCCTTCCTTCCCGCCTGCCTTTTCTAAGCACCCTCTAAATCAGACCTCAGGCTCCAGAGGGAGTAATATCCTTTCTCTTGCAGCTGGTCTGAGTTTTGCCGTCTGGGAGACTGGGCTTAGAACAGCTTGAAGTTAGCATAGAGGCGAATGAAGCTTTAAATCTCCAGCACTTAACAGCTTCTCTGCAGCCTCAGAGGTAACCGCATTTTCTTGCTTGCTTCCTCTCATCTCTATATATATCTATGTAATCTCTGTTCACTGGAGCCTGACTCCAGCCCTCTGTCTGCACTGCTCTGGTCGTGCTGAAAGAGGAAAGGTTGGGAAAGAAAAATTAATAGACACAGACCCATAAAAATAACAGGCTCTCTAGAGCACACATGAAGAAATAATTAAACAGATTAAACTTGGGGAATGGGAAGAAAAGGGCAGAAGGCTTAGCAAGCTGATACTGATGCCTCTGACTTCTACTTCCAAAGGGGTTACGGCTCAGTGGAGAGGGATCTGGGTGCCTTTTTCTTCGTTCTTCTGGGTTGGATTCATAGCTGAATGTTGCTACGTCACTAAACTCTTTAAAGGCTGGGTCAGTGCCTTGTATTTCTTTGTGTTCCCCCATCAGAGCCTCAAACAGTGCCGCGCCCTAGTGAGAAAAGGAAATTTGATATTTATTGAGATTTCTTTGTATGCCAGGTACCATGTCAGATAGTTTACATCCTGGCTGATGATCAGTTGAGTGTATTTCAAGATCCAGAAATGAGTGCATTCTCTTTGCTATGACCAGGGATCAATCCCAAATAACTACTACCACAAAAGCTTGTGATTCTGGGGCCAAAAAACAGATTCCTACCTCTTACCCTGACTGCCTCCATTCCTTTCCTCTCTTCAAAGGTAGAAACTTCTGCTAAGATGGCAAGGGAAGGAGGGAGGCTGGCATGTAGAGATCATTTAAATATCTGAACATGTGTAGGTCAGTGAGCAGCAATGGCCTAAGACAGGGGGAGGTCTGGGGGAAGCAGGGGTCTCAAGGTATGTCCATTCCTTCCACCTCATTCCTTTGGGCTCAAATGAAAATCTCCTGAAGAGGAACAATCTTCAACTGCTATTTCTTTTCATCAAAACTCTCATTGCTTTCTAATTTTTCATCATTTTGAGGATAAATATGTATGATGTTGTGCCTCATAATAGGAATTATATATTTGGTCTTCTCTGTCGCTGGCACAGAGTTCTTAAACCCTTGGAATTGCCTAAGTGATGAGAACTGAAATGGGTCTTTTGTTATATTAATGAAGTAATGTTTGAAAAGACCTTAGGTCACCTAAGAATGGGGCTGGTAGCCAAAGGAGCCAATTGTGGGATTAGAGGGTTGGAACTTTCAGTCCCCCCACCCCCACCCCGCCCCCTCGCCCACATACACTGGGAGGGGAGAGGGACTAGAGGCTGAGTGCAATCATTGATGGCCAATGATTTAATCAATTGTATCTAATGATGAAGTCTCTATAAAAACTCAAAAGAACAGGGTTCAGAGCGTTTCTGAGTTGGTGAACAGCTGGACGTGGTGGGAGAGCAGCCAGCCAGAGAAGGCATGGAAGCTGTGTGACTATTTCCCCATACCTTGCTCTATACCTCTCTTCCATCTGGCTATTCCTAAGTTGTATCCTTTTATAATAAACTGGTAACCTTGTTTTTACATTTTTTAAAATGTTTTATTTATTCTTGAGAGAAAGAGAGACAGAGCATGAGTGAGGGAGGGGCACAGCAAGAGAGGGACACAGAATCCAAAGCAGACTCCAGGCTCTGAGCTGTCAGCACAGAGCCCCACTTGGGGCTCGAACTCGAACTCGCGAGCTGTAAGATCATGACTTGAGCTGAAGTCAGTTGCTCAACTGACTGAGCCACCCAGGCACCCCTAAACTGGTAACCTTGTAAGTAAAATGTTTCTCTGCGTTCTGGACTTGGAACTGGCATGGAAGGGAGACATAGGAGAAGGGCAGTCTTGTAGGATTCGGCCATAAACTGTGAGATAGTAAGGTCAGAATTAAGTTACATTGTAGGACGCCAGCTGGTGTCTGAGAATTTCTTGGTGTGGGGAAAAGAACCCCCACAGGCTGGAATTGAATGCAGAATCATAATATCAAAAGAGAAGGTTCAGAATACAGAAGGTTCCCTGGGGAAGGCAGACCTGGGTGAGAACCCAGAATAGTGACTGGTAGCAAGAACACAGAGCATGGAAATGAGACAGATTGGATTCATATCCGTATTCCACCATTTCCTACGAGTGGAAAATGAAGCATTGCTTTATTTCTTTGGGCTTCTCACTCTTTTTTTTTTTTAATTAATAGATTATTTTTTGACCAGTTTGGGGTTTACAGAAAAGTTGAGCAGACAGTACAGAGTTCCCTAATATACTTTTATCCACCACACCCAATTTTCTCTGTGATTAATATCTTCACTCTTGGTATTATAGATCCTTGGGTTTTAACAAACGTGTAATGACATGTATCGACCATTGCAGTGCTTTTCTGTTTTTAAATGTTTATTTATTTTTGAAAGAGGGAAAGAGAGAGAGGGAGACACCGCATGAGTGGGGAGGGGAAGAGAGAGGGGGAGACACAGAATCCAAAGCAGGCTCCAGGCTCTGAGCTGTCAGCACAGAGCCCGACACGGGGCTCGAACTCACCGTGAGATCATGACCTGAGCCAAAGTCGGACGCTCAACTGACTGAGCCACCCAGGCACCCCCAGAATTCTTCCACTGCCCTAAAAATCTGTGCACCACCTCTTCATCCGTCCTCCCACCCCAACCCCTGGCAACCACTGATCAACTGACTGTCTCCAGTTTTGCCTTTTCTAGAATAGAATGTCATGGGGATGGAATCATGCCATCTATAGCCTTTTCAGATTGGATTTTTTCACTTAGCAATATGCATTTCAGTTTCTTCTGTGTCTTGCTGAGGCTTGATAGCTAATTTCTCTTTATCACTAAATCTTTAATTTTTTAAATCAGATCATGACCCATATACATTAAAACCCAGTGAATTTTTACAAAGTGAGTACCCAAAGCAGTTATGAAAATGACCAGCAGCCCAGCACCCTTGTTCTCCCCGCCTCCACCTAGTTATTACCACAACCCCTAAAAATTACAGCTATTCTGACCTCTAGCATCATAAATTAATTTAGCCAGTCTTTGAAGTTCATATAAATGGAATCATCCAGCACATACTCTTTTGTTCTGTTTTTTTATCTTTGATATTTAGTTTCATCTGATATCATAGTAATTTGTTCTTTTTTAATTGCATAGCATAAATATACCACAGTTCATTTGTCCATTTTATCGTTGGTGACCATTTGTGTTATTTCCAGTTTGGGAAATGCTATTACAAATATTGCTGCTATGAATAGTCTTCTACAGGTCTTTTTGGTGAACATATGCTCACATTTCATTTGGGTATATACCCAAGAGTGGAGTTTATGGGCTATAGGGTATCTGTATTTTTAACTCTAGAAATAATCCCAGTTTGCCAAAGTACTTGTATCCATTTACACCCCCACAGCTTCCCGCTCTCCCCAATACCTTGTATTGTAATAGTTTAATTTTAGCCATTTTGGCCACCTGGTGGTTTGAATTTGCATTTCCCTGATGACTAATGAAGTTGAGGACTGTCTAAGGTCAGGTTCCTTGAGAAAGACCCAGATGGAGATTTATATGCAGGAAGTTTATTAGAGAACACCTTGATGGAGAGGGACATCCCATTGCCATAAGTGTCAGCTGGTCCTGTGGGCAGCTCTGGAGCTGGCATGACCTTTTTCCAAGTAGTCCTGCCTTGAGGCAAGGGACCAAGTCTTCATACCCAGTACTGACCAATCACTGGATGTGGGCTGTCTCTGGGAAGGAGTATGACTTTGGGTAAAAAGTTCTCTTTTGCTAAAGGCAGTTCCCAGAGAGGGACATGGCTGAGGGCAATACTCCCAGAGGCTGGGGAATGAGAGGATCTGGGTTGTTCACCTTAGCCTCACCTGTAAGCACCTTTTCCCATGCTTATTGGCTACTTAGAGATCCTCTCTTGTCAAGTAGCCATACTGGTCATTTGCCAAATTCTTTTTTTATTGGGTCATTTTTTATTGGGTCATCTTTCTTTTTTTCCTTATTGAATTGTAGCAATTCTTTGTATATTTTGAAGATGAATCCCTTATTAGATATATGTAATACAAAAACATATTAACTTGTCACTATTTAAATGGTGTTTTTTAATGAATGAAAATTCTTAATTTTAACCAAGTTTCTTTTCCTTTTTGACAAGTGTTTTTTGTGATCTGTTTATAAAATCTTTCCATATCCTAAGGTCATGAAAATGTTCATATATATTATCTTCTAGAAGCTTTATTGTTTCACTCTTCATATTTGTCTATGGTAGACCCAGAATTGATTTTTATGTATAATGTGTGGTAGGAATCAAGTTTATTTTTTCTAGCTGGGCATGTAATTAATCTAGTACCATTTATTACAAAGATCATCATTACCTCACTACATTTCAGTGATAACTTCACCAAAAGCCAAAGCCAGGCAACTGCATATATTTGGGTCTACTTCTGAATTCTCTTCTGTTCTATTGGTCTGTGTCTATCTTTTTTTTTTTTTTTAATTAAAAAAATTTTTTGTTAATGTTTATTTATTTTTGAGAGATACAGAGACAGAATGCGAGTGGGTTAGGGGCAGAGAGAGAGGGAGACACAGAATCAGAAGCAGGCTCCAGGCTCTGTGCCATCAGCCCAGAGCCTGACGTGGGGCTCGAATTCACGAGCTGTGAGATCATGACCTGAGCCGAAGTCGGACGCTCAACCGACTGAGCCACCCAGGTGCCCCGGTCTGTGTCTATCTTTTAATAATTTGATTATTTTAGATCTATAAGTCTTTATATCTGATAATACAACTCATCCAACCTTGTCTTTTTTCCTTTGAGAGTATTTTTGCTATGCAAAACCCCTTCCATTTCCATGTAGATTTTATTTGTTTAATTCTTTTTTTCTCGATGTCTATTTATTTATTTTGAGAGAGAACATGACCACAGGGAGGGGCAGAGAGAAAGGAGAGAGAGGGAATCCCAAGCAGGCTTTGTGCTCCCAGCATGGAGCTGGATCCCACAAACCATGAGATCATGACCTGAGCTGACATCAAGAGTCAGATGCTCAACTGACTGAGCCACCCAAGTACCCTGGGTATAGAAATTACTTTTAAAAAATTAAAAATAAATGAATAAATAAAAAGAAAGATGGAAGGCCATACCTTTCATTCACTTAAACGAATATTTGTTAAGTAACTACCTAGTGCCAAACTTCATTCTTAGACAGAAGTTGCCTCTCGTGGAATTTACATGTGACCAATTAAAAAATAAAAAACAAGATAATTTAATTTTATGATTTGTCTTTAAAGGAAAGTGGAAGCCCCGGATCTCGAGCACTTCTGTGCACTTTAACAGGGTTTGACTACCTCAGGAGTCAGTGGGGCACTGGCCTCAAGGCATTCAGGAGCATCTGGCCTTGAGATTGACCTAGTCTTTTATACATGTTTTGAAACTCTACAGTCTTTGGAATTTGCTGGGTTGTCAGTGAAGTTTGCTCCAACCCCCAGATGTGAGCTCTCTTCTTTTCTGCTTCCAATGACTCTGGAGACTGGAGCTCAGAGTTGACCCATCCACAGCAGGCCTTAGATGCTCTGATCAGTGTTACACCGCAAAAGTGGAGGCCCTGGAATACAAGGAGTTAAAAAACAAACCCTGGACAGTCTCTTCTTCCTGTGTTGACACATCTTCTAACTCTGAGTGAGCTATCTGAAGTCCTAGGTCCTACCAATCCCACCAGGAGATAGCCCTACTCTCCAGGACAGACCTAACCACTAGCCTCAGAGACGTCTTCTCCATTCCTGACTCATGCAATATTCCTGGTAGCCAGACCTGATTAATCAGATTTTATGAGGTCCCCATTATGACACTCATTAACTTTGAACTCTACAGACACTTATGAATTCCTTATTTATTGATTCATTATTTATAAATCACTTTCATTCACATGATCTCATAAAATCCCAATCCCAAAATAAAGATGAGGAAACTAACTTTCAGAAAGGCCAACTGGCCTTCCTAAGGTCACACTTCTGGTAAATAGAACAGGACTTCTGACTCTAAATGCAGAGTTCTTTACAGTGGGAATGGAGAACGATGAGAAGATCAACCTGGCAGGCATGTTTGCAAATGGCAAGGCTTCCCTGACCCACCCCCCCCACCCCCCCCACCCCCCCCCCCCGCCCAGAGATCTCCTCCAGCTATGAATAAAGGCATTTTCTAAGGCTCTTGTTCTTCTCTTAGGGGTCAGGATCTCAACCTCCAGCCAGGGCTCTTACCCTTTCTATTTCTTCTGCATTTCCACCAGATAGTTGGAAGCTAAGAGTGTGAAAACTGGAGGCATTTCAGTGCTGAGGTGCCCATCATCCTGAGGAATGGCCATCTACTTCATCTCCTAGGCTGGATAAGGAGCCAGCTGCCAAGGCAAGCCCATCTGTAGGCACCCCTTCCCAGCTGGCAGCAGAAATCAGGGCACCCTTTGCCCAGGGTGCGAGGCAGTCTGTCTGCACTGAAGCATCCGGCTTGAGCTAATGAGCTGTTGGCATGGATGGCCAATTATTTTACTTTAAAAACCTGCCAAATTCTCCTTTTTGGCCATGGCATTCCCTCAATGGCTCAGGCTTGAAATCGAATCCTCTGTGTAGAAGGCAGGGCCCTGCCCTAGGACATTCCCCAGCCCTTTCTCTGCCTTAGGCCATGGGCCCAGGGGTAGAGTGGAGCCAGGATGTTTTCTCTTGGAGCCTAACTCAGACAAACTTTGGCCACCTTAACTCCCCACACCTAAGAGGTCAGAGTCCTGAGAAGGGGCTTGGATGGCTCCATTTCAGGAAGCCCCAGGGTATTCCTGGACCAGAACAAAGGCCAAGGACTGCCATCGGAGTCCTGGAGCGCTCAGAACTCCTGCCTCCAGGGCAACCCAAGCTGTCCACAGGGCCAGAGGCCTTCAGGATGGGTGTGCTCCTCACTCAACTCCAGCTCCTTCTAGATTTACACTCTGTACTATGCTCCCATTCCCCACCATCTGGTGCCCTAATGCCTCTTTCCCCGGCCATAAACTGCTCTCAGGAAAGAGCCTGTGAAGCCCATGTAGCCAACCTAAAGTACTTCTATCAAAAGGCACGTTACTCCGAGTGGGATGCCAGGGAGAAACAATTGTTCCAGAACAGTACATTCTCCACAATGGCATCAATTCATAATTTTTAAAGGTAACTGCTAGACATGATGGCTGTTAGAACTACACTGAGCGCATGCAGGAAGAAGCCGTGCAAAGCAGGGCTGTGTGAGGCAGAGAAGAGTTTGTCCCAGGACAGCCCCCAACTCTTTTGGAGCTTGCTCTCCACAGGCCCGACACCTGCTCTGCCCCATGCCTGGCTCCTGTCAGCTTGCACAGTATGATCATGCTCACAGGATGGAGCAAGCCCCTTTCTGTTTCTGCTTCCGGGAAAACCTACTCTGCAGAATGAGGTGGTGGGACAGTGAGAGGGAGAGGCTCACCCCTACTGGCGTGAACACCTGCTGGAGCTTCCCACCTGGAGCACACAAAGGGCCCGAGAAATTGCCGATGGTCTCCCCCACTCTGCCTCCTCCTTCCCCTCTTCCATCCCAGCTCGTACCCCACCCTTTCCTTATTTGCCTCAACCGCTTTCTCCCTTCTCCCCCTTCTCTTCCTTCTCTCCTTTCTTTCCTCATTCTCTTTTCCTGTCCCCCCCTCCACATCCCTCTTCCTCCTGCTCCTCCTCCCCTTCCACAGAGAGCATTTCTCTGGCACTTTTCATCCTGGGGAGCTCTCAGGGCTGAGCCAGGCGGGGTCCCTCCCAGAGAGCCCCTGCTTCCCCTCAAAGCATTGGCAGCCCACACTCTGCACACAGCAGGGCCCCTGGGAGCCACAGTTTGCACAGCCGGCGAGGCTATGGCATTCTGTTCTTTCCCTGCTTTATAGAAGGGGTTCAGACAGGAGGAATAAGCGACAGGTGTGGAGCCATTAATGCTAGGGCAGACTTTCTTTCTTTGGATCCTCAGTAGATGGAGTGGAGGGGGTTATTGAGCATTGCTGTGGGCCTGTCCAGGGCAGCAGAAATGAGTGAGGAGTGCAGGGGCAGTGCTGAGCCATTGTACAGAGCACCAGTGCAGTCTGGAAGATCCCCCTATGAATTACTCTCTGTCTCTGTGACTCAGACCAGCTATTCCACGCCTCTGCTGCCTCCTTTGTAAAATTAAATTTCAGTCTCGTGGAGATAGTGCACTTAGCATAGTGCCTCACATGGTGAGCTCTCCATACGTGTCAGCAACGAGGGTGGCGATGAAGCATCAGGTGGGAATCTTTCCCTGGTGGTGTTCCATCTAGAAGGGAAGGTAACACAGCAATTCAGGGGTAGAAACTGAAGTCAGGAAGGCATGAGGAAGAACGCTGGGGTGAGGAAGAAACTCCCTCTCCTTGGGGTATTGAGGAAAGCCTTTGAGAGGAAAGTGGCACTTAACAGAACTTTTGAGGGTGGGAGCTAGATGTGCCCTGTGGCACATGTCCCTGAGGGACAACATTCCCTGTGGAGGAAACACCATAAGTAAAAAGTCCAGAAACAGGCAAGTTGGTGGCTCATTCAGGGAAGGGATTGGTGCACTAGATTGCACCCCCCTTGCCTCCTCAAGGACACCCCTCCAGGAATTTCCCCTTCCTCTCCTGTTCATTAATGTTTCTCCTTTACCATGTCATTCCTGTCAACGTATCAACATACTATTATTTCACCTATCTTAAAACAGATAAACCTCCTTGACCCCACTTCTCTGCTCCTCTTTGGAGCAAAGTTCCTAGAAGGCTAGGTGCACTCACTGTCCCCAATTCTCCTCTCAGCCCCTCTCAACCCATTCATTCAGGCTTCCATCTCTACGGTCCCACTGACACTATTCTTGCCAAGGTCACCAGTGACCCTCGCATGGTCCAATCCAATGCTTATCTTTCTTGACCCTCTAGAGCATTTGACATAGTCACCCCCTTTACCCTGAGGTACTTTCTTTACTTGGCTTCCAGATACCACCCTCTCCTAGTTTTCCTCTTACCTCATGAGATACCCCTTATCATCAGGCTTTTTGACTTCCTCCCCAGCTCCCTGGCCTCCCTCTATTGACATACCCCAGGGCTCTGACTTGGACCTCCTCCCTTTTTTTTTTTTTTTGAAGCTAGTGTTTGTTTATTGTAACACTGAAAATATTTTAACTATGGTAAGATATATATAGCATAAAGCTTGCCATCTTAATCATTTTTAAGTGAAGAGTTAAGTACATTTACACCCACAGTGTTATGTAGGCAGTCTTCAATACTCTCTTCATCTTGCAAATCTGAAACTCTATACCCCTTAAACAACATCCCCATTCCCATCTCCGCCCCTGGCAACCCACCATTCCATCTTCTGTCTCTATGTATTGGACTACTTTAGGTACTTCATATAAGTGGAATTGTACAGTATTTGTCTTTTTATGACTGGCTGATTTCACTTCACATAATGTCGTGTAGGTTCACCCATGTTGTAGCATGTGACAGATCTCCTTCCCTTTTTAGGCTGAATAATATTCCACTGTATGTGTTTTCCACATGTTATTTATCCATTCATTCATTTATGGCCCCTTGAGTTGTTTCTGCCTCTTGACTATTGGAAATAATGCTACTGTGAACATGGGTGTGCGAGCATCTCTTCCAGACCCTGCTTTCAATTCTTTTGGGTATATACCCAGAAGTGGGCTTGCTGATCATATGGTGGACCTCTTCATTTTCTCTCTATACCACCGTGATCTCATCCAGTCTCATGACTTGAAATACGTTTACTGTTAGCTTCCAAATTTACCTTTCCCCTGAACTCTTGACTCATATACCCAACAGTGTACTTATCTCCCCATCTGGATATCCAGTAGGCATGGAGAACTTATTTCCCCAAACTGGACTTGTAATTCTTCCCGTCCCAAACCTGACCTTCTACCAGTCTTCTCCATCTCATTTAACGGCAACTCCATCTTTCCAACTAGTCCATCAAAAAACTTGGAATCTTCTTGAGTCCCCACCCACCCACCCACCCCTCACATATCACATCCTATTGGCTCTCCTTCAGAATAAATTCGAATTCTGACCACTTCCCATTACCTCAACTGCTACTTTCATGGTCTAAGCGATCATCTCTCACCTGGATTGCTGCAATTCCCTGCTAACAGGTCTCCCTTCTCCCATACTTGCCCCTCTTCTAAGTATATTCTCCAGACAACAACCAAAATGATCTTTTTAAAGATTTTTAAGTCAGATTACATCCCTCCTTATCCTTCAAGCCCTCCAATGGCTTCCCACCTCCCTCGGGGAAATGCCAAAGGGCTTTAATGACCAACAAATTCAAAACGAGCTCCCATTAGCTCTGTGAGCTCATGTCTTACTAGCCTCCCCTTAGGTATTAGGTACCTATGACTGCATAACAAATTACCCCCAAACTTACTGGCTTAAAAAAGGAAACATAATATCTCTCAGTTTCCTGTCAGGATGCAGGATGTGGCATAGGTGCGTCTGAAGGCTCTAGGTCTCTCCCAGGGCTACAGTCAAGGTGTTGCCTGGAACTGTGGTCATCTCAAGGCTCAAGTGCGGGGCAAATCCACTTCCAAGCTCACTCACCTAGTTGGCAGGACTCAGTTCCTTGTGGGCTATGGGACTGAGAGCCTTAGCCGCTTACTGGCTGTTGGCTGAGGGCCTCCCTCTCTTCTGTGTCCCGTGGGCCTCTCCATAAGGCAGTTCACAACATGGCAGGTGGCTTCCATCAGAACAAGCAAATGAGACAACAAGAGGAAGCACGCAAAGTCTTTTGGTAACCTGTTCCTGGAAATGACACCCCGTCTTTTTTGTGTATTATATTTGTTGGAAGCAAATCACTAGGTCCAGCCCACACTCAAGGGTGGTGGATTATACAAAACATGAATCCCAGGAGGCAGAGATCACTAGAAGCCACCGTGAAAGCTGACTGCCACACCCTGCTTCATCTGCACCGGCCTCCTTGTTCTTCCACACAGGAGGCAGGCCTTTGTCCCAGTTGGTCCTTGACTTGGAATGCACTTCCCACATGGCTCACTCACCTCCCTCAAGTCTTCACTCAAATGTCACCTCCTCCCTGCGGCTTTGTCTTACTGCCTAATTTAAAATTGCAGTTCTCCACAGTCCCTATTCCCTCTCCCTGCTTTATTTTTCTCCACAGCACTTAGCATCTTCTAACACCCTCTATTTTCCTGTCTGTCCGTCTGTCTCCATTAGAATAGAGGCTCCTGAGGGCAGGGATTTTTGTCCATTTGTTTCACTGTCACACCCCCAGTACCTAGAGCAATGTCTGGTACATAGTAGGTGTTCAGAAAACGAATGAATCCTACAGGCCTACAATTTTCAACTTTCCCAGCGTGTAGCCCTTTCTTCAAAAAATATTGTAGGAGACTCCAGTATATCAGACATAGAAAAGCAAGGTGGCTCAGCTGGAAGTAGGCAGTAGGGACAGCACCGGTCCATCTGTACGCCTTCCCCTGCCCCCAGCCCATGCTGTTATTCCCTTTTGGTGGTGTTGAGAGGGCTCACAGACCCCCAGGCTTCTTTCTCAGTGCTGTGAGAAGTTCTGTTCAGAGCTAAGAAGGAAAGAGCTCACTGCTTCAGCCCCTTGTGTGGTTCCTGGGCCCTGCTGGGAACCAGCCTGGTGTTTTAAGCCATAGGAAAGGAGTCCTACCTGTTCCTACCACAGCCACCAGTGACCTCTGAGTGTGGACCTACCTCTCTCTGATTCCAAACTTCGTTCTATTTCTGGCCTCTGAAAAGTGAGAAAACATTCAGAGACTCCCAGAGGGTCATTGTTGGAAAAGACCTTAGATACGACTTAATACAACTTTCTGTCCTATGGTTTCCAATCATCAATTCATTCAACAAACGTTGAGTACCTGCCAAGTACATGCCAGGCACTGTATATAGACAAACAAAATAGAGTACCTATCTTCCAGTGGCACATGGGGAGATAGTGAATACCGAGACACCCATCTCAAAATTCCCTCTGCCTGAACACCTCCAGATCTGGAGAACTCACCTCCTCCCAATGACACCAGCAACAGAACTGTTCTTTTTCTTGAGCCCTAACTCTGTTTTCTTATAACTCCCACTTTTGGCCTTAATTTTCTCCTCTGGCTCCACACTGAGTAAATCTATCTGTCTTCCAAATGATAGCTTTTAAGTACTGGAAAATAGCAATCAGGTCCCACAGAGAGCTCTCCGAGACTTGCGGCCACTTTGGGGGGACTATGTTTTGTGGTTGCCCCTAAGGAGTTGGGATTTTGGAGCCAGGCGGTGTTCCTGATCACGTAGCAAGGCCCTGGTGCTGGGAACTCCCTTTCAGAGTCGCTGCCCACACCGCCCCACCCCGGCAGGAGGGAATTCCAAAGTGCTTGCTCTGGAGGGGTGAAGTGTGCAAAGCAATGTCAAGGCCCAGGCTTGGGTTTTCTGCTCCTACCAAGCTCCCCTTCCTAGAGGGGCATCTTGTCCTCCAGATGCGGCATTTTGACCTGCTCATTTGATTTTGAAGCAGCCAAACTCCCGAACCGCACCGCCCCCCTTCTCTGTGGTGAGAGGGACACAATAAGGAAGGAACCAGTGACTCGGGAAAACTAGCTGCAGCTGGGGGAGGCAGCAGCAAGGAATTAAACCTTTTTTTTTTTTTGAGTGTCCTTTGTTTCAACAAAATGTAGTTTTCCAAGTAATTGTTTGCCTGATGCAATAGGGCCTGCTGGGCCCTGGGGTGTAAATCTTCCCGACAACGGGTCAGTTTTCTGCTTTTTCCTGCAAGGCCCAAGCCTCGAAATTTCTGTGGGCCAGCCGTACAGGTCTTGAATTCATTAGTTTGGGCCCCTTGGCTGAGTCGTCTCCAGCACCTCTGCCAGAGCTGTGGGCTGCTTGGCACAGTCCTGGAGGCCAGACTTGCCCAGGAGAGAAGAGGGAGGTGGGGCGGGGGGGGGGGGGGGGGGGGGGGGGGGGGAGGAAAAGGAGAGGGAGCTGGAAGTGCGAATGGGTGGCAGGGAGGGGAGGGAAAGGAAAGGAATAGAAGAGAGGAAATCTGAGAGAACCTTAACTATTTGCTGGCTAGCTATAAAGCCTCAGAAGAAAGAGAAGAAGCTTCAGGATATAGTCTCAGTCTCAGAAAAAGGGCCAGGATATGGGAGTGACATGTGGAATCTACCCGCACAGCTGTACAAGGGAGCATGTTCCTGAAGAAGTATCTAGATTCCTGGCTGCAGAGAGAGGAGGGGGAATAAAAGGCCCATTTGCCAGTGTCTGGAAAGTCTCTGTATTGCATTGCCCCTGCCTCTTTCCCCTTTCTCTCTCTTTTTCTCCCCATGCACTTATTTCCATTTAAAATACAAAAGCATAGGGGCAACTGGGTGGCTCAGGTGGTTAGGCATCCAAATTTGGCTCAGGTCATGATCTCACGGTTCATGAGTTCGAGCCCTGAGTTGGCCTCTGTGCTGACACCTCAGAGCCTGGAGACTGCTTTGGATTCTGCCTCTCTCTCTCTCTCTCTCTCTCTCTCTCTCTGCCCCATCCCCACTTGTGCTTTCTCTCAAAAATAAACATTAAAAAAATAATAATAAATAAAATATAAAGACATAAATAAAAAACATTTTCCTTCTTCCTTTTCCCTCTTTCTACTTCCTTCGTTCTTCACCCTCCTCAATTCCCTGCCCAGCTCAAATCCCATCTTAACCCCTCTTCTTTGACACTTACAAGTACCTGAATAAATGTGACTCTTCATGGCCCCCAAACACTGTCATTTTCTTAGTACCACCTTAATCTCCTTCCCCATAAGTCTCCTGATTAAATGAGGTAGAGTGTTGGCATCCTTAGGGACATCTAGGCATCTTCAATGAACAAAGAAGACTGAAGGTCTGTCCTTCAAAGTCCAATAGAATGTCAGCCTGTTGTGGGCAGGAATACATCCAGAATTTGTATTAAGCACCTACCATGTAGCATCACCCAGACTCTGCCAATCAATCCACATCTACCCACCACTGACTTCCAATAAAGAAGGGCCATTCTGGTTACTCCATGACCCTAAGTAAAAGCTTTGGGCAGAACTATCCAGTAGAACTATCCAGAAGTATCCAGGCTCTAAAGCCTAGTACCTTAACCATCTCTTGCCTGCCTAGTAAAACATGCCCTTGGAAAACATCTTTAAACTCCACCACTTGTACTTCTGTGTGAGTTTAAAACCCTGTGTTAGGTCAACCTAGAGATACTTGCCTTTTCATTTTCCCTCAGTGCAGGAATAAAGGCTTTAAAATGATTGCAGGCAACACCCACCCAGGGAAAGGTGTTTAAGGGGGCAAAGTGCTGTTTCCACGTTCCTGATAAAGACTGTGTATTGCTTTCCCTCTGAGGCCAGCGTAGAGCCCAATCCCCTGAAGCCAAATTAAGAGGCTTGTGATCCACACTTCTGGGACAGAGGAAGAGCTACAAAATGCCATCGGTGTTGAGTGAGGGCACTGTGAAAGCTCCCCTCCTTCTCCTACCCCCTCCCCCCCTCCAAAAGAAAAAGATCTGGAGAGACAGAACTCTGTGTACTCATTACAATTCGGTTAACCTTAGACATGTTCCTGCCCAGACACAGAACCCTGGGCTGGAGCTTCTGGGAGCCCTGTGATTGTGGGGTTCTCTGTGGGTCCAGCCCAGGGTTTCTACTGGTGCTGGAAACAACAAGAAGCCCCACCCCTTCACTCTAGGGCTCTGATCTGGAGGGCAGCACTGCATGGTGTGTGGTTAGCACAGCAGGAGGACATTTGTCTTGGTCTCTGATGTGCATGTCGCCTGAGAGTTCTTTGGGGAATGATGTTATCGTACCAGCATCATCATCAAATGGCATTCCCCCTCAGCCCCCGAAGGGTCCAGATGTGCAGGACACTGTGTTAGGCCAATGAAGCTGGCTTATTCTGCAGCATCTAAAGCTTTCTCTCCAGCACAAGGGCTGTTGCTTATTATGTGCTCATACCCTTGTGTTCTACACCCAGCCTCTCGTCCTGTGCCAATCTAGGGGAAGCAAACTTCTCTTCTCAAAAAAGCTGCAGAGGTCTTTGGGGATCTGTGGAGGCTAAGCCAGAGCCCTTATTTGCTTTGGTTGGTGGTCCCTGCCACAGAGCTAATGAGCTGCAAATACTCCCCTTTCAAAAGGAAGGGCTGAGCCTTTGAAGCCTGCAAGGACCCGCCCCCGAATTCCACAGCTGCAGGCAGCACTTCCCAGCAGGGCCCTGGAGAGTGTGTCCCACCAGCCTCCCCTCCCGGGGCACACCCAGCCTGGGCCTCCCCGTTGGAAAAGGGGAACAGTTTTGCTTCGCATCCTGCGTTCTGGGCATGACGCAAAGAGCAGAAATAAGCACCGTACGTGTGTCATCTTCTCTGTGTCTCTCAAAGACCTTAAAGATACAGGAACCGGGGTACAGAAAGGCTCTATCATTTTTCCAAAGTCACATAGCAAATAGGTGGCAAATCCAGGACTTGACCCTAAGTCTAGCTGACTTTCAAGACCGTACATTTCAACATAAGGTAAATTGGTTTTATTTCTATAAAACCCTGGAAATAAGCCTTGATCTACATATGTCTGGGACCCATGTGCTTAGGACCAGATAGGAATTGGTCTCCGTCCAAAAGAAATCATGCTTTCGGGCCAATGATCATCTCTGAGAGAACATGGGAAAAAATTCTCTCATTTAGGTCTCTTCTTCCCCCACCTTCAGCCAGGCATCTGTCGGTGGGAAGATTTCTGAGTATACACACTGTCAACTTCTAGTGAAATTAGGAACAATAAGGACAGTGGGTGGCATCTTGGCAGCCAGATAGAATTTCTGCTTCCTAATGATTTCTGAGAACCAGCTGCAGGTCTCCCGTTTGGTCCCTGCACAAGCGCAGCCAGTGTTAGACCAGAAGGCAGGCAGGCAATTCAGCAGAAGTGAAGAAAAGCAGGTTGTAGAAGCCGATTGAGAGCAACAGTAACCTAACAAGACAAGACTGTATTGAATATGTACCTAATGCTCAAAGTTCACAGCAGTGTGTGAGCTTCAGTGTGAGAGTGTGTGTGTGTGTGTGTGTGTGTGTGTGTGTGTGTGTGTGTTCGGCAGGGGGGTTGGGGAAGGGGAGAGCCTGAGAAATAGAAGATCCTCAAGGCTTTTGCAAATCGGTTGAGGAGAAAAGACCAATATTTTATATAAAATAACAGCCAAAAGGGTTTGTGTTACACTGCACGTAAGGGCTAAATTATTCAGAACAGACTATAACTGCAGTGGGAGAGCCGGATCGGTGGGCTTAGAATAGTAAGAAGGGGCTTCATGGGGTTCGAGGAAAACTTTAGCTGGCCCTTGAAGGCTGAGGAAGATGCAATCAGGTGCTGAGGAAGAGAGGGCATCCCTGCTGAGGAGCATACATATGAAGACTAAATAAAAACTCGAAGCAAGTCTGCATTGTACTTTAAATCACAAGCTGTTAGGGCTCAAGGGGTCTTTACAGGTCATGTAGTTAAGCCCTTCCCTTTGCAGACAAAAAACCAGAGGCCTAGAGAAATCAAGTTGCAGTGGATGAACCGCTTAACCTCCTTGGGCTTAGTGGATATTGGTCTCCATGGAAGTGGGACTGCTTTGTAGACAAGATCTCAGTTAACGCAATAATAACATCCTTGGGAACCAGCCAGAGATGGAGATGGTGGCCAGAGCAGTGGTGGTGATTTGATCCTTCATATCATAGTGAGCTAGAAAATAAGCAGGTCCCCCAAGTCTGCTCTGTCAGGCTCTCCAGCTACAAAGTAATTGGAAAAGGGTGCTGTTTGAAAGGTGGGGGCAAAGGAGACACCCCAGCCTCCCAACAGGCCTCCTGGCCTCCACTCTTGTTGCTTTCAATCTGTTCAGCACACTGCAACCAGGTATAATTTTATACAATGAAATTCATCCATTTTAAGTGTAAAATTTGATGAAAATGTAGTAACCGGATACAGTCCTGTAAACACAACCACACTCAGGATACAGATGTTTCCATCACCCTGAAGACTTTTCTCATGCAACCATCGCTGTCAATGCCCTCCCCCCCTGACACTCGCGATCTGTTTTCTGTCACTGCAGTTTTGTCTTTTCTAGAATTCCATATAAATGGAACAGGGCAGCATCAGTCTTTTGTTTTGACTTCTTTCACTAAGCACGATATTTTTGAGATTCATTCATGTGCTTGTATTCATGTTTCATTCCTTTTTATTGGCGAGTAGCATATCTGTTTATCCACTCAGCAGTAGATGGACATTTGATTTCTTTTCCATTTTTAATTATTTTGAATAAAGCTTCTATGAACATTCAGGTACAAGTCTTTGTGTGGACATATGTTTTCATTTCTCTTGGGTAAATATCTGGGAGTGGGATTGACAGGTCACAGGGTAAGTATATGTTTAATGTAAGATACTACCAAACTATTTTCTAAAGTGGCTGTACAATTTTGCATTCCGTCTAACACTGGGGAAGAGTTATACTTGCTCCATATCCTTGCCAACACTTGGTTTTAGCAGTCTTTTGAACTTGACCTATTTTAGTGGGTGTGAGAGGGAATATCTCATAGGGGCTTACCATAGCATCTTCGTCATAACTAGTGATGCATCTTTTCATATATTTGCTGGCCATTCTTATATCTTCTTTTGAAAAGTATGTGTTCAAACTGCCCATTTTTTACTGGTTGCTTGTCTTCTTATTGAGTTGTAAGAGCTCTCTATATCCTGAGTACAAATCCTAATTATAAGTGTGCATTGCAAATATTTTTTCTCAGTCAGTGACCTGCTTTTTGTTTTCTTACTTGTGTCTTTTGAAAGGCAAAAATTTTAATTTAATTTTTTAAAGATTTTATTTTTAAGTAATCTCTACACCCAACGTGGGGCTCAAACTCACAACCCCAAGATCAAGAGTGGCATGCTCTACCGACTGAGCCAGCCAGGTACCCCAAAAGGTTTTTAATTTTAGTGAAGTTAATTTTATCAACTGATGTGTACTTTCTGGATTTTTATGAAATATTTGCTTAACCTAATGTAGTGAAGATCTCCTTTTATTCTTTCTTCTAGTTGTCATTTCATGTTTAACGCTATGATTCATTTTGAGTTAATATTTCTGAATAGTTTAAGGTAAGGAACAAGATTTAGTTTTTTAAATACAGATATTCAGTGGTCCCAGAGCCATGTGTTGAAAAGACTATTTTTTTTCCAAGTGCCTTGCCTTGGCACCTTTGTCAAAAATCAATTGATGATCCTTAGGAAAGTGCAACTATTCTTTATGATACTTCATGTTGGATATCTTCCACACATATGTCAAAACCTGTAGAATGTATACAACCAAGAGTAAAACCTAATGTAAGCTATGGGTTTTGGATGACAATGATGATCAATATAGGATCATCAGTTATAAGAAATGTACCACTCTGGGGCGCCTGGGTGGCTCAGTTGGTTGAGCGGCCAACTTCGGCTCAGGTCACGATCTCGCGGTCTGTGAGTTCGAGCCCCGTGTCGGGCTCTGTGCTGACAGCTCAGAGCCTGGATGGAGCCTGTTTCAGATTCTGTGTCCCCCTCTCTCTGACCCTCCCCCGTTCATGCTCTGTCTCTCTCTGTCTCAAAAATAAATAAACGTTAAAAAAAAATTTAAAAAAAAAAAAAAAGAAATGTACCACTCTGGTGAGGGATGTTGATAGTAGGTTAGGCTGCATGTCTGTCAGAGTAGGACGTATATGGGAACTTTTCGTACTATCCGCTCACTTATGCTATGAACCCAAAACCACTCTAATAAATAAAGTCAATTTTTTAAAAAGAGAAAAAAATAGCCTTTTTAGTCTTTTTTTTTTTTAAAACAAATCAATTCACTATCTAAGTGTAGATCTACTTCTGACTCTCTAGTCTGTTCCATTGATTTATCTATATTTATTTCAATACCGTACATCTTGATCACTGTAACTTATGACAAGTTTAAAAATCAGGTAATAAAAGTGATCCAATTTTCCCTTCTTTTTCAAAATTATTTTGGCTCTTCTATGTATTTTGTCTTTTTCATATAAATTTTAGCATCAGCATGTCAATTTCTTCAAAAATGCTTTCTAGGATTTTCATTAAGATTGCAGTGAGTCTTTAGGTCAATTTGGGGAAAATTGCCATCTTAATCATATTGAATGTTCCAATCCATTAACATGGAATCCATTTAATTAAGTCTTCCTTTGCAATGTTTTCTAGATTTCAATGTGCAGATCTTGCACATCTTTTGTTAAATCTATTCCTAAGTATTTTTTATGCTACCGCAAATGGAGATTTTAAAAAATTATTTTCTAAATGTTCCTTGTTAGTATATAAAAATAAGAGTAATTTGTTTATTGACCTTATATCCTGAGATCTTGCTGGATTCATTTATTAGTTCCAGTAGCTTTTTTGTAGAATCTTTGGAATTTTCCTCACGTGCAATTATGTTATCTGCAGATAAAGGCAGTTTTACTTCTTCTTGTCCAATATTTATGCATTTTATTTCTTTTTATTGGCATGTTTTACACTGGCTATAACCTCTGATACGATGCTGAATACAAATGGTGAGAGAAGATATTTTTGCCTTGTTCCTAATCTAAGGGAGAAATCACTGGGCCTTTCACCTTAGAGTAAAATGTAGGTTTTTAGAAGATCCCTTTAATTCGGTTGAGAAAGTTCCTTCTATTCCTAATTTGCTGAGGTGTTGTTTTTTTTTTGATGTATCTAATGTGACAAAAGTTTTTCTGCATCTGTTGAAATGATCATATTGTTTTCCTCCTTTATTCTGTTAATTTGTTGAGTTATATTGATTTTGAAATGTTAAGCCAATCTCACATTCCTGGAATAAATATCATTTGGTCATGATATATTACCTTTTTTATATGTCACTGGTTTCTATTTGCTAATATTTTATTAAGGATTTTTTAATAAGGATTTTTATGTCTCTGTTCATGAGGGATACTCCTCTGTCATTCTCTCTCTCTCTCTCTCTCTCTCTCTGTAATATCTTTATCAGGTTTTGGAATCAGAGTTATACCAGCCTCATAAAATAAATTGGGAAGTGTTCCCTCCTCCTCTATTTTCTTAAAGAATTTTTGTGGGGCTAGTATTGTTTTTTTCCCTTAAACATTTAATAGAATTCACTAGTGAAGCCATCTGGACCTGAAGCTATCTTTGTGGATGAAGTTTTAACTATGAATTCAATTTCTTTATTTTATATAGGCCTACTAAAGTTTTCTACTTCTTTTCAAATCAGTTTTGGCAATTTTGGTCTTTCAAGGAATGTGTCCTTTTCATCTAGGTATCACATCTATGGGTATAAAGTTGTCCACAATATTCCCTTATTATTCTTTTCATGACTGTAGGGTCTATAGTAATGTTTTCTCTTTCATTCCTCATATTATTAATTTGTGTCTTGTCTTTTTTTGTCTTGATCAGTCTGATGAGAGCCCTACAAATTTTATTGATCATTTCAATGAACCAGCTTTTTCATTTTTCTTTTCTTGATTATTTGTTCACTTTATATTTCATTGAGTTCTGGTCTTTATTATTTTCTCCCTTCTATTGACACTGGGTTTAGTTTCTCCTTTTCTAACATCTAAAGTGATAAACTCAGGTAATTGATTTTAAGATTTTTTTCTTTTCTGATGTAAGCATTAAACCTATAAATTTCCCTCTATGTATTGTTCTAGGTCCATCCCATAATTAAAAAAATTTTTTTAAATGTTTATTTATTTTTGACAGAGAGAAAGAGAGAGAGAGCACAAGCGGGGGAGGGCAGAGAGAGAGGGAGACACAGAATCGGAAGCAGGCTCCAGGCTCTGAGCTGCCAGCACAAAGCCTGATGAGGGACTTGAACTCATGAACCATGAGATCATGGCTTGAGCTGAAGTCAGATGATTAACGGACTGAGCCACTCAGCCACCCTACCCCTTAATTTTTTAAATAAATTTTAAATTTTAGAAGATTATCAGATTTACAGAAAAGTTGCAAAGATGGCACAGAGTTTCCATATTCCCCTCACCCTTTTCCCCTATTGTTGATACTTTACATTGCTGTCATGTATACAATTACATGTCATAATTAAGGTATCAACATTAGTATATTACTATTAACTGAATCAACACTTTTTTTGGACTTCACAAGATTTTCCCTAATGTCCTTTTTATTTTCCAGAATCCCATCCAGGATAGTCCATTGTATTTAGTCATTAGGTCTCTTTAGTGCCCTCTTGGGCTGTGACAGTTTCTCAGATTCTTGTTTTTGATGACCTTGACTGTTTTAAGGAATACTTGTAAGGTATGTTATAGACTATCTCTCTCAGTTTGTCATTCTCATGGTTAGACTGATGTTACAGGTTTGGGGGAGGAAGACTATGAAAGTGAAGTGCCATTCTCATCACATCATATCAAGGGCATGTGTTAGTATGGCTTATCAACGATGGTGTTAATCTTGATCATTTGTCTGAGGTGGTGTTTGTCAGCTTTCTCCACTGTAAAGTTATTCCCCTCCCCCCCATCCCTTTCCATACTTTACTCTTTAGAAGCAAATCATGAAGTACAGCTTGTACTCAAGGGGCTGGGGAGTAGCATTCACATAATCTATTTAGAATTCCTCCGTAACCAAGACTTGTCTGTTCTCCCATATTTATATATTCAGTCATTTATTTATATCAATATACATTCATGGATATTTATTTTATATTTTGAACTATAATACAATGCTTCATTATTGGTTTTGTAGCTCAAATTGTACCAGCTTTGGTCATGGGAGCTTTTTTAGGTTGCTCCTGTATCCCTTGAACATGCCCCTATCCTTTTGATTTTTGAGCATTCCCTTACTCTCTGGCACAAGATGATCCAGGTGCATCTTGTATATTCCCTGTTCCAGTCCTACAATCAGCACTGCTTTAGCTACATCCCACAAATGCTAATGTGTTATGTTTTCACTGTCATTTAATTCAGAATATCTTCTAATTTCCATTATTACTTCTTCTTTAATTGATGGATTATTTAGAAGTATGGTACTCAGTTGCTAAATACATGGAGTTTTCCTAATTATCTTATTGATTTCTAATTTAATTCCACCATAATCAGAGAACATAGTCTATGTGATGTCAATCTGGTTTGGGTTTGTTTTTTTTTTGGGGGGGGGTTGTTGTTGTTAAATGATCCTCTATTAAAATATTTTTCCTTTGTAGTTCTTAAGTAGCTGGGCATTCCACTATATCACTACTGATGTCATCTGTGATGTCATGAGGGTGGCGGCCATCAGCATTGCAGCTCGAAGACTAGGCAGTCCTCAGGATCTCTTTAATGGTTTCAGAGAGTTCTCTAGCTAAAGATTGGTGCCACATCTGTTGGGCAATGTCAACAATCTCATCAAAAGTGGTATTTCTACTGTGCTTGATGTTTTTCTGCTTCTTTCTGTCTCTTGGCAGTTTCTTGAGAGCTTTGATAATCAGGGCAGGGGCAGAAAGTACCACTTCAATCTGGACCTGTCCTGTTCTGAATGGTCAGTTCCAATCACTGGTAACCTTGGTGATGTCATCACCAACCTTTCTTGGAGATAGACCCAGGGAGCCGATCTTGGGGGTCAGGGTAGATGTGGCATCACTTCCCCACTGGTACATCTCACTTATACAACTTTAATCTCATTAGGGTCAAACTTAGGCTTGCATAGTGGAGGCAGCTGGTGTTGGATGAACCTAGATTCCAGATGACCAAAGACAGTTGCAACTTTGCCTCCTCCCAGCCAAAAGCCAAAAAGCTATGATGTCAGTCTTTTAAATTTAAGGCTTGCTTTATGGCCCGGCTTATGATGTATCCTGGTTAATACAACATGTGCCCTTGAAAAAGAATGTATAATCTATAAATAGCAATTTTTATTCTATAACTAGCAATTCAGTGTAATATTCTACAAATAGCAATTCAAAGTGGTTAAGACTGTTGTTTAAATCTTCAGTGTTGTGCTGAATTTTTTAGTTTCATTTTATCAATTGCTGGGGAGAGGTGATAAAATTACCAACAACTGTGGAATTGTCTATTTCTCTTTTTAATTTCATCAATTTTGCTTCATATATCTTGAATCTTTGTTATTAGGCATATATACATTTACAAGTAAAGTCATGGTGAAATGACCATACTTAATCATTGTGAAATGTTTCTTTTTGACTCTAGTAATACTCTTTGTCTTGAATTCTCCTTTTTCTGATATTAATATAGACACTTCAGCTTTCCTATACTTACTGCTCGTATTTACTTTCAACATACCTGTGTCTTAATATAATATAAAATTAAGTGTGTCTCTTGTAGACAACATATAGTTGGGTCTTGTTTTCTTCAATATGATTATCTCTGCCTTTTAAGTGGAGTGTTTTAATCCATTAGTATTTAATGTAATTATTGGTATGGTTGAATTTGGAGCTAACATTTAGATTTGTTTTTTATATTTTCCCCCTGGTTTTTGTTTTGTTTTCTTTTGTTCTACTGTTCCTCCATTCCTATTTTTTTATTGTTTTGACTTTTTTTAAGATTTAATTTTAATTTTCCTATTGGCTTTTTAGCTTTACTTCTTTGCATTATTTTTAGTGCTTGCTCTAGGAATTATAATACACGTCCTTAATTTTTTTTTACAAAATGCTTCCAGTAAACATGGCTCCATTTCACACAAATTACAAAAACCTCACAACTGTGTTGATCCATATTCCTTCACCCTATCTCAGCCTTTGTGTTGTAGTTGATATGTAGAAAGAGATTTCCTTTGGTATTTCTTACAGTACATGTTTGCTTATGGTTAATTCTCTTTCATCTGAAAATACCTTTACTTAACCTCGATTTGCTTTTTTTTAAACAATATAAATGCTGTATTAACAAACACAGATCATCACTGTGGGCCAAGTGGTTGACCCAGACATGCAGGACACAGCCACAAGTTTAGCTCAGCCTCCGAGCCTCTTGCTCTGACTCCAGTAGGGTGAGCATGTCACCCTTGCACACAGGGCCTTTCACATCAAAGATGGTGGAGTGGTTCATGTCATCCAATGAACTCTGCACACACCTGCATGCACTGTCCCTGTGAGCTGGTCCTGCCCAGCACTTTGGTGATCCTGGCCAACTTGATGGACTGCACACAGTTTGTGTCCATGAGGGTTGCTTGGCAGCAGTCGCATGGAGAGCTAACCTTGATTCTTGTAGAATATTTTCACTGGAGTGAATTCTGGGTTGACAGTTTTTCCTTTCTGTACTTTAAAGATACTCTACTCTTGGGGGCGCCAGGGTGGCTCAGTCAGTTAAGCGACCGACTGGCTCAGGTCATGACCTTGCTGTTTCCAAGTCTGAGCCCAGTGTCTGACAGCTCAGAGCCTGGAGCCTGTTTCAGATTCTGTGTCTCCCTCTCTCTCTCTGCCCCACACCCACTCGAGCTCTGTCTCTCTCTCAAAACTAAATAAACATTTAAAAAAATTTAAAGATACTCTACTCTTCCAACTTCCTTGGTTTTTAATGGCAAATATGTCATTTTTCTTTTGCTGCCTTCAAGATTTACTCTTTATCTTTGACTTTTAACAGTTTGACTATTAAAGTCAAATTAATAGACACTATGGACTATTAAGTCCATTAATTTCTAATATTGTATTTTTCAGTACTAAAGTTTCCACTTACAGTTTTTTTTAAAGAATTTCTCTTTCTCTGCTGAGATTTCTTATCTTTTCATTCATCATGAGAATATTTTCTTTTACTTCATTGAGAATAATTATAATTGCCATTTTTAAATCCTTTTGTTCTACTTCCAATATCTGGGTCATCTCATCTTGGGGTCATTTTCAGATTTTCTTTCCTCTCAAGAATGTGTTCCACATTCATGACTTTTTGTATGTCAGATAAATTTGGGTTGTATCCTGGTCATTGTAAATGCTTATGTAATGTTATGGAAAATCTTGATTTTGGGTTTTTTTTCCCTTTGATTATAACCACTAACTCTGTTTCTTGGGTGGCAGGTCCTGTGTCTGTTCAAGTATTTTTTTTCTCTAACTGAGTCGCTATCAGTCTGTTCTGTAAATGTATGGTTTGAAGAGCCATTAAGAGCTATGGGTTGTCAGAATTTGGGATTCTCTTTTTGGCTCTTTTCCTTCCATTATTCCTCCACTCTCTTCAGCAGCCACAATTTCTCTGGTTTCAATTTCCTGGTTTCTCACCCCAGAAAAATTCCAGCATTTCCACAAGTACCCTACCACCTCCAGCATCACATCACTGCATTTGGCCCCAGGGAAAAAGCCACAAAAATGAGAAATTACTTTGGAAAAACTCCCCTCCTCTGAGAATGTATTTCCCTGAAGAGTCTGTCTGCTTCTGTTGACTCTCTATTGCCTCACATAGCAGCCTTTTTTTTTTTTTCTTTTTGCTACTTGTCCAGATTTTTAGTTGATTTTTATAGAAGACTCAGTCTGGTAAGATCTTACTCTGTCTTACTAGAAGCAGAAACTCCGAGATATTTTAAGGAACAAATATCAAGTTACTCCTTTGCTAAAATCTCATAAACATCTTATCATTGTTCTTACAGCAAAATCCGAAGTATTTAGTGTGCCCTTCAGTTAGGCTCCAGAGCAAAAATTCCCAAGTGGAATTTTAATGGCAGTTTAATAAAGAGACTGTTTACAAAAGTTACAGGAACAAAAAGGGAGATTGAGGCACTCAAGACTAGCAAAAGTAGGAAGGCATTGTGATTGCTAGGTTTTAATGGGCAGAGTGAACAAAGGGTGTTACTAAAATCAATAAAATTGGGGCTGTGGAAGTGGGGCCACCCAACAGGAATTATTGTTATAAGCTACTGCCAGAACCTTAGCACCCAAGCAGGGAGAGAGTAGGAGAAGAAATGTCATGCCTCCTTTCCCCTATGTTCTCTGATCTCCTACTCATGCTTCCATTGCCCAGACCCAACTGGAAGTCAGCCAGGTAGCCCAGTGAAGCAGTTTTTAGTGTTTAGCCTCTGGGTCTGCAGAGCAGAGCAGGGAAGGACCTGCTCTAGCCCATGCTTACCAGTGTTGTTCCCTCCAACACACCGGTACTAGACATCTTTCAATTCCTCAAATAACTCTCTTCCACCCTTTGTCACATGATGTTCCCTCTATGAATGTTCTTCCCCCTCCCTCTCTTTGTCAACTTCACTGCTGTTCAGCCTCCTGTTGTCAGCTTGCGCCTAAATCCCTCAGGGAGCTCTTTTTATGACGCCCCAGACTACATAATGACTCTTTTTTATATATTCCTAAAGCTCCCTGTACTTCTCTTACAACACCATGCTCATTAGCGACTAATTAGTAATGTGTTATAATTTAATTATTTCTCTAACATCTGCCTTCCTTAAGAAACTGTGGGCTCAAGGAGAGCAGGAGTGATTTCTATTTTGCTCACCAATCTATCTGCAGTGCTTGTACAGGTTCTAGCACATGTAGTCCTCAATCAGCATATGTGGATTGAGTAACAACATGTCTGTCTTTTGCTGGAATATGAGTGAGCTGACTGTGTACTATTAATTTCTGAATCCCTTTCTCCTAGCACAGTGCCTACCATAAAATATGTCCTCAATAAATGTGATTATACATATTCATAAATAAATAAAACCATTTATATTTTAAACCTATACCACACCTAAAGTAATGAGTTCTAATAATTGAATGCTTACTGTGGAAGCAGCCCTATGCTTAATTTCTCCTTAAATTGCCTCTTTAAAGCTTTGGAGGCTGTCTTCCTGGTCCCCAGTTTTATGATTTTCAGATTTCATAACCACACCTATGTCTACCTCTCTACCATGTTTTTGCAGAATGTATTTCTCCTACCTCACACACACTTGACTTTCCAGCTAAAAAGAGCCTCATCTCAGTAACCTCTTTACACTTGGTCAGACCTCAGCCCCTAGAATACTTTATTCCTTTCTTTTAGAATTTCTCAATGTCTCATGTATTATTGATCAGTGAAGATTAGAAATGCCCATAGCACTGGGTTCTTGCTTCAGAGAAGGTGGGACTTTCTTTCTTTCCAGTCTTTGTCATGATGAGCTAGTCAATCAAGTCCTTGGAGAGTCAGTTTCTTCAACTATAAAATAGAAGCAATATCTTGTGTGTCAATTATGCATTGTTGAGTACAAACCACCCAAAAGCTTTAGTGGCTTAAAACAACCATTTTATTTGCTCATGATTCTGAGTCAGCCATTGGGTTGGGTTCAGTTAGTGGTTCTTCTACTGTTCTTCCTGGGGTCACTCATGCACCTGCCATCAGCTGGCAGATTAGCTGGGGGCTGATTGGTGGAGGACCCTCGACTGGGACAACCTGTCTCTGTGCTATGAAGTCTCATCCTCCATAGACAGGTCCTAGCTTCTTCACATGATAGTATAAGAGTTCCCAGCAACAAGAGTAGGCAAAACCCTAATGCATAAGCACTTTTCAAGCTTACGTTTGCATCACATTTACTAATATCCCATTGGCCAAAGCAAGTCATAAGGCCAAGCCCAGAATCATTGTCACAGGGGCTACACAAAGACATAGATACAGGAAGAATGACTCACTGGGGACGATTACTGTAACGATCTACCACACTTGTTTACTTCAGAGAGCTAAGGATCAAATGAGATGATACTGACACACCACAATCTACAATGAAAGTTATTAGTTTATCAATGTATGTAATTCCATCATTTTAATTTTATTTGTTGTATCTGGGGGTCTTTTGATGTCCCCTATGAAATTCAAGCCCCTTTGGAATGATGTTAAGGATTAAATTGTATTCCCTCAAAAGGCATTTTGAAGTTCTAACCCCCCAGTACCTCAGAATGGGGCCTTATTTGGAATAGCGTCATTGAGGATGTAATTAGTTAAGATAAGATCACATTGGAGTAAAGTATGCCCTTATAAAGTGTCCTTATGAGAGGATGGGCATGTAAAGACACAGAAATAAATACACAGGGAGAATACCAGGTAAAGCCAAAGTAGAGATTAGAGGGTTTGGGGGGGGGGGTTCGTTTTGTTTTGTTTTTAGAAAGGGGGGAGGGGCAGAATGAGGGAGAGAGAGACTTTCAAGCAGGCTCCTTGCCCAGCACAGAGTCCAACTCATAGGGCTCAGTCTCATGACTGTGGGATCACGACCTGAGCCAAAATCAAGAGTCAGATGCTTAACCGACTAAGCCACTCTGGTGCCCTGAGATTAGAGGTATGATTCCACAAGCCAAAGAACATCTGGGGCTACCAGAAGCTGGAAGAGGCAGGAAATAATCCTCCCCATAGAGGGTTCAGAGGGAGCACGGCCCCCTCATCACCTTGATTTTGGACTTCTAGCCTCCAGAACTGTAAGAGAAAAACATTTCTACATTTTTAAGCCACCCAGTTTTTGGTACTTTGTTACTGCTGCCCTAGGAGACTAATACAAGTGGCAAATATCTTTAACCCCCATCAGCTTCATCTAAAGAGGCATGAGATAGAATGTACCAAGAGTCTCTGATTGAGAGTCAACGGTACAGGTCATACAAGCCATTCATCATCTGCTGTACTTGAACAAGTCACTAAGCCTCTCTGAGCCTTTGTTTCCATATGAATTTTCAAATGAATGTTCAGTCAGAGGATATCTATAGATCCATGTTTGCAAAAGTATGATATGAGTGTACATGGTAAGGTACTGGGGATAATCTTACATGGGTTCCAGGGGAAACATTTTTTAATTTTAGTGGTTAATATTCATCGTGGTTATCTTGAATGAATGGCAAGTAAGGCCAGTTTTCCATTTATGTTGGTAATACAAAAACATGCAAGATTTTTAAAGTCTCAATTTAAATAAAGCTGTGAGTAAATAATAGAACAGTTGGCATATGGATATGTCAAAAACTGTGAAAGTGGTGTGTGAAAGACTGACATTTGGTAAAATACTGAATTATATACTCTCAAAAGATCCTTCCAGATGGAACATGCTAGGATTTTGTGGGTCCATAAAGATGCCCACTAGAGTAGAATATAGATGAGACTCTAGAGGAAGATAGGTGGGGAGTTAATAGGAAGATGAGAGAGGTGTGAGCAGTTCTGAAGGAACCCAAGAGGAGCAGTGAGCCCCTTGGTGCTGTTGGGAAGCATCTTCTGATTCAGGACCTGTTTGCTCCATATCCGTCATATATCCATACCCCAAAGCCACCATCTCACTAGGTGTCTTTGCCAGGATATCTGACCCTTTCTAAGTTTCCGTGACTGGAAGTCCCGGGTCCTGAGATGCAAACCACCTCTTCACTCAAGAAGCAAATGGTAACAACTATCAAGTTGAGAATCTGGAGACTCTTACAGTTGGACTTGGCTCTGTGCTGTGTTCTAGTTTTCTACTCAGGTATAACATGGAATCACATTTACAGTAAGTGGCTGCTGGTGGCTGAAGAAAGGGCAAGGAGCATAAAGAGGCACAAGTCATCACCTCAAAGATGATCCCTAGTGCTGGAAGAGACCTGGGAAGTCATCTAGCCTCTGCTATAACCCCACTGGATGTCACCAAACTCCTGCTGAACACAATCATTGACAAAGTATCCCTTCGGTTGTCAAATGGCCCTTAGGGTTACAAGGGTTCTTGTCTGTGATAAGCTGCAGTCTCCCTAGTGGATCTTTGAGTGGGAAGGACCCTCAAGCAATTATCTTGTTAGTCCAGAGAAGGTGTTATTATTCACATTTTTGACAGGAGACAATGGAGACCCAGAGAGGTTAATGGCAGAGAGGAGGCTCCCCTTTTCCAGTTTAGTAATTTCCCATTATGCCACAGTGTTTCATGTACATTCTGATTGACTTCTTAGAGCTGACTGGACCAAAAAGCCATCAGTCCCACTGTCCTATCAACACAGGCATCTCTCCTACAGCATGTTTGATATGTGATCATATTTATTACCTTTCCAGCAACCACTGTGCTGGCTTTACCATCCTCTACCAATCCTAGGAGAAACTCCAAAGCCTACTTTTAAATACACCTGTCTCATTTCTGTTCCATTATTGGCACTGACTTGGTTTGGGGATTATTACCTATTGGTCCTTGGTCTGCATTTAGTATCGCCACACAATAAGCTCTTCTTCCAGCCAGCAACTCTCCACATACTTGAAAAGATCCCTCTCATTGTCATAGAAATCTTTTCTTCTGTAGATTAAACATTACCAGGTCCCCTAACTGCTCCCCAAGGACATAGTTCCCAAGTCTCTGAACACTTTTGCTGGGTCTTCTAGAGTGTTCTAGTATGTGGTGCTCAGAACTGATACAATAGCATAACCTGGTTGTAATATCACCACCATTATCTGGCCACTATACTTCTTGTTAATGCAACATCAACTTTTTGAGCAGCCACAGGCCACTCAAGACTCTTGGTGAACTTGCAGTCAACTAGATTCCTTAATTATGTACTATGGTCAAACTATAGTTTGAGAGGTCAGGTGTCTGTCTGAACATACTTCTGTAGCATTCCTATCTCCTTTTATGCTTAGTTTTTTCTCTATAGCATTTATCAACATTTGACATACTATTTATTTTTTTAATATGAAATTTATTGCCAAGTTGGTTTTCATACAACACCCAGTGCTCATCCCAACAGGTGCCCTCAATACCCATCACCCACCCTCCCCTCCCTGCCACCCCCCATCAACCCTCAGTTTGTTCTCAGTTTTTAAGAATCTCTTATGTTTTGGCTCCCTCCCTCTCTAACCTTTTTTTTTTCTTCCCCTCCCCCATGGTCTTCTGTTAAGTTTCTCAGGATCCACATAAGAATGAAAACATATGGTATCTGTCTCCAGTTCCATCCACGTTGCTACAAAAGGCCATATTTCATTCTTTCTCATTGCCACGTAGTATTCCATTGCGTATATAAACCACAATTTCTTTATCCATTCATAAGTTGATGGACATTGAGGCTCTTTCCATAATTTGGCTATTGTTGAAAGTGCTGCTATAAACATTGGGGTACAAGTGCCCCTATGCATCAGCACTCCTGTATCCCAGCAGTGCTATTCCTGGGTCATAGGGTAGATCTATTTTTAATTTTCTGAGGAACCTCCACACTGTTTTCCAGAGAGGCTGCACCAGTTTGCGTTCCCACCAACAGTGCAAGAGGGTTCCCATTTCTCCACATCCTTGCCAGCACCTATAGTCTCCTGATTTGTTCATTTTGGCTACTCTGACTGGCGTGAGGTGGTATCTGAGTGTGGTTTTGATTTGTGTTTCCCTGATGAGGAGCGACATTGAGCATCTTTTCATGTGCCTGTTGGTCATCTGGATGTCTTCTTCTTTTTTTTTTTATTTTTTTTTAATGTTTGTTTATTTTTGAGACAGAGAGAGATACAGCATGAACAGGGAAGGGGCAGAGAGAGAGGGAGACACAGAATGTGAAGCAGGCTCCAGGTTCTGAGCTGTCAGCACAGAGCCCGACGTGGGGCTCGAACTCACAAACTGTGAGATCATGACCTGAGCCGAAGTCGGATGCCTAACCGACTGAGCCACCCAGGCACCCCAGTCATCTGGATGTCTTCTTTAGAGAAGTGTCTATTCATGTTTTCTGCCCATTTCTTCACTGGATTATTTGTTTTTCGGGTGTGGAGTTTGGTGAGCTCTTTATAGATTTTGGATACTAGCCCTTTGACATACTATTTATTGCAGTTACTTATAAAATGGATATGTTTTAACCTAAGTCTCAGATATTCATGGGGATTACTTGTTCACCTCTTCAGGTCTTTAATTA
Organism: Neofelis nebulosa; assembly: GCF_028018385.1. Taxonomy (NCBI): domain Eukaryota; kingdom Metazoa; phylum Chordata; class Mammalia; order Carnivora; family Felidae; genus Neofelis; species Neofelis nebulosa. The sequence goes on from NC_080784.1 coordinate 45,377,346, forward strand.
AATATTATCTCCTTGGTGAGGTCTTTTGGACAAACCCAAGGAGGTCAGGTGTCTGCCTGAACATACTTCTGTAGCATTCCTATCTCCTTTTATGCTTAGTTTTTTCTCTGTGGCATTTATCAACATTTGACATACTATTTATTGCAGTTATTCTTTGGTAAATCTGTTTTCTCACATTAAAATGTAAGCTCCATGAAAAAGTGCTTTTTATCTATTTGTCCATTACTACCACCCCAGTAGAGATAATAGTTCCTGACACACAGTAAGCACGCAATAAATATTGATTGTATCAGTAAGTGAATAAAATTCATATGGATTTTATTTATATAGATTTATATGGATTAGGCATAATGAATACCATAGGCCAGGTGACTTAAACAACAGACATTTATTTTTCACAATTCCAAAAGCTCAAAAGTCAAAGATCAAGAGCCAGCAGTGTTCAGCTTCTGGTGAGAGCTCTCCTCCTGCAGACAGCTACTTTCTCATTGTCTCCTCATGCCATGACCTTTATCCTCTACTTGGTGTGTGTGTGTGTGTGTGTGTGTGTGTGTGTATCTCTTTCTCTCCCTCCCTCCCTCCCTCCATCCTTATAAAGGCCACTAATACTATCAGAGTAGAGCCCTACTTTATGACCTCACTTAAACTTAATTACCTCCCCAAAACCCTATCTCCAAAGATAGTCACATTGGTGGTTGGGGCTTCAACATGAATTTTGGATGGACATGATTCAGTTCACAGCAGTAAGTTATTAGCGATAACCTACTCAAACCATTTACACAGATAAGGAAACTGTGGCCCTAAAATTTTGAGGCAACATCTTGCCCACTCACTTCCTGATCAGCCCTCACATAAGGGCTGCCAATGCCACCTTGGAACTGAAGTGAGCCCCACCCAAAAAGCACACATACATCGAGGACCTCAATTCTTCTTGCTGGAGCCTCTCATCTCCAAATTTCAGGACCAAAGACCCTCTTTCCAATTTACCCTGGAAAATGGTCACGGTGGCCATATGCTGGAAGAACTTGCCATCTTTCCAAGAACCTATCAATTCTGTACTTACTGAGCCCATCCCAGTATGCAACCCAGCTGTGCTCTCTAAGTGATGACAACAAGCTGGTAAGACGGAGCTAATTTTTATGAAACTATTAGAGAAAAAATTAAGTGCTAACAGCGTGTGTGGGACTAACTCCAGGATGTCAAGAGTTCCAAGAAGTGAGGAATCAGTGACTGAGAGAAGGCTTCATGGAAGTCATGGGACTCCAGCAGGCCTAGAAGTATCCATGGGACCTAGACCAGCAGAGGGGAGGAAGGAGTCACTGCCAGTGGTGGTAAGGGTGGGGTGCTGACAGTACGTTGGGAACAGAGGACTGAATGGGGTCAATCACAGGGATGGAATTGGGATGGTGATGAGGGCCTGGCATTGGTGCTGAGAATGGGTAAGAGAAGCACTAGGAGATCCTCTTTTGCCAGTTAAATTACTTTGTTCTTTCCTCCCTCTCCCCCAGCCCCCAATAGTCAAGGCAGAAAGGCCCAGAGCTCCCCTAACAGGAGGCTTCCTAAGAACATTGATCGGGGCAGACTTTTTGTTTTTCTATTGGAACAGGCAGCTCCTCGGATTTCCTTACTGTCCTTCTTATCCAGATTTTTCCTCCACCAGCAGCCAGTTTGGGGGGGTAGGGAGCTCCAGCTTATTAACTTGAGCAGAGCCCAAGTTCCTTGGGGTCTGAGGTGCAGTGGGGTAAAGGGTTTGGCCAGCAGGTCTTTCCTTCTTGGATTTGACAAGAAATGGGCAGGTCATAGGCAGCTGTGCTGAGTATTTATGTTACGCAAAAGGCCGAGTCAGCCCTCCTTCCTGCCAAGGTCAGCAAGCCACATTCCCTGCGGTTTGGGTGTGTGGGTGTCTTCTGGACCAGCAGAAAAGCCGGCCAGGAGCCCAGACCTTCACTTGTGCAGACCCACTGAAGCTGGGGAGCTTCTGTTCCCAAAAGGCAGCACCAGGTACCCCTTGGATCTCCTCTTTCACCCTGCACCTTCCACCCTCTTTTCACCAAGCATTTCTGTTCACCAACGAATGGGACTCAGGGGAGGTCATGGAAATGGGGACCCAGGCATGGGCTCAGTTAGGGTGGTGGGGGATTGTGAAGATGACAGAAGGCTCCCAGACTGATGACAGTAAAACGTTTGCTGACAAAACTTCAGTCAAAGCTCCGGGGGGATGTTGCCTCCCTGCGCCCCACCATGACCATCATCGGCCACATATGCACACATTCTCATTTTATCCTGCTGAGGTCAGACTGAAACGGACATCACTGGGAGGCAGAAATGAGCAGCAACAGGACAGTCTGAGTGCTGACTTCGGCAAAGGAGCCGGGTTGCTCCAGCTGTTCCCTTTAGGAACAAGCAGAACTAGAGAAGTTTGGGAATCAAGGATTTCTAATGTGCAGATAAACCCCCCATTTTATTTAAAATGTGCAAGGCAGCTATTTCCTTGTCCCTTGGGCTTCCTTTCTGCCTCCACAAATCCTACCAATCCCTCAGGATTCAGCTCCAGGCCCAGCTGCTCTGGAAAGCCCTCCACTCCTCATCCATCTCTCATACGCTGGGGACCTTGATGCAGATTCACGGTCCACCTGGTGCTCAGGTGGATCCTTCTAAATGAGCCCCCACCCATGGGCCTCTTGGAGAAGACTGGATGGGAGGATTCTACCACCCTGAATTTCCCTGGATCCCCGAATACCTAAACCAATCTGACCCACTGTGAAGAAAAGAGATGGACATAACAAATACATGAGTGGCAAGGATAGCAAGAAGGGCAGTGAGAGAAGGACCAGAATGATCTGAGAGGCCATCAAATGTTTCTCTAAAGATCTGTTAGAATCAAAGCTCAGCGCCCACCCCAAGGGCCAGCTTGGGACTCCCGCCCTCTGCAGCCCACGGTGAAGGCAAGCCAGGAATCCCTGAGCTGGGTATCCCTGCAGGTGACATTCAAGAGTGTGACCAGCAGGACGGTGAGAGGGGGCCTGGAAGGCAGAGTCTGGTGCCGAGCTCTTTGTAAGTGAGACCCAGGAGCCCCAGTTTAATTAGAATTCCTGCCTAGGATGAAGGCTGACGGCTGCCAGCCCAGGCCTTGAGCCATTGGTCACGGCCCATAAAGGCCACACACGAGTCGTGGAGTCAGGGCGGGGCCTGCTTCCCCTCTGGGGGGAGCTTAAGAAGTCTCTGTGATCCCCACCTGCAACTCGGGGCTCCCCAGGACTCCATCAAAAGGCTCTTCTCTGTGGACCGCATGTGTAATGACACCTGGATCTCCATAGTCCACTCAGTGGGATCTCTGTTCTCTCCCCACACCTTCCAAGAGCCATTCCTGTTGCCAGCTTGCCCCCACCCCTGCCTTTGATCCCAGCTGCAGGGACTGCCATGCAAAGCCCCACGTGTCCAAGACAGCTTCAGGGTTGGCTGGAAGACCAAGCCAACCTGCTCCATGAGGGTTAGTAGTTTGAGAAGATTGACACAGATGCACACTTTTTAAACTGTGAAATATGCTATAAACTTCATACCAGGTTTTCTAATGATGGACTTGGTGGTGGCCAACGGCTGCTCTGCAGTGCTCCCTGGGGGCTCGGGCGGAGCCCATGCACGCAAACCTGAAGCCAGGAGGAGGGTGAGGCTGAGGTTCTGTGCAGCTCCAACCTCTTGGAGGCTGTGCCCACCAAGTGAGGAAGCACTTGCCTGCCCTCCAGTCTGCAGAGTGTGACCCTGAGGCAAGCAAATACCCACCCACCACAAACATTCCAGAAACTGCTTCAGATTCCACCTGTAAAGCTTCACCCTTTCAGTTTACATTCCAGATCCTACTAAAATGTTTCCCAGGGAGGGGTCGTCATTTAACGGATTCTCAGTCATTTACACTTTAGTGTGTACAAGGGATTGGAGACCAGATTAAATTAGAAAATTAGGAGGCAGGAGCCTAGGGTATCAGGGTTCCGATGGGGAGGAAAGTACTGAACTAAGCCCAAAACAAACTAAGTCATTTTAAGTCAGGAGAAGTTCTTCTCCCTCATTGATGACACAGTGTTTGAGGCAAGTCATTGAGGCCAGATTGTTGGTATTGGAATCCTAAAGCTACAACTTACTAGCCACTAATGAGCTTGGGCAAGTTACTTAACCACTGTGTGCCTCAGTTGCCTCAACTTTAAAAGAAGGAAACTCTTGGGGCACCTGGGTAGCTCAGTTGGTAGTGTCCAACTTCAGCTCAAGTCATGATCTCAGGATTTGTGGGTTTGAGCCCCACCTCTGGCTCTGTGCTGTCAGCACAGAGCCTGCTTCGGATCCTCTGTCTCCCTCTCTCTCTCTGCCCATCTCCCAAGCTCTCTCTCTCTCTTTCAAAAATAAATAAATATTAAAAAAGAAAAGAAAAGAGGGGCACCTGGGTGGCTCAGTCGGTTAAGTGCCCAACTTCAGCTCAGGTCATGATCTCAGTTTGTGAGTTCAAGCCCCATATCAGGTGTGCTGATAACTCGGAGCCTGGAGCCTGCTTCGGATTCTGTGTCTCCCTCTCTCTCTATCCCTTGCCTGCTCACACCCTGTCTCTGTCTCTCTCTCTCTCTCTCTTTCTCTCTCTCTCTGTCTCTCTTTCTCTCAAAAATAAACATTTTAAAAAGTTCTTTTTTTGAAGAAAAGAGAAGAAGGAAACTCTTAGCATAATCCTCCAATGCTGTTGCAAGGATTAACAACGTCAGTGTGTGAAAGGAAAAGTAAGTCAATGTATGTGTAAACCATCTTGAGAACATTCCGGCATGGCAACTGTAAGTAAGCAACATCTAAGTGTTGCAATTACTATCTACAAAATGAGGGAGGAGGAAGGGCGATCTTGGCATTCTGTTGGTAAAGTGTGTGGCATTCTGAACGCAATCTTTGAGAATGGTCTCCTGCTAGGAAAAGTGAGTACCTCTTTCCTCCCCCAACGAAGGCTCTGGAATGGGTGAGCAGGTTAAAGTTCAAAGAAATACTCAGAGAGGCCATTCCAGCAGCCCTGAACTCTCCATCTGTCTGCTTACAAAACCCCACTTTGGGTTATTACCAACTTTTGCATGCAAATGTGCTGCCGTGCTAATAAATCAATTCCCAACCATTAAGAGCCTGTAATAATCCTTTTTACTCAGCTTTCAAGCCTGTTTTACTCAATACCTAATTAACTAATAGCCAAGATTTGGGGCTTCTTTTTCCTGGGAGGCTTCTCACTGGATCCCTTCCCCCAGAGACCTACCCTGTTCTCCTTAGTTGTCTTGCTGATAGAACCCGTTTCACAAAGTGGGTTGGCCCCTCCAGGAGGTGGTCAAGCAACTAGAATGTGGGAATATGGGTCCACTATGCTAGGAGATGAGGGATAAATAAATACATTTAATTTAATTAGCTAAACAATCAATCATTATGCAAACATAATGTCCTCCCATAAGGTCTGATTTTAATGTTTCTATTAAGAAAGGTCAATAAATCATGTTAATCTATGAGGAAGGCTCTCAGCTTGCTCCCTCTCCCCATGTACATATTTTAAAGATATTCATATTTGTCAAGATCTAGCCCTAATTCATTCGTTATTCATATTCTTCACAAAAGTGCTTTTTGAACACTTCCTGCATGCTAGGCCCCAAGCTACACATGGAGGGTACAAATATGAATGGACAGCAGAATGTGTTCATTCTCCAAAAAGAGAACACATATCTTGGAGAGTTAGGGGTCAGTGAGAAAATATTACAAGTTCTATTTGTATTTATTTTTAAGCTTGCCCTCTGTTCATTTCTATTTTTGTGTTTCCTTTATGATGACTATACAATAAGAGAAACATATGCATATGATTTTAAAATAAATATCCAGGGGTGCCTGGGTGGCTCAGTTGAGTGTCCAACTCTTGATTTCAGCTCAGGTCATGATCCCAAGGTCACAGTTTTGAGCCCCACATTGGGCTTTATGCTGAGTGTGGAGCCTGCTTGGGATTTCCTCTCTCCCTCACTCTGCCCCTCTCGCCCACTCACACTCTCTGTCTCCCTCTAAAATGAAAAAAAATTGGGGTGCGTGGGTGGCTCTGTCAGTTAAGTGTCCAACTTTTGATCTCAGCTTAGGTCATGATTTTACAGTCATGGGATTGAGCCCTGCATCGGGCTCCACACTGAGCATAGAGCCTGCTTGGGATTCTCTCTCTCCCTCTCTCTCTGCCCCTCCCCCATTCACATTTGCATGCTCTCTCTATCTCAAGATAAATAAAATAAACTTTAAATTAGGATAAATAAATAAATATCCAAATATCAAGGATACTACTTAAACTTTTGTATCCATGCGATGCCTGATCAAAAAGTTCAGAGATGACAGATGTAGAGCAGTTGTTCTCAGGGAGACCTGTGGGAAGTGGGAAAGAGAATCAGAGTGCCCTGGAGAGAAGCTTTTCACAATACATTTGTCCATCCTTCTGCCAGGAACCATCAGAATTTTGGGAGAAGAAGAGATGGAAATCTTTTGTAATTTTTTAAATCTCCAGGGATTTCTGACACTGATCCCTCTCTGAGTCCCAGATGAGAACCGCCCATTCCCTGACTTCTTCCAGAAAGTTCTCTTTAATCCCCTTCCCCAGACTGCACTGCAATGTCCTGGGGTCTCCAAGTCTAAGCATAGGCTTGGTGTCACCCTGGGCACTGCTGGATTTTTCCACCTGCTGCCTCTTTTCAGAAGGATGGGAGAAGGGGCTGGGGGCACCGGAGCCAAGGCAAGAGAAAGTGGGAATGCTGGCCTCCACACAGCACCTTGGGAAGACAGCCTCAGATTACTCACTTCACGGGCATGGGTGGAAGGAGAATTTCTGGGACTTTGTTACCATGAAAGTTCCTGTGTCCTCACCCCTCCAGGCAGGACAAAAAGAGCTAGGTTGGTCACCACGGGGCCTCACCATCATTTCTGTAGCCCGCCCCCTCCCAGTTCAGCAATCCCCATCTCCCATTGCCAGCACCCATTGCCCCTCCCCCTCCCGCCCTCCCATAGCCTCTCTTGTCCCTAAGGAACTTCACACTGAGAGAAATTCCAGCCTTAGCCTATCCAGATGGCGGATTTAGGAAGAGAAGGAGAGGTTAGGGAGAGATGTTTACTTCTTACATGTTTACTTCACAGACAGATCGCTGTGAAGTAAACACGTAAGCTAAATGTGTCAGCTGCAAACTGCCAAGACATCCCTGGCCTGTTAGCTCACTCTGCCTGCCTCGGCCCAGGGAGCGGCCAAGCTTCTCTTTGCCCAAGACTGGGCTGTAATCAGACCAGAGTTGGGCACCTGACCCCAGGGCATCCCACCCACAGGCTGGTTGGCAATCCTTGAGACGGCCCGAAATGAAGAATTCAGCCCATTCGACTAGCTTCCTTCATGTGTGATGGAGACAAAAAGGGAAGATTGGGAAGCTAGTCAGAAATGAGACCCACAGAGAAGCGAGCATGGCACGAGAGGGTGACCACAGGGCCCAAGGGAGCTCTTCGGGCCACTTCCTAGAGCTGCTGGGGCAGCTACAGCTCTCTGGTTCCGGTTCTGAGGCAGCAGGATCCCCTTCTTCTCCAGGTAGTTCCAGGGTGGGAGTGGGGGTGTTGGTTCCTTACAAACCACAGTCAAGCAAATCCAAACCTTAACTGACTGCTTTCCAGGTGGGCCTCCAGATATGAAATGAGGGACAGACATGTAGACAAGTTCATCTCACATCCCATCGCCTCAGAACAGACAACTTAGCCTGCTCTGGCACCCACAGAATGTGGGTAGACCATAGGCCATTCGTAGCTAGATTGATAGATAGACCATCTATCTCCATGGTCTTCAGGGTTACCCAGACAAGAGAGTTAAACCATTAGCCCCACTCTGAAAAGAAGGCAGACCCTCAGAGAGGAACCTGGGGAAGGCATGTGTGGAAAACTGATTCTACTGGGGACATTCCTTTCCTTGCCCACCAGGAGAAAGGCAAGGCTTGAAGCCTGGCTTTGCCCATCTCCACACCCACCTCAGGCTTCACACTGAATTGTGACCCTTTCCACTTTCAGTTCTGCCCTGGCTATTCATGGTAGTGGGATTGCCCCACTAAAAAATTTTGATCCAGGGAGAGAAGTGTAATAAGATTCCCATTTCCCCTCAGAGATGGCCTGAGACCCAGCCCTCCCTGGAGGTAGCTTAGGTGAGTGTCATTCTGAGGCCACCTGGATCTTGGGAAATTGTCTCTGTCTTAACACGCTCTCTTCTTATAAAGACATCTGCTCTTTCACCATAGAGAACCAGAAGCAGTCAGCCTCATGTCCTAGCCCATTAGGACTCCTTTGGCAAAGTGAAGCATCTACACTAATTGAGGGAACAAGATGTTGAATGTGGCCCTTCTGGTTTTCCAGGATTATAGCCAGGACCCAATGTGAGGGCAAGAAAGGCAAATTACAGTTAGAACCTCACATTCTATTTTCAGGATTACCAATCAGGTTACATAGGACAGGCTATGAGGAGTCAAAACCAGCCTGCCTCCCACCAACCCAGTTCATGTAAGAAGGGTCCAAGGATAAGAAGCAGGGTCACTGGTCTTAGGAATACTGCAATAATCATGCAGGTCCTGTCTGTGCCTTAAAGAGGAGTGAGGGGGACTCCACGAGAACCACTCATAAAAGTTAGAGATGTCTGAAAGAAGGAAAGACTGTCATCCCATCCCTTCTACTAGATAATGGCTGAGCTGCAGAACTCATTGGATTGGAGGGTGATGAGAGACTCTTCAGAGGACATTCCGGGAGCCTACTAGCATGGTGCAATGGCATTTTGGTTCCCCTCCACCTTCAGAGACCGAAAGAGAGTGCTTGATATTCCTTTACATTTGGAAACACTTGTGAGCAGATACTATATTAGTTTCCTAGAGCCGCCATAACAAAGAACCACAGAGTGGCTTAAAACAACAGATATTTATTGTCTCACAGTTCTGGCAATCAGAAGCTCAAAAGCAAGGTGTTGGCAACGCCAGGCTCTCTCTGAACCCTACAGGGGAGAATCGTTCCTTGCCTCTCCCCGGCATCTGGTGTTTTGCCAGAACTCCTTGGTCTTCCTTGGCTTATAGTGGCAGCACCTCAGTCTCAGTCTCTGCCTCTGTCATTGCATGACATTCTCCCTGTGTCCTCCATGGTCATCTTCTTGTAAGGACATCAGTCAGATTAGATTAGGGTCCATGCTACTCCAGTATGATTTCATCTTAACTAATTACATCTGCAATGACCCTATTTCCAAATAAGGTGGCATTATGAGGTACTGGAGGTTAGGACTGAATGTATTTTTTGAAGTGGGGGGACACAATTCAACCCCTAACTAGTACTGTTGTGTACTGTTTCTGGACCAGAGATTTCTGAAAGTGGAAGGCTCACTGGGCTGGCCAGTGTCGGCTGTACTTGAAGAGATTGTAGCCTAGAGTATCTCTCATCTATTCTAGGGCTATATGGCTTCCGGAGGAAATAAAGGAAACCCAGGGATTCCTGTGGTTGTGCATGAAGGAGCATGTGGTTAGTGGACAGACAGGAACCAGGGGCTCCAGGGCAGCCACAGAGCTGAATAATAGGACACCGAAACCAGAAGTGGGGTGTGCTCCACTGGAGCACCCAAAGGGAGATCTGCTGCCCTCCTGAAAAATGTTCCTCACCCTGATAGAGGCCACAGGCCTGGAATACCTCCCCACATTGACATGGGGCTGCTGAGGTAAGGAAATCTCTGCCTCTTCTACCCCTTTCTGCCCCCAACCCCTTCTAGAAGAAAGAAAAGGAGGAAGGATCTCAGACACAGACTACACCCTCCCCACATTCTTTAAGCAGCTGGGAGCCAACACTCTGGCCAGCCCAGCAGCAGGGAGGAGATAAGCATTGCATTGTGCTTAGGATCGAAGTTTTGAAAAGTAAACAGGATGGTGTCTTAAGTGTTGAAATGAGACTGTGCAAGTGACTCAAAGTGACAGGAAAGACAGCACCTACCTAAAGAGTCATTAAGGGATGTGCTAACCAGCAGGACATAACATAAGGTCTACACTGTATAAAGAAGAGCAGTGATGGGATAAAATTCACGCCCCTTCAAGATGACACTTCAACAAATTAAGATTCCTCCATCTACTCATCAGTGAGTTTCTCTGACTTATAAAAGTGTCACATACAGTCTGCTGCCCCCACCAGACAGACTGTGCCCTTCGTCATGTGCTTGGGACCTAAGTTCAGACAGCTGTCTTCCTGCAACAGAGATGTGCCCAAATGAGAGCAGGTCCCAGCCCCCATCACTCCAAAGCCAGACACCAAGTGACACTGGAGCAGCACAAGAGGTCTTTTTCAGCATCCATCCTCAGAGGATCTCAATACTCCTTTTCTCAGATTGCAGGTGTCAGAAATCGAGGAACTTTATCCAAGGAGGCACAGCCAAGTAAGGGCTGCTGGGCTGCCAAGAAGCCAGCTCCACCATGTAGTTCACAGAACCAAGCTTTTTTTTTTTTCTTTTTGCTGTTTTTTTCTTTTGGTTTAGAGTGGGCACTATGCCCAATATGGGGCTTGAACTCAGGACCCTGAGGTCAAGAGTCACATGCTCCACTGACTGAACCAGCCAGGTGCCCCAGAGCCAAGCTTTTTAGAATGACATAGACCAGTGAGGAAAAAACGTTATGAGCAAATGACTTCTTGAGCTTGTTACTCCTCCAGAGCAGGTGTGAAAAAGCATTCTGATAGATGCTACACTATGGAAATGTGTTGGGAGAGGAAGTAGGAGGAGCTTGCTTACTGCTAGCAGTCAGAACAGCAAAATAAAATTTGCATGAATATGTGGTTAATGATTCAATTAGAATCAATTCATCAAATAGTTCTCAAGAACCCAGTGCTGTAAGGCATAGTGTTTAGTACAGTTGGGAATACAAAGATGAGTAGGTCAGGGCCCCTGCTCTCAAGCTTGAAATCCAGGAAGAAAAACCTAGAAAAAGTCTGTGAGCAACTGTAAGTAACAAGGCAGACTGTAATATAGGTCATAAAAGATAAAAATTAATGGCATGGGATTTTCAAGGGAAGGAGAAATCATCTGGTTGGGAGAATCAGGAAATGCTTAAGGGAGGAGATAGCATTTGGACAATGGATAACAACATTTTTTTTTTTCACTTAAGACACATTTATTGAGTGCCGACTGTGTAGCAGATGCTGAGTTAGGCACTGGGCATTCAGAAATAAAGCATGATCCTTGCTCCTATAAAGAGCATTCTATTTTGAGATGCTGAAAACAATGGTTGTTCCAAATATTCCCATAAATCATGTTGCCTCTTGCTCCTCATTTAATGGCTTTTCATTTTTGAAAGAAGTCAAAGTTTTATTTTTTAATTGATGATACATGAACACATTTTTTTTTAATTCCAAAAGAATAATCCTTAATGGTGAGAAATTCTAAGCTTTACCTCTAAGATCAGGTACAAGGCATGGATGTCCCCTGCCACCTCTCCTTTTCAACATTGTAATAGAAGTTCTAGCTAATGCAATAAGATAAGATAAGAAAACAAAATGTATGTACATTGGGAAGGAAGACATTAAACTGCCTTTGTTCACAGATAACATGATTGTCTATTAGAAAATCTGAAAGAGAGGGGCGCCTGGGTGGCTCAGTCGGTTGAGCGTCCGACTTCAGCTCAGGTCACGATCTCGCGGTCCGCGAGTTCGAGCCCCGCGTCGGGCTCTGGGCTGATGGCTCAGAGCCTGGAGCTTGCTTCCGATTCTGTGTCTCCCTCTCTCTCTGCCCCTCCCCCGTTCATGCTGTGTCTCTCTCTGTCTCAAAAATAAATAAACGTTAAAAAAAAAATTAAAAAAAAAAAAAAAAAAAAAAAGAAAATCTGAAAGAGAGACACCTGGCTGACTCATTTGGAGTGTAACTCTTGATCTCACTGTTGTGAGTTTGAGCCCTATGTTGGGTGTAGAGATTATTTAAATAAATAAATAACAACTTTAAAGAAAAAAGAAAAGAAAATCTGAAAGAATCAACAAAACAACTCCTGAAACAAATAAATGATTATAACAAGATTGTAGGATGCAAGATTAGTGTACAAAAATCAATTACTTTCCTATATACCAGAAATGACCAAATGGAACTTGAAATTGGACCAAAATACCATTTATTTACATTGTCACCCCCCCCAAAAATGTAAATTCTTAGGTATAAATCTAATAAAATACATTCAAGACCTATATAAGGAAAACCACAAAACTCTGATGAATAAAACCCAAGAGCTAAATAAATGGAGAAATATTCCATATCTCAATATTGTCAAGATATCAGTTCTTCTGAACTTGACCTACAGATTCAATGCAATCCCAACTACAATCCCAACAGGTTAGGACCACCTGGCTGGCTCAGTCAGTAGAGCAAGTGACTCTTGATCTTGAAGTCATGAGTTTGAGCTCCATGTTGAGTGTAGAGTTTACTTAAAAATCCCAACAAGTTATTTTATGTATATCAACAAACTAATTCTAAAGGTTGTTATGAAGAAGCAAAGACTCAGAATAACCAACACAATATCAAAGGAGAAATTGGAAGACTGACTTTACCCAACTTCATGACTTACTATAAAACTACAGTATCAAGACAGTGTAGTGTCAGTGGGAGAATAGATAAATAGATCAATGGAATAGAACAGAGAGCTAAAAATAGACCTACATAAATATAGTCAACTGATCTTTGACAAAGGAGCGAAAGCAATACAATAGAGCAAAGATAGTCTTTTCAACGAAGGGTGTTGGAACAACTGGACATCCACATGCAAAAAAAAAAAAAAAAGCAATCTAGACACAGACCTTCTACCCCTCACAAAATTAACTCAAAATAGATTGCAGACCTAAACATAAAACACAAAACTATAAAGCTCCTAGAAAATTATACTGATGAAAATCTAGATGACCTTGGGTATAGAGATGCCTTTTGATACAACACCAAAGACACAATCCATAAAAGAAAAGTTAATAAACTGGACTCACTAAAATTAAATTTTTCTGCTATGCAAAAGACACTGTTGAGAGTATGAGAAGACAAGACACAGATGGGGAGAAAATATTTGCAAAAGACACATCTGGTAAGGGACTGTTTTCTAAAATTTCTGAAGAACACTCAAACCCCACAATAAAAAACAAACAAACAGGAGTGCCTGGGTAGCTCAGATGGTTAAGAGTCTGACTCTTGATTTTGACTCAGGTCATTATCTCACAGTTCATGGGATTGAGCCCCGAGTCAGGCTCTGCACTGAAAGCATGGAACCTGTTTGGGATTCTCTTTATCTCCCTGTCTCTCTGCCCTTCCCCCATCTCTCTCTCCCTCTCTCCTCTCTCTCTCTTTCTCAAAATAAATAAATAAACTTAAAAAAAAACTCAAAAAACATGGGACACCTGGATGGCTCAGTAGGTTAAGCGTCCAACTTAGGCTCAGGTCATGATCTCATGGTTCGTGAGTTTGAGCCCCATGTCAGGCTCTTTGCTGACAGCTCAGAGCCTGGAGCCTGCTTTGGATTCTGTGTATCCCTCTCTCTCTGCCCCTCCACCACTCTCACTCTGTCTGTCTCTCTCTTTCAAAAATAACCATTAAAAAATACTCAAAAACAAACAAACAAAAAAAAACAACGCAATTAAAAAAAGAGCCTAAGACCTTAAGAGACACCTTACCAAAGAAGATATACAGATGACAAATAATCATTTGAAAAGATGCTCCACATTATATGTCATCAGGGAAATGCAAATTAAAAAGCAATGAGATTAAACATCAACAACAACAACACAAAACAACACTGAGATACCACTACACATCTATTAGACAGGCCAAAATCTGGAATGCTGACAAAGATGCGGGGCAGTAGGAACTCTCATTCAACGCTGGTGGTAATGCAAAATGGTACTGCCACTTTGGAAGACTATTTGACGGTTTCTTACAAAACTAAACATACTCTTACCCTACAATCCAGCAATCGCACTCCTTGGTATTTACCCAAAGGAGTTGGAAATTTATGTCCATACAAAGGGCACCTGGGTGGCTCAGTTGGTTAAGCATCCAACTTTTGATTTTGGCTCAGGTCATGATCTATTTCACAGTCCGTGTGTTTGAGCCCCTCATTGGGCTCTGCCGCAGTGTAGAGCCTGCTTGGGATTCTCTCTCTTTCCCTCTCTCTCTCTGCTCCTCCCACATTTGCATGTGTGCTCTCTCTCAAAATAAAAAAAACTTAAAAAAAATTATGTCTATACAAAAACTCACATATAGATGTTTACAGCATCTTTATTCATAATTGCCAAAACTTGGAAGCAACCAAGATGTCCCTTAGTAGGTAAGTAGATAAACTGTGGTACATCCAGACAATGGACTAATATTCTGTTCTAAAAAGAAATAAGGTAGAACCTTATTTCTAAGTGAAAGAAGCCAATCTGTAAAAGCTACATACATTCCAACATTCTGAAAAAGGTAAAACCAAGGAAACAATAAAAAATCAGTGGTTGCCAGGGATTGGGGCCGGGGGGATAAATAAGCAGAGCATAGAAGATTTTTAGGGCAGTGAAAATACTCTGTATGATACTATAAAGATGGTCACATGTCATTTACATTTGTCCAAACTCACAGAACATACAACACCAAGAGTGAACCATAACTTAAAGCACAGGCATGATGCATCCATGTCGTTTCATTAATTGTAACAAATGTTCTTTTCTCCTGGGGGATGTTGATAAAAGAGAAGCTATGAATGTATGGGTGCAGGAGGTATATAAAAATCTCTGTACCTTCCCCTCAATTTTGCTGTAAACTTAAAACCTCTAAAAAATTAAGTTTTTTAAAATATAATTTATTGTCAAATTGGCTTACGTACAACACCCAGTGCTCATCCCAACAAGTGCCCTCCTCAGTGCCCATCACCCACTTTCCCCTCTCCCCCATCCCGCATCAACCCTCAGTTTGTTCTCTGTATTTAAGAGTCTCTTATGGTTTGCCTCCCTCCCTATCTGTTTGTATTTTTTTTTCTCCTTCCCTTCCCCCATGGTCGTCTGTAAATTTCAAAGAACAAACGTCAAAGTGAAAAAAACAAAACTGTGGTGACCAAGAACAAATCAGTGGCTGCCAGGGGTTAGGGTTAGAAGTAGGATGAGAATATAAAAGAATAGCACAGGGGAGTTTTTGAGGGGTGCTGGAACTGTTCCATATCTTAATTACAGTGGTGGTGACACAAATTTTATATGTGTTAAAATGTACAGTACTGTATACCAAAAGGAAAGAAGTATGGTAAAATCTTGGACTGCGAATAACTTGTTCCACAAGTGTTCTGCAAGATGAGCAAACAGTTATAATAAATTGTAACTTGATAAAGGAGGGATGTCTTGCAATATGAGTAGTACGTGACGCCAAATGTCACATGATCACAACTGAGCCATTGGTTCTTCTCTCTCTCTCTCTGTCTCTCGATGTGGGGTTGTGGGTGTGGGTGATCCTCTCCCATGTTTGAATGCTTGGTCTCAGACCGCGGTGTTCAACAGAAATCAGTGAGTTTTCGGAACGTTGGAAGGTGCCCACAACTGGCACTGGTGTATTTTTTGTCACTTTAGGGCACCTATGGATAGTCCTTTGCTTTTACATACAAGAGTAAGCTTAGGAATGCTTTGCATGATTCTATGTCATTGGATAAGCTCCTTGTTAGAGTTGCACAAAAAGAAAAAAATTCCATTGAGCCAATAACCCTCCTCTCTCATCTCCCTAACACCAGCCACGAAAGTTTTCAAAGCTAAGTGTAGGTAAATTTTTGTTTTTCTTTATATTTTGTATTTTCTTTATTATTTTATATTATATTACAGTATTGTAATTATTTTTATATGAATATTTTGGGATTGTGGAACGAATCTTCTGAGTTTCCATTATTTTTTATGGGGAAATTCGCTTTGATATACAAGTGCTTTGGATTACAAGCATGTTTCCTGAACGAATTATGCTTGCAAACCAAGGTTTTACTGTAAGTAAATTTTATAGTATAATAATTTTTGAAAATTAGAGGAAAAAATTTAATATGAAGGAGTACAGGGTGAAATATAACTTCCTCCCACCCATGACCTCAACTGCCAAATTACCCTCTCCCAAGGCCATTATTTCTGTATCCTTTCACAGATTTATGATTATTACAAACACAACTGTATATGTCCATTTTGAAATACCTGCAAAAAGTAGAATACTATAAAGGCAGTTCTGCTTTTTTTCATTTAACAGTAAATCTTGAAGAATTTTTTTTATCTCAATATGTACAGAGTTGCCTATTCTTTTAAAAGATTGCATAGAATTCCACTGTATGGCTGTCTCCTTGTTTGTTTTGTTTTAACTAGACTCTATTTGATGGATATTTATGGTGTGTGTGTGTGTGTGTGTGTGTGTGTGTGTGTGTGTTTTAGATACAAAAATGGCCACAATTCTTCACTTCTCCCTACATCCATGCCCCTTGGCAAGGTAATTTGAGTTCTTTAAATTAAGAGGTATCATCTTTTTTAGAAAATTTATTTTGAGGAAGAGACAGAGAGAGAGAAAACTCAGGAATGGGGGAAGGGCCAAGAGAGAGGGAGAGAGAGAGAGAAGCCCAAGCAGGCTCCACACTGTCCACACAGAGCCCAATGTGGGGTTGAACTCATGAAACATGAGCTAACCCAAGCTGAAATCAAGAATCAGACACTTGGGGTGCCTGGGTAGCTCAGTTGGTTAAGCGTCCGACTTCAGCTCAGGTCATGATCTTGCAGTCCTTGAGTTTGAGCCTCGCATCAGGCTCTGTGCTAACAGCTTGGAACCTGGAGCCTGCTTTGGATTCTGTGTCTCCCTCTCTCTCTGCCCCTCCCCTGCTCATGCTCTGTCTCTCTCTGTCTCAAAAAATAAATAAAAACATTAAAAATTAAAAAAAAAAAAGAATCAGATGCTTAACCAACTGAGCCACCCAGGTGCTGCAAGAGGTACCATCTTGACCCCACTTCTTGATTCTGGGCTGGACCTGTGGCTTGCTTTGGCCAGTTGACTGCAGCAGAAATGACACTGCGCTAGTTTTAAGACTAGGGCTCAAGAGGCCATATGCATTTGAACTTATTCTTTTGAAACACCACTCTCACCATGTACACAAACCTGGGCCAGCCTGTTAGGTGGTGAGAGATATATGCCCAGTCATCCTTCTCATCCCAGCAATGAGCGAGCCAATGCCTAGAAGCAGAGGTTACTGACCTGCAGCCGACTGTGGTCATTCAAAAGAATGCAGTGACGCAAAAGAACTATCCAACTGATTCACTGGCCTGAGAGCAAAAATTAACGTTTAAGCCACTGAGTTCAGAATGGTTTTCTACAAAGTGATAGGTAATTAATACACTTGTTGTTTCATGTTTTGTTATTACAAACAATGCTGCAATTAATGTTCTCTCACATATATCTTTGCATGCATGAATTGGTATTTCTGTAGGATATGTTACTAAGAGGAAATATTGCTGGATCAAAAGGTAAGTACTATTTTGACAGGTATCGTCAATTGTGTTCCATGGAGATCGTACCATTTATACTCTCACCAACATTGTATTAGAGTGCCTACTTCCTTACACCTTTTCTAAAACCAAGAGTCAAACTGTTGGATCTTTGTCAGTCTCACATGTGAGAAATAATATGTCAATGGACTTTGCATTTCTTTTACAAGTGTCATTGACTATCTTCTCATATGATTTTAAAAGCTATTTAAATGGCCTTTGCTGTGAATTTTCTGTGCATTTCCTTTACATTATGTTGTGGTCTATTGATTTCTAGAAGCTTCATATATGTTGAGGAAACTAGCCCTTTTCTGTTTTTTATGATGTAAAATATCCTTCTCTGTTTGTTGTTTATATTTTGACTTGTTAATGGTATTTGGGCCACATAGAAAGTGTTAGCCCTCATGTAATTGCATTTTTCAATCTTTTCTGTCTTCTAGACTTTGTATCATGCTTAGAATGGTCTTTCTCATTAATTGACTTTCAACTGACAGGTGAAGAAGGGGTAGGGAGAGTGGTCCAGGAAAAAGAACGCAAGAAAACAAAGTAGGAAATAATTAGGCACTATCAGGAATGGGAAGTAAACATAATGCATGCAAGGAAATACAGCAGCAGAAGGTGAGACTGGAAAAGTAAGTTGAATCACACCATCAGAAGATGTAAGCTAAGGGGTGCCTGTACAACCCATTTGGTTGGGCATCAGACTTGATTTTGGCTCAGGTCATGGTCTCACTGTGAGATTGAGCCCTGCGTCAGGCTCTGTGCTGGCAGTGCAGAGGCTGCTTGGGATTCTCTCTCTCCCCCTCTCCCTCTGACCCCCCCCCTCAAAATAGATGAATAAACTTTAAAAAAAATAAGAAAGAAAATAAGTAATTAGAGGCCTGAGACGTCCACATGTCCATGGATAGAATACAGGCCATAAGAAGGGAATCTGCAATTTAAGTCAAGAAGACAGTGGGATAAGACCCAAATTTGCAGCATCACAAATGAGGAACATACGCTTGTTGAAAAGAAATAGATCTTTTTATAAATCAAGGAGTAGTTCACCATATTTGTGTCCAGAAAGTCTATACCTGTTTTGGAAATCCATGATTGTAAGATAAAAGCAGAGTGAGTGACAGGAGTGATAGTAAATAAAGAAACAAGTGATGAGATTGTATCACCCCAATGAGAAACTATATTCCAGGACTCTCTACCAGACAGTTGCCAGTGGAATACACAGTATAGAATTTGGAGGAATATATCTCAGAAATTGGATTTTCTCTTTGACAAGTTCCAACATGCATTCTCTTGCTTGATTTCCACGGGTGAGACAATGACTTCTCAGGCCTCCTGAAAGATGTTCTTGACTCCCTTTGGATCAGCCTGATTTATATGGCCTCTTTAAGTTGGAAAGAACAGAAACTTGACTCTGACTATATCAAGTAATGAAGGTTTATTGTAAGTATATAGGAGTCACGTAAGAGAGGTAAGATCTAAAAAAAAAAAAAAAATCCAGCAAAAGTTCATGGATCTCCCCTCAGGATTTGTGTTAATAACAAAACTCAGTTACTCTTCACATTCCTATTTCTCCCTGAGTATACATGATCCTGCTGATGATGATACTAGCTAATTTCTTTGCCTTCTATACAAGTACATATCAATTTTTGTAAGGATTTTACATAGGCTCAAAAAGAAAGTGTTCTTTGTTGGGTGCAGGGCTCTATATATGTCCATTAGGTCAGGCTTTAAAATTGTGTTATCCAGGGGTACCTGGGTGGCTCAATCAGTTAAGCATCTGACTTCGGCTCAGGTCATGATTTCACAGTTTGCGAGCATGAGCCCTGTATCGGGTAAGCTCAAGCTTCACTTCGGGTGAGCCCCACTTCTCTCTCTCTCTCCCTCTGTCTCTGCCCCATGTTCACTTGTGTCCAATCTTCCTCTCAAAAAAAAAATTGTATTATCCAAATATTCTATACTGTTACTAATGTAAAAATCTAGCACTGCTATTATAAAATTACCATTTTCTTAAGTCAATCCATTTTTGTTTATATATTTTGAGGCTAGATTATAGATGCATACATGTTCAGAATTGTTGTTTTTCTAAAAAATTTGTACCTTATTGTTATGTATCTTCACCCTAATAATTTTTTTTTACCTTGAATCCTATTTTGTCAGTTATCAATATAGCTACACCAGCTCTTTTATCTGGTATTGTCCTTTACATTCAACTTTTCTGTAGACTAATATTTTAGTTGGGCTTATTATGATCATATCAGTGGATTTTGCTTTTTTTCCCATAAAGCAATCTGTTTTATAACTGGCAAGCTAATCCAATTATAGTTAATATGAATTACTGATACATTTAGATTTATTTCTACCATGTTAACTGTCTTTCTATTTCACTGATTTTTTTTCCTCCATACCAATTTAATGTTCTTCCTCTCTACAGTTTTAGAATTTATATTTTTTATTTCTACTTTTTGAGTGGTTCTCTAAAATTTTTAATGTGTCACAAGTTCAGGTTCTCCAGAAAGTGCTGAGATGGAATTAGATGTGCAACAGGATGTGGAGGAAGTAGCACTGTGAAAGAGAAAAGGAAGAAGCAAGAAGCAAAACCAGGCAACAGCAGTGGATGGGGTGGCTCAGATCATAAAGCAGGTTTGACAAAGTCTCTACCAGTCCAATATGGATCTGGAATCCCCGCAGCAGGGAGAAAAATGCTCAGAGGCTGCTCTGAGAGTAGCATTACTCTGGCTTGACAGCTGAGGTAGATCCTCAAGGAGCTAGGAAGAAGGCTGTCAGGTATCCTAGCATTGGGCAGCAAGTCTTTTCTAGAAGGAAGCATTAGCTTGTACATTTCCATGTCTGCCATGGCATGCATATTTGCCTTCCTCAATATCTCTATCCCTTTCCTAAATAATGTTAGGATTTTAGCATTCTACAGCAGTCATTTCTGCCCACCTTTTATGTACGTGTCCAGTAATGACCCCTTATTATACCCTTCAAGTGAATCGTTATTATTGTTTTATGTCATCAATGCTTTTTAGATTTTTCTATACATTTAATAATTTCTTTGTCCATCACTTTTTCTTCTTGCACCTTAATTCTTCATTCTGTTTTCAATTTTATTCTTTCTGAAGTACATCTAAGTCTTTCAGTGAGAGTGTGTGAGCGTCACCAGTCTTGGTTCTGAAAATGTTTTTATTTTGCCCTAGCTCCTGAATGATAGTTTAGCCAGGTATAAAAAATTTTACCAGGATTCTGAAATTTCACTGCATGATCTGCGGGTTTCTGTCATTACTGTTGAGGAATCTGTTAATAATCCTTTGTGGATTTCTCTGGGTGGTTTTAATACTTCTCGTTAGTATCCAAAGTTCTGCATTTTTACCATAATGTGTCTAGTTGTGGCATTAATTTCATTCTGCCTGGAACTCATGTGATTTAAGAATCTATGATTCATGTTTCTCATCAACTCTGGAAAATTATCAGTCATTGCCCCCTTAAATATTGACTCTCCCTCATTCTTTTATTTATTTCTCTTCCTAGAACTTCTGTTCACTATCTACTGAAACTTTTTAGTATATCCTCCTTGTCTCTTAACATCTTTTTAATATTTTATATCTCTTTCACACTTGGCAATGAGTTCTGGATAATTTTTTTAGCTCTAGCTTTCAATGTACTTATTCTTTTGTATAAATTTGTTGTTTAGGTTTTAATTTCAGTGCCTATATTTTCCATTTTGTATGACTACTATATATTTGTCATATCTTTTTTCTTTTCTTGCATTTTTATTACTTTGTCTCTAATCATTTTAAGCACACATTTTTAAGAATTTCTAATAGTTATATTTTCCGAAATTCTTAGTCATGTCCTCTGACACACGTTCATGATGGATTGTTTCCTTGTGAGTTTCTAATTTTGAGTCCATATTCAACAGAACTCCATCTGTGGAAATCCTGTAAGGCTTAGGATCTGGGTGTGTTCTTCCAGTGGGATTTTGTGTTTGCTTTTGCCAGTCTCCCCAGAGGTATCATCAGCCTTGGGCCACTTGAGCATTAATGTCTTAACTTGAGGATTCCTGGACCACCCAGATAGTATAAATTAGAACCAAATTCAAGCAAGGTACAGGCTGTAACTACAAATTCTCAAGGGGTACTTTGTCCCATCCAGACCCAAGCCAAAGTAGACAAGTGTCTTTACTGGCTCCTTCTGATGATGAGTGGACATTTCTTAGTCCATTATTATACTAAACAATGTAGCCTGTAAATGATCCCAGCTCTGGACAACAGCCCCAGTTGCAAGCCCTCTGTGTGACGCAGCCCCCAGGCTTTGTCTCCTAGGAGGTTCAGACCCAACCTGTAGCCATTTCCAGGTCTGGCCACAGGCTATTCTCCTCTCAGGGCTGCCGTGGTTCTTGATCACATACTTACCAGTCTGGTTTCCAGTTTGCTCTTCAGTTTTGGCTCTGTGGGTTTCTCTCACTTTTTTATACACTCAGTTATGTGTTTAAAAGGGTGTCTGTTATATCCTATCCAAGATTCTTAGGTATTTTGTAGCAAACTATTCCCAAATCACATTAGTTCACCATATTGACAAATTAAAATCTAATCTTCTTCACTGTTTTGCTTATTCGAATACTTTATAACCTCCATTTCAATAATTTTATTGCCTCTCTGGGCAATATGTCAGCCTCAGCTCCTCCTGTTAAATAGCTTGCTTCTCTACCATTCTTAATTCAAACCCCAGGAATTGGTACTTGATTGAACCAACTCACCCTGTGTAGGCAGAGCTCTTCACTCAAGACTCACACAGACCATGAGCAGCCTATGAATTGGTTGCTCTTGAGCCAGGTCCAGTCAGACACCACTGAAGGAGGAGTGGGGTCTCATGGTATAAAATACTGTGGCCTGCTGCTGCCCCAAGGCAAATAATTTCCTTAAAAGGGCCCATGGAAATAGCAAGCACTGCCACAGACATTTCTAACACACCTCCTTCCAGTCCATCCAGAACAAGATACCATCATCACTGGATAGCATTTTACCCATGAACAAATGAATAAATGGACAAATAGCTAGTTGCAGAGCTCATAGCCAGTTGTGATGGTTAATATAGGTTCAATCTGCAAAGCAGTCTCTAATGGGCTGCTGGTCAACATTTTTGTCAGCATTTTAGAAATAGAGATCAAAGTCAGTTTATAAATTTGATGCATGACACAAAGTTGAAAGAGACAGATAACACATTCCAGAAATGAGGTTCAAATGGTTTCAGCTGATTAGAATAAACAAGATTAAATTTAATAAGGATTAGGTAAAGCCCTGCAGTTAGGTCCAAAATACCAATTGTGAAGCACAGGATTGCTCTGTCCTGGCTTGGCAGCAATCCATGGACAAAAGACCTGGGGGGGTTAGTAACTGTAATTTTAACCTGACCCCAGCTGGCCCTGCTCAGCTCCTACCCACATCCTCCTGGCTTTGACGAGACATGTTGGGGCCCGCAGAAAAAGAACTCCCCAGTGGTCTCCCAGCACCCATGGGCTCCATCCTGAATTACTCTGACCTCTGCCAATTCTCTTCTATACCCTAACCTAACCCCACCCATTTTATGCACAATTTGGTTGCCTGGACCATCCCTTCATAGCTCTGCTCCACAGTCATTTTGCTTGTAGGCTTTTGGGTCTCTGAAAAGCATTTCATAATAGGAACTTTGTAAGGAAGAGAAGGAAACATTTTCTCTTGGAGAAGAGACTATGGAAGTAAAATGGGCATCTCCAAATGAAAGAGTGAACACCCATGCCCTGTGTAGCTCCAGGCAGCATAGAACTGGAACAGAAAGTCGCAAGGATCAGATGTCTGTCCAATATAAGGCATTAGTGTTTTAGTTCATATGTAATAGCATTTATTATAAGCAAGGTGAGAGTTGCTTTAGGCCATCCCAAGGAAGGACTTTCCAACAAATACAAATAATTCTGGCTGGCTGGGGGGATCTCTGACCTCTTATCTGGAATACAACAGAAGTGATTCCTGCACTGGGGAAGGGCACTAGACTCTGACCTGTAAAGTCCTTTCTGATGGCAAAATTCTGGTTCTATAGTACTATTTTCAAGCAAGGCCAATTATCTCAGAAAAGCACTGACATGACCTAATCCTTTTGAATGCAGAAAAGGTGACAGACCACAACTTGTCATACCAAAGCCAACTGAATAACCTACAAAAACACCTGCAAAGGCTTCTCTACCTACTCACTTCTCTTCTGGCCCTTTAAGTTAGCCCAACCCATCCACAGGCTGCACCTGCAGAAGATAACGGCCAGTTGAAAATAGCCATGGGTGTTCATAGTCATTTCCCAGAACCTCCATTCTCTGATTTGGCTCAGATTCATCTCGCCCTCCTTCAATCTCTTGGCTCTGACTTCACCTCAGTTATTCGAACCTTGGCTTTACTTACCCCCAAAGACCAGTGAGGTCTTCAAACTTTAGCAAGCATCAGAATCACCAAGAGGACTTGCTAAAATGGGTTGCTGGTCTCCATTGCCAGAATTTCCAATTAAATAGGTCTAAGTGGGGTCCAAGGGTTTGCATTTCTGTCAAGTTCCCAAGGGACAGTGATGCTGCTGGCCCAGGGACCACACTCTGAGAACCACTGCTCTAGGCTGTGGTACAGTTCTCCCCTCTGCAAGAACCCCAGTTTAACTCAGCTGCATGAAATCCTGTCTTCTAACCTCCTGCAGCCCCAGCCATCCCTCCAGTACCAGTCTCTGGATGCTACACTTGAGGGATGCTGAAAATTCCCCAACACTGCATTCCTGAAACCCAGGCTTTCTTGATCTGTTATAACGCAAATACCTCAGAAGGTGTTTTGCCACGGTTTTTTAGAGATAATTAATTAATAAATCCCGTGAAATGGTGTTCTTTACTTGAAAGTGAGCATGTTAAGAAAACAAAAACTAATTCCCCCAAATCTTCCTAAATTGGGAGACATCCAGCTGGTGGCCTTACACTGGCATACATGAGCAAACAGCTGAAGGCAAACAGTAGGGGCCAAATATTAATAGCTAACTCTAACATAACTCTTGTGTCAGCTGCGTCATAAGCATTTTGCATAGATTTGTTATTTCGTTCTTTATAACAAACCTGTAAGGAAGATCTTATTATTATCCTCGTTTCATTGATGAGAAAACCAGAGCACAGAAAGGTCAGGTAACTTACTTTAGGTCACACAGCTAGAATGTGACAGCCAGGTATCAACCTCTGGGGTTGGGGCTCCAGAGTCTGTACTCCTTCTTACACTGCATGACCTAGGGTGACTGTTATGACTGAATCAGTGTGCTGGGTTCAACTCCCCTTTTTTGGCCGAAACTTTTACCCCAACTTAGGTGCCAATTTTCAGGTCTTCCACTTCCTACTCACCACCCCCATTCACCTTGAGACTTGTTCCCTTGCCTAAGAACATAATTTCAGACTTCACAAGCACAGAGATTTGGAGGAGTCAGTGGGAAGGGCCTAAGACCATTCTAGGCATACCCAGCTAGCCAGGAACGTATACCTGGCTTTAAATGGAGTCTATTTGAGATGGAAAAGCTGGGGGCACAGGATTTTCAAGGACTGTCTCCCAGATGGTAGGCCTTTCTGGATGTCAAGGCAGATCCAGAACACTTTGAGGTTTTGAAGATATCTCCAAAAGAGGAGCTTACTATAAATGTTGACATTAAGCAAGCAGATACATTTAACCCCCCCAAATATACAGTTCAATGTAATTGTGAAAATCACAAGATGATCAATTACAGGATTTATTGAAACTCCTGTGAACTCAGTGTGCCCCAGCTAAGCGGTGGGGTTAGCAGTCTGCCATCTAAGGGCTGTGTGAGGAGTCTTCTTCCAGGCCTGTCTGGTGGCTCAGTGCTTATGAATGAAATCTTGCCTGCAGAGAACATCCATCAATGCTGGGGCCCTAGTTCTGGCTCAAATGGCCAGAACCTCTGTTGGAGGTCCCAGCTCCCTGGAGATGCTGGGCGAGGCTCTGGCCCCAGAAGGGCTTCATCTCTGGTTTTTCCCACAGCTCAGAGCAGCCTGCTCCAGCACGTTCTCCAGACCTTCTCCCTTCTAATCCCCACTGAACTTCTACCAGCCCCATTCACCGCTGCTCTAAAACTGAAAAGTCATGATGTTCTGACTCAATGACCAATATTTTAACTGGCATCTAATGGTTCTTTTGTTCCTAAAGATCCCTTGCCACATATCCAGGAACACATCTCTAAATCTCTACATTATTTCCACTTCTGGTTGTGAAACTTAACCAAATAAACAGGGTCCTTGACCTGACTCTTTGTTACTAACAAAAGGGGAACTATTTTGTTTGAATTTGCATCTAGCCTTTCAAAGGGGCTATGCTTCCATGCAGACCCTGTTCTTACCTAGGACCTGCTTACAACAAAACTGTGGTAGCAACATTTGGTTGCTTGGGCTCCGTTTGACTGCTGGACCAACAGCTAAACTTTTGCAGGAGTGGGTGCATCTCAGCGTACTGATAGGGTTAGAAGATTAAAATACAGGATGCCCAGTTAAATTTGAATTTCACATAAACAATGAATACATTTTTAGTGTAAGTCTATCCCATGCAATATTGAAGACATACTTATACTTTAAAAGTACTGGTTGGCGGTACCCAGGCTCAATTAAGCATCCAACTCTTGACTTCAGCTCAGGTCATGATCTTACAATCATGTGTGGAGCCTACTTGGGATTCTCTCTCTCTCTCCCTCTCTCTCTGCCCTTCCCCTGCTCTCTCTCAAAATAAATAAACTTTAAAAAAAAAAAAATAGGGGCGCCTGGGTGACTCAGTCGGTTAAGCGTCCGACTTCAGCTCAGGTCACGATCTCGCGGTCCGTGAGTTCGAGCCCCACATCGGGCTCTGGGCTGATGGCTTGGAGCTTGGAGCCTGCTTCCAATTCTGTGTCTCCCTATCTCTCTGCCCCTCCCCTGTTCATGCTCTGTCTCTCTGTCTCAAAAATAAAAATAAACATTAAAAAAAATTAAAAAAAAAAGAAAGAAAAAAAGAAAAAAATTAAAAAATAAAGAAATAAAAGCACTGGTTGTTTACCTGAAATTCAAATTTTATTGAGTGTTTATTTTTATTTACTAAGTTTGGCAACACTAACAAGGTATCAAATAGTCCAGTTAAATAAAAGTTCTATGAAAATACTAAAATATTACCCAGAAGTACAAGCACCCAGCCAGCCTAGCAAAGCTCATGTGCCTGCGCCTTGGTTAGCAGAAGGAAGGCATCTGATTGACCATCACATGGATCCAGTGGAGGAGAGTTAATTTTCCAAAAGGACATTGCAGCACTACTCAAATTTTTAAAAAGAAAAAGATAAAATGAAAAGTACTGCTAAGTGACAAGTCAACAAGGTCTACCAGTTACCAAATATCCTAAGGATGGTGTGGGGTGGGTGAGAAGAAAGATTTTAGGATGAGGAAAGTGAGATTAATAAAGGTAAATCTCTCTTGCATAATAATTTCCCCAAAGTCACTTTCCTAAGAAGCAAAGGGAGATTTCGGAAGATGTAGGTCTTTTTTCCCTGCTCCGGGACTGATCACTGCGCGATTTGAGGCAAGCCCTTTACGGCAACTTCCCCTCCATCCTCAGAGCCTCAATTTCATCCTAGAAAACTCAAAACTCAAATTTCTCTTGGATACAGAAATCATCGTAAGAAGGTCCTCAGAAGAAAATGCAGGATATAATCAACAAAGTCTTCTGTTATTAAAATAAGCAGTGAAGGGGCACCTGGGTGGCTTAGTCGGTTAAGGGTCCAACTTCAGGTTGTATCTTGGTCATGATCTTGGTCAAACTCAGGTCATGATCTTGGTTAGTGAGTTCAATACCCACATGGGGCTCTGTGCTTACAGCGCAGGGCCTGGAGCCTGGAGCCTGTTTTGAATTCTGTGTCTCCCTCTCTCAGCCCTTCCCTCGCTCACTTGCTCTTTCTCTACTATTTATTTAAGAAATAAATATTGAAAAATAAATAAATAAACAGTGACAGTAGGTAACTCTGTCCCACAGATGAAAAGGGTAGAAAATTGCCTCATTAGAAAATATTTTTCAATAAAAAAGAATCAGAAACATTCACAAAAGGATTTAAGCCAAGTGATGCAATAATTTTAATGCAACAATAGCCATATTTTTGAAAGCCAGTGCTGATTACCAGGTGTATTAAAAATGGCCTTGGGAAAATCTCTGTGCAAATATTTCTCTTTTAGTTTAATTTCAAAGACTACTTAAAAGGAAAAAGGGAGGATGTCTGAAGTACTAAAGTAGCAATCATTTGCACCTGGACAGCCTATGTTTCATCCCAGAACCGGAAGCATTTTGTGCCCAGATGAGAGAGCCCATGTGTGTACAGGGAGCTGTGGGGGGCAGGAAGGGCATGGTAGAGAGAAAAGGTACCTCTGCCAAGGTCACAGGGAAACACAGGTGGATTTGAGAGCTCCGCTCCCACCTGATTCCAATCACGCAGCCTCTCTGCTCTGAAGGGAACATGGGTCATGCTATGGGAGGTCCCTCATGGCTTCAAGATCAGAGCCTCTGTAGCTAAAGAGAAGTTAATGAGGCTATGGCTGAGTTTCCTGAGCCCCTGCTGTATCTGCATAGCACCATTAGTCATCACTGGGCAGAAAGAGGGTGGATAAGACCCAGGTCTTCCAACAAGCATGAGACGAACTCACAAGACTCTGCAAAGAGATGGCATCCTTCAGCAACGGTGTGAAGGAGTATATAGACCTTCCCCTGGGTCTCCAAGGGTAAGAGGAATTTAGATAAAAACACAGAGCATTTCACAATATGTCAGGACACCCATATACCATCCAATTGTTTCTCAATCTGAGAACTACAGAATTCCCGACTTTCCCCCATGAAAAGCAATGTAAGCTTAAGGCTGGCTTCCAAGTGGTTTGCTAAAAACCAGACGCTGGTAGTCTCCTCCAAGAGGTTCAGAGAGATTCTGGTTAGTATGTTCCCATTGTGTTTGTGTTTTGCTGGTTACTCGCCCCACCCAGCACTTTTTCCAACCCCTCTTTTCTTCTTTTCCTTCCCGCAAAAGAAAAACTTATGATTAGACCTCAAGATGAGAGCAGAGAAGCTCCTGGATTCTCATGCATTTCACTGAACTCTTGGGGCCATAGTGGCTCATGTTACGGCTGAGTCTGAGCCTGTGCAGAGAGGAGGGTCCAGGTGACCAGGACCGGACCCCAGGTGGGCACATCTACCCCTGACCTTCTAAAGGCTTACTAAACAAAGGATTAGACAAAGGTCAGCTCGTGGCCATCACTAATGGGACCTGCCATCACTCACTACCAACATGACAGCCACTGGGCAGCCTGGGTTTTCTAGGATAGTTCCAGTTTAAAATGTCATGTTGAGGGGCACCTGGGTGGCGCAGTCGGTTAAGCGTCCGACTTCAGCCAGGTCACGATCTCGCGGTCCGTGAGTTCGAGCCCCGCGTCAGGCTCTGGGCTGATGGCTTGGAGCCTGTTTCCGATTCTGTGTCTCCCTCTCTCTCTGCCCCTCCCCCGTTCATGCTCTGTCTCTCTCTGTCCCAAAAATAAATAAAAAAACGTTGAAAAAAAAAAACAAATAAAATGTCATGTTGACCCCACAAACCATTGAAACAGTCTGGAAATAATAACATTTCAGTGCCCAGACTACAGTTTCAAAAGTGTCTCCTCACACTTGGGATTGGCACATAAGTGTTTATCAGCCCAAATATCCTGGCTGGGTTTCAGAAACTACGATCATTGTAGCTAGAGGCTGATTTGAAAGGAAGGGTGTTTGGTCTTCACAATGTCCCCCTCTCCCTTTCCAGCTGCTTGCTGCTGCTTGCTGCCCACCCCGCTCCACCCTCTACCTCCCCTTTGATGAACACAGCCCCAGTTAGGACCTGGTGAGTGCACACAGAAGCTAAATGGCTGAAGAGGATGTCAGGCTATCTGCATTCTCCCCTAATAAGGAATCGGGGAGTTTAAGCAAAGCGTAAGAGAATATGGGGAAGAGGAGAGTGAGGGGGGGTCTCTGCAGAACCCCTTGAAACTGCGTGGCCACTATCTGCTCTGCCTGTTTGCCACACTAAGCCTCCAGCCTCTGCATGGGGTGGAGGAAATTGCAGCTACCACAGTCGACGGAGAGAGTAGGGATCAAGTAGGTATGGGCATTTTCAAGAAGTGGCCGAAGCCGAACACTCTGTCCAGTGGCTGCGTGCCACCCAGATGACCTGGCCCAAAGACAACTAGGCACTGGCCACAAGTCTAAAGGTGAATCCTTTATGTGCTTTGCACTTCTGTACAGGAACGATATGAACCCTGCCCTCCAGAAAACTGCTCAGTGGCTGATATCAAAGGAAGTACTCAGACCACTGGGGCACCAAGCTACCAATTGGTAATGGTCACCATGTCACAGGAGTCTCAGCTTCTGGAGCCTTGGGTCACAGTTCAGCCCGAGACTGTGGAAGCAGAGGTCTCCTATGACCCATCTATAGAACATGATTCCTGAACCCTGCCCAGACCATGGTCTCCCCCAGCCAGGTGAGTCTTACAAGACCCTGCCAATCTAAAGGCATATCCCAGGCTGCCCAGTGTTGGCGGTCTAGGTCATGGGTAGCCCACCTCCCTTGTGCCCATTTCTCCTATTCTGCTTGCTCCCTGATGACAGGTATCTTGCTTCTACACCCCCAACACCCAGCTAGGGCCCAACTGGTGCCTTTCTATTCTCATGTTTTACTTTCATTCTTCCAGCTTTCTTGTTTCTTGCCTATTGCCATGCTCCTTCCATGGAAAGATCTAGTTGTCATGACCCGCACTTCTTGCAAGCCCTAGGACACATTGTCCCTATGTACAGTCCCCACAGGGAGGTAGGTGTGTGGGGTGAGGCAGGAGACAAACCAAGAAAAATATCTCCCCTCTTTGTGCTTCTTTCCACCACAGAGTAAATCCAACCTTTTCCGATCCATACCCTGGTACAAGAGTATGCACGACAGTCTTTTTAAAAAATCACCACCAAAAGCTGTCTGAGCCTCAATTTTTTCCTCTGGCTTCTCCTCCTATGGCTAGATTTTTCCACAATTAGAGATTAATTTGTATGGCTTTTTTTTTCTGCTAAAATACTACTAAGCAGGGAGAAGGGAACAGCAGTTCTTTGTGTTTCAGGACAAACATACTTCTTCTGAGAACACACTTTGATGGAAAGAGAAAGAATTGAAGAGAAACAATGGAAGAATAAGGGAGTTGGGAGTGTTCAGAGAAGCCTCAAAGAAGAAGAAACAAGGGGCACCTGGGTGGCTCAGGTGGTTAAGCGTCCAACTTCAGCTCAGGTCATGATCTTGTGGTTCATAGATTCAGGCCCCGCATCGGGCTCTGTGCTGACAGCTCAGAATCTGGATCCTGCTTTGGATTCTGTGTCTCCCTCTCTCTCTGTTCCTCCCCCCCTTGCACTCTGTCTGGCTCTCTCTCTCTCTCTCAAAAATAAATAAAGAATAAAAAAATTTTTTAAATTAAAGAAAAAAAGAAGAAGAAGAAACAAGTGCAGAAGAGAAGGATGGCTGGTGGCCCAAGCCACACTTCCCCTGTCCCAGAGTTTTGCCCAGGCCAAATGAATCTGAGCCAGGTCTCAAATTAGCAGGAGGAGAAAGGGGAGAGATATACTGGAGCAAGTCCAGGCATTGAATTCAAAGGCCTCCTTTAGTCCACAGACCGTGTAGGCATCAAGCATGCAAAGACCCAGCCCCTGCCCTCAAGATGCTCCCAGTCTAGTTGGGAGAAACACAAGGAGTTCAGTGTTCATGACACAGCACTTCACACAGCAGAGGGATTTGGTGAACTGGTGCTGATGCAGCCTGGGGGAGGGGGAGGGTCGGTCACTACGGGCTGATTAAGAGACAAGTAAAGAGTCTTGAAGGAGAGGGAAAGGAATACCCGACAAAGGGAACAGCCTATGCAAAGGTTCATGAAAAAGCAAAGTTCTCTGTACTTAAAATATAGGGTCCTTAAGGGAATGTGCCCGGAGAGGAGACTGGAAAGGTGCTGGGCAATCAGAGCACTGAAGGTCATGCCGAGACAGTTAAGCTTTATTAGGAAAGCAGCAAGGAGCTACTGATGGATTTGAAGCAGGGGACTACATGGCAGTGTGTATCTGGATCATTTGCTCTGAAGGTGTAATGGTGATGGAGCAGCAGGAATGAGACTGGAGACGGGAGGCCAGTTAGGAGGTGATAGTAATAGAGAGATGAAGGACTGACTGAAAGCAGGGGCACAGGACACAGGGAAAGACTGGGGAGCCGCATCCATGAGACCTGAGGACCAGGGTACTGGCTGAGCGAATGTAAGAAGATGAAGACAATGTCTGGATTTCCAGGAAGGCCACTGGTGTATGGTTAACTATCTACTGATAAAGAGAATGCAGGGGGAGCCATGCAGGGTTTAGGTTTCAAAGTCTGGAGGTAAGTAAAATTTCATTTGGTCAACATTCTATCTGAAAATCCCTTAGATTACCCAAAAAGTCCAGCTACTTTGGTTGAATTAGAGGAAGTTTCAGGGCCTCGTTATACACGATCTTTAAACCCCAGAACAGCCTGATGAGAATTGTTTTTTAAGTGCAACACTTGGCCTGCGACTTCCTGCTGGCCCCATCACACAATAACCCAATATCCGGCCCCTGTCCACACAAGTGTCCCGTGGTGACCTCCCCCAAGCCGGCACACCCAGCTCCCTCCAGCACCAAGCAGCCGGGGGGCCACAGGCAGTGGCCTGGGCTGAAGTGGGAAGGGTGCAATAGTGATGAACATACTGATGAGCCCCCCACCGCCCTCCCTGCCCTCTAACCGCCACGCCCCCTTTCCATGTAATAAACAACAGCCTTGGCGTCCAGCCAGAACACACGCATACACACAACCAGAATCTCGCTCAGCATGGAGATCTGCTCATCGCGTGAGAAACACAAGGAACCAGTCCCCCTGCGGGAGCAGAAGAGCCCTGCCCTCCATCTTCTCTTCACCCCAGAGGTTCTGATTTAACCCCCTGCAGAGCAGCCTGGGCTACTGGATTACTCAAAGCTCCTGGGTGATCCCAAGGTGGAGACAAGGTCTTGAATCTCTGGTTTCAATTGTTCTCTTTCCTTCCCAAAGCATCATTTGAATTCTTATGAGTTAAAGGGCAACGCGGGAGTTCAGAGTTGGGCCCTCGGTGACTGTCGGAGGTTCAGAGACATCCCCTGCCCTCTGCTAATGATCCCTCCGGATCTTATAAATGTTTATCCAGGCAGCGCTGGGTCCAACAGTGGCTCCTGATTGCTGGGTACACTTGCTGGGATGGGGAAGAGGCTCTTCCAGACAGAGTTCCAGACAGCTTGGCTCTGAAACACAAACAAACAGAAAATAGTCACTCTGCCTCCCAACCTGTTCAGCACTGGGGAGGTGGTGCGGTGGGGATCAGGGGAAGATTTCAAACAAGGGCAACATTTACTAGGCTCTTCCAACCTGGGCTAGAATAGTTATTACCGCAAATAGCCGTTTTGCCTGCTACGAGTCTGTAATTTCAACCTCTGAAGTAACATGTTCTCAGGGCTTCTGGTATCTCATTTTGTTGATGTAATGAGGAAAATCCAGGGACAGGGCTGAAGGCAACTTCTCACCCCCCAGCTGTCGGTGCCCTAGTGATTACCAAACCCAAGCTCCAAGATTTTGTAAGGAAGATGCTTCAGAGCCCAAGTTAGGGCCTAATTATTCTTTTTCTTAGCACACTTAGAATCTGCACACCCTCCCCTTCAAGTGCTCATTGTTTCTCTGGGCATCTTCCTTAGAGCATCTTTGAAATTCAAACCCAGTGAATCCTGACCCCTCAGAGGCAATGGAAATGGAGTCAGTGAATCCATGAGTCCAGAGGATGGCCTTCTAGCTCAGCAAACAGAGCAGAAGTGCCACACTTGTCCAGAGCGGGTGCCAGGGACCCCATCGGCTGCTCCATTCTGCCCTGACCCCTCAGATATTGGTAGGGCCTCGTCATGAGGGCCCTGTGGGAAAGTCGAGGCATATACACCAGGCTTAGCCTTTTGCGGGAAAGGAAGATATATACCAGTTCTACCTGGTTATACATTCAAATCCAATCAATCAGTGTTCATCAAGCCCGGGGTGGAGGAAGCCTGACATGCCAAATGAAAGCCCAAACCCTGAGGGGAGACACCGACTTGGCCCTGACTTCCCAGAGCCACAGCTTTTCCCATTATGCTGCTAGCTCTTTTGTGCAAGCCTGGCCCAGCCAGCCCACCAGTGACCCAGGGCAGGAACTTCTGTCAGGAGTAGGTCAGCCCCAGGCACACAGCCACCTGGCCTCTGTGTTCCTTCACTGTGTTACTTGGGTTACCTCCATCCTACTGACAGCCGGTAACATGGAGACGAGCATTTTCTAACTCAAGGGTTCTCATCCTTATAGTTTGGATTCCCTAGATCCCCAATGGCTCCAGCGGGTGACTGTGAAACTCTCAAAAGCAATATGAATTCATTTTCATTAAAAAAAATTAATGTAAAAACATAGAATATTTTTTTGTGGGAATCAAGAGAAAGGGAAAATGTCACAAACCTGACAAATGCATATAATTCATTCATTCAGCAAACACCCACCAAGTGCCAAATGCTGTCCTACGTCTGGGAGCTGCAAACAAGAATCAAGCAGGGCACCAGCCTCGGCAAGGTCTTGGTTGGTCTAAGAGGCAGAGGATTGTCACAGTGTGTGACAACAGTGTGTAAACAACAGTGCTTGTGAACGGCTGTAACAGAGGCACTATGGCAGCCCGCGTGGACAAGCTATGGGAAGATTGGTAGGGATTCACCAGGACCTAAGGACAAAACGTATAGGGAACAAGGGTGCGTGCAAACTCCAGAGCTGCGCGCAAAGGCAGCACCTTCAAGAGTGAACTCCCACAGGCTGGCACCTCAGCCAGCACGTCCAGCTGGGCGTGACTTGTGCTGTGCCTAGTACAGAAGGTGACCCCTTTCCTGGCACTATCCTATCCTATTGAAATTTCTTCTTCACTGCACCCTCCATTTGTGTGCACATGTCTGATAAGCGCCCATGCAGGTTACGTGGCCTTGAAAGTCACATACGTCATCCTATGCAGAACGCTAAAAATAACTTACCCCGTCAGCCACCTGCCGTCTCACCTGCCCAGACAGAAGTTAGCCAGGTGGGCCTTGTCAGAAAGCAGGAGCTGGCAGAGGAGGACTCTGGCAGCTTTGCAGTTTGAATAACTATCCACTGGCTTCCAAGCATATCAGGAGGCAGGAGAGTTTTGCCATATAAAGACATTGGCCTCGGGGGCCTTGGGGGCTTCTTCAGTCAAGCATCTGACTCTTGATTTCGGCTCAGGCCGTGATCTCACAGTTCTGCGCTGACAGCATGGAGCCTGCTTGGGATTCTCTCTCTCTCCTTTCTCTGTCCCCCTCCTGCTCGTGCACGTGCAAGCACACATACGCTCTCTCTCTCTCGCTCGCTCGCTCGCTTTCAAAATAAATAAATACATTAAAAAAAAGACACTGGCCTCAGAGAACCCTCAAAAAGGGAGGAGAGCAAGTGCTTATGGAGTATCCACTCTCATTCAGACCATGTGTCAGTTGCTTCATGCATGTTACTGTTAACTCCATTTAAAGAGGAAACAGAGGGGGCGCCTGGGTGGCTCAGTCAGTTCAGAGTCCGACTTCAACTCAGGTCATGATCTCCCAGTTTGTGAGTTGGAGCCCCGCATCGGGCTCTGTGCTGACAGCTCAGAGCCTGGAGCCTGCTTCGGATTCTGTGTCTCCTCCTCTCTCTGCCCCTCCCCTGCTCATACTCTGTCTCTCAATAATAAATAAACGTTAAAAAAAATTTTTTTAATAAAATAATAAAGAGGAAACTGAGGCTCACAATGCCACAGGTGAAAGGAATGAAGTCAAGCTCCACACTAAGCCACCATCAACCCCATGCCCACACCTGCCTGCACCTTCCTGGTGACAGCCAACCCTCCTGCAGCCAAACCAAGGGCTCAAGCAGCCTCCCCCACCCCCACCCCCTTGGCTGCCGGTGTGGAAGGGCCTCCTTCCCCACGCTGTGATCTTTCCCTTCCGCACAACTGCTCCAGCAGGGAGTTGTCAGCACCAGTACAGGCAGGCCAGTTTCAGAGCAGGTGTTTGCAAACTTCCTGAACACTCTTCCTTTAATGAAAATAATATATGGATCCTTGAACAGGCAACACATTTCTATATTGTTTTGCTACAGAGGTTCTCATTTAAGACAAAAAAAATCAGGGTTGGAAATTACATCCTTACAAGTTTAAAAAGTAAAAATAATAAATTCTTGACACCTCATTCCACACACAAATATCTCATGTAACTCTAGAGTTTGGGGTCCCTTAATGATAAGGACATGACATCACGACACTCTGGCCTTGTCCCCACTTCAGAACCTCCAACTGTCCATTGGTCAGTTGAGTAGGCCCCCTCTCTGTGCCCTCAGCCCTCGGCCTGAATCCCTCGGCCCAGGGTTCAACAAAGCGCCTAATTTCCTTTCTCTAACAGAAGGCTCTTCAGACTGGTTCTCCAGACTGCCGCCCCATTTCTCCCAAACCTTCAATCCCAGAGACGCCATTGTTCCTCTGCTTTTAAGAAGCTGCCATTCCTGAGTCACCTCTCCCTTCCCACTCCTCCTAACTCTTCTCTCTAGGCATGTAATTTTGTCCCGGTCAAGGACATTGGAGTTCAGTCTTGTCTTTCACATAAAACGTGAAGGAGGGGGAATGAGGCAAGACTGCGTGTGATCACATACAGAGGGCAGAAGGGTAGACTGGACAGTCAGGAGGGCTGGATGAGTCAGGGTAGGTGTGATGAGGAGGCTGGGAGGGAGGCTGATATGGAAGCAAGAGCTTAAGCTCTGGAGTTAGACCTCATTTTTTCCCCTAAGCTTCAGTTTCCCTTTCTGTAAAATGGATATGATCATACCGAGCAGAAAAAGCCATTAAAGAAATCTCACTTTGTGCATAGTGCTTTACTTATATGATTTCACATGATCATTACTTTTTTTTTTTTCTCAACAAGTGAAGAAACTTGAGTTTAAAGATTAAGTAACTTGCAAGGTGCCTGGCTGGCTCAGTTGGTAGAGCATGAGACTCTTAATCTCAAGGTCTTGAGTTCAAGCTCCACATTGGGTGTGGAGCCTAGTTAAAATTTAAAAAGAAAAAAGAAAAAAGAAAAA
The DNA here is from genome assembly GCF_028018385.1 of Neofelis nebulosa. Classification (NCBI taxonomy): domain Eukaryota; kingdom Metazoa; phylum Chordata; class Mammalia; order Carnivora; family Felidae; genus Neofelis; species Neofelis nebulosa. The sequence continues at coordinate 45,414,127 of NC_080784.1, forward strand.
AGATTGAGTAACTTGCCCAAAGCTACACAGTTAGTAAACAGCAGAGCCAAGATCCAAACCCAAGTTGGTCCTGCTTTTGGTTAGCCACCACACGGTGCTGCCCCACACTTTACTTCAGATATTCAATCTCTCTCTTTTTTTTTTAAGTTTATTTATTTACTTTGAGAGAGTAGGAGGGGCAGAGAGACAGGAAGAGAAAGAACCCAAGCAGACTCCACCCTCTCAGCACAGAGCCCCACTTGGGGCTCGATCTCACGAACTATGAGATCATGACCTGAGCTGAAATCAAGAGTCAGATGCTTAAACGACTGAGCCACTCAGGCGCCCCTTATCTCAGACATTCTCATTCTTGGGGGACCACATCGTCACCTCAGAAATCACAGCAACTGCCTCTCAGGCAGGGAAAATGCACCTCCCTATCTTCATCACCTCCAGGATAGACATCCTTGCTCGCTCCACCATTCCCTCCCCTTGATCCCTTAATGTATGGGTTGGGCAACACCCTGCTAGGTGAATCACCACTCTAATACTACCAGCTCTTGCCGATGTCCTAGAAGGAAACAGTCACTGGCTTCTTGAGAGCAGGGACCCTGTTTTTCCTTCAGCTTTATCGCGTTAGCTCTGTGGGGGCATGTACTAAGGTCCCAATTAAATACTTGATACATGGCCAAGACAAGGACTGGTAAAGATGGAAGTGACCCCATTTCACATGAACCTCCTTACTTCCCTGTGGAATCCTGCCCTCTTGACATGTATTGCTGGCAGACAGGGCCACTGTCCAGAACCCATTCAACCTCTACTTCACAGGGGCTCCGGGGAGCCTGAGGCAGATTGAGGGAGGAGGAACATATATCATCCTAGTAACGTGTGCAAATTTTAAGTGCAAACTAAAGCTAAATGCTTTCATCATAATTTGTCAGATGGATGGAAACAATCTTTAAAAGTAACTTACAGTGAACATAACTTTTTTATAATTGATATTGAAATAAATTATGCCAGCCCTTGAAACATCTCTTCTACGGTTGTTCTTTGTCACACTGTTTACCCTCAAATCAACTATTTCAAGGCATTTACTAATATTTGTCCCCTTTCAAGCCCACCAAAAGGGAACAAAGATTTTTTTCTTCAAATCTTCAAAACTATGGATTTTTTTTAAGTTTATTTATTTATTTTTGAGAGAGAGATAGCAGGGGAGAGGCAGAGAGAGAGACAGAGAGAATCCCCAACAGGCTCTGCACCAGCAGCACTGAGCCCGGTGTGGGGCTTGAACTCGCAAACCAGGAGATCACGACCTGAGCCGAAGAAGTCCAGGGCTCAACTGACTGAGCCACCCAGGTGCCCTCTAATAGCTACTTTTTAAAGTTCAAGATTCCAAGGGTTTCCCCTTTCAATTTCTAATGACCTCTTTGCTGATACAGTCCAAAGACTTCATGTTATTTTCATATTTAGACAAAATTCAAATGTGTGAGAACAATTAGAACACAGTGTTATGGTACACACAGAGAGAGCATGGTTTGTGAGCACCAACGTGAGAATGACTTCCAAGATTCCAAAAGGCCACTTAATTTTTGTCATCTTCTCCAATAAAAGCTCATTTTCTGAACCCGGCCTTCAAACCCCTACGTAGTCTAGCCCCATCATAAAATGTAAAGCCTTATATCCCCCAAATAAACCCCATTTTTGTCTAGTGACACAGAAGTTATTGCCTCTCACTCACACATGTTGTGCCTTCCTGCTTGGTGTCTTTGTAGTTAATCTGATGCCACCATTTCTTAAGCAACTATTTTACGCCAAGCATCCTGCTAAGTGCTTTTGGGGGTATTTTAAGCAATCCTTACACAGCCATTCTATGAGGTAAGTCCTATTTCTCCCCATCTTGCATATGGAAGAATGAAGCTCAGAAAAGTGAAGTGACAGGCTGAGCTCCAGGGAGGACTTGGTGGCCTTGGGCAGAGGTGGAGCGGACAGGCATCGTGGACAAATCTAAAGAGAATTGCATTTCAGTCAGGGCCCGTTAAGACTACAGTTCCACTTGGTGATGGTCCAAAATGTGTTCCGGTGACTCAGCAAAAGGTTAAGTGATTTTCCCAAAGCCACACAGCTGTTCCAAGGTGAGCCAGCGTTGGAAACCATGTCATCCTAATTCCAACATTCCCACTCTCAATCTCTACCCCACACTGCCGAACACCCCCACTCTTTCCAGCCCCAACAATCTGAATCATCAAGATGCAGCTCCAAGGGGTGTTTGGGTGGCTCAGTTAAGCATCCGACTCTTGGTTTCGGCTCAGGTCATGATCTCACGACTTCATGAGTTCGAGCCCTGCATCGGGCTCTGTGCTGGCAGTGCGGAGCCTGCCTGGGATTCTCTCTCTCTCTCACTCTCTCTCTACCCCTCCCTGCTCATGCTGTCTCTGTCTCTCTCAAAATAAATAAACCTTAAAAAACAAAAAGCTGCATCTCTAATCCCAGCTCTTCTGGCAGCTCCCCATCTTCAACCAAGTAGAAGTCATCTTACCTCTTTCCGAATTCTTATTATCTGAATTCTGGAGAATGTCTTATCCTTGCTACAGTTTGCCCCATTTTTTCAATTTCATTCATTCAGACAGCCAGCCTTTCTCCTGCACCATCCACGTGCCAGGACCTGCCAGATGTCCAGCCCCCAACCCTGGTCCTCAAAGAGGCGGCATCAGTGTTGTGTCTTCAACTAGACTGTGAAATCATTGGAGGCAGGAACATAACGGACACTTTTCCGTATCGACCCCACCCCCCCGCGCCCACCCCCACGCTGGCAGCCCAGGAGACCTGCAGCAGATATATCTGGATTAACTGCTGTCTTGGATGGTTGAGAGTAATGCTTTTCTCCCCCTAGATCGGGGCCACTGACTCTTTGCCTGTACCCTATGACCTGCCTGTTCTGTAAATTCATCTTCCTGCTCCGAGGTATTTCTCTTCCCACCAGGAAGGCAGCTCTGCCAGGTAATTTATCTCTATGTCCTGTCTTCTTGGGAGAGGGACGTGCGGCACAGCAGGTGCCTGGTAACAAGCCCATTAAACCTCCCTCTCTGCTCTCAGCACGAGCGCCCAGGCACTCTGCAGTATTTGTCTTGCCTACCCAGCAGCTGCGTGTGTGAGGAGGCTCTACCTCAGCCTGGGGGGTGGGGAGGGAAGCAGGAGACTGTACGTGGAGCAGCAGGTCACCCGCACAACAGGAACTGCACCTAGGGCCACGTCCCCCCTCCCAAGGAACGGGGTTGGGCAGAGGTTAACAGAAAACCAAACCCCAAGTATACACGGCCATTCCTTCTTTAGATTGCCCCCACACGTGTGCCCCCCTGCACATACACATCACCCCCTCCTTCCCAGGCCCCCTGACATGCAAACTCACAACACAGGAGACAGGAAAAGCCAAGGAAACTACCTTTCGTCCCTGGTCCCCATGGTGCAGTTAGGGAGTATCAGACAGGACTAACTCCCCTGTCACCTGTCACCAGGGCCTGAACCTTCTCATTTAGAGTTGTTTTCTGAGATGGCCCAAAAGTGTCCCTTTGAGAAGAAATAGTGGACAGCCCAGGCTGGCTTTCTGGCACTTAGAAGGGCCCCACACCTGGCTTAATGCTCTGCTATTGCCATCTTGAGATTCTTAATAATTTTTTAATGACAGGCTCTGTGTTTTCGTTGTGTGTTGGGCCCTGCAATTAGGTGGTCCTGTGGCTCAATGGCGAGCAAAATTCTTCAGGAACAAGATGCAGAACAAGACAGGCTCTCGATGGGGTAGGGATAGCAGGGGGCTGTAAGGGCTGGCAGGGCTGGCCCTGAGAAAAGACTAGCTTCACTGGCCCCACTCAGGCTACAGAACACAAGATGCCACAGCCCACAACAGCTCAGGGAAACTGCTGGAGCCTGCTGGCCTTTTCCATGTCACCAAAGCCAGAAAGCACTGAGCTGAGAGCTAAGTGTCACTATGTCCCTGGGAGGATGTCCAAAAGTGTCCCCCCCACCCTCACCCCCAGCTCTGGGTGTGCAGAGTGAGTGTGATGGTAGTTCATTCCCACATTTACACGTTTCTGTCCATCCACCAGGCCTGGCCTAGGCATCCAGCTACAAACCCTGTCCAGTCATCCGAGCCATAACAAAGCCAACTCTAAGGAAACTACTGGTGCCAGCTGGGTGCCTTCAGCCACAGCAAACAGGGACTAGGACCTGGTTTGCCAGCAATGAGTCTACCCCAGGGGGAGCCCATGTAAGGCTCAGAGCCCAACTAAAAAAACAGAGAAATCCCTGCCAACCTCATTTCCAGCAGAAGCCCCGCTCCTCCTCTGGGAAAACCAGCCCTTTATTAAAGCTAGGGGTATGGCATGGAGTGAGAGTGAGGGCTTCTTTAAGGCAAGAGCCAGGTCTTAGACCTCTTTGCATCCCCATGGCAAGCTCAGGGCCTAGCCCAAAGTAAGCCCTGGAAGGAAGGAGGGAGGGAGGGATGGAAAGACAAAGGAAGGAAGAAAGGAAAGTGGGAAGGAAGGGAAGGAGAGAGGAAAGAGAGAGCCCTTCTTGTCTTTTCGTCTCCTTCAAAACAACCGGTCAGATTCGACCAATATCATTTCTTAAAGAGCTTGAGAAGCGCCAATAAAATGCAAATATCCCTAGAAATGGTCATTCTGTGAGCTTTCTTCCAGGGACATAAAAGGTGGTGCTTGGAGCCTGGTAAAGGCAGGAGGAGAGAGGGGAGGAGGAAGGCAGGGTGCTCCCGAGGATAGGCCCCGGGCAGGAAAACAGCCGCCACTGCCTCTGAGGGGAGCAGCCCTGTGTGGTCACCGAGGCTCTGTCTTGAGACTACAGAGCAGACAGACCTGCTCCAAGCAGCTTCTGAACTGTGGCTTGCTGAGCTCTGCTGGTCCTAAACACCGTCTTGGGCCCTGAGTCCCCCTTCCTGCCGGTGCACTGGAAAAGCAAAGCCCCCACTAAAGGAGGGAACAAACCCAATTTCACAGTGGGTAAGGGCATGGATGGGGGGGAGGGTGCTGTGCTGTCTCCCAGATCCCTCCTACTGCAGAAAGGGGCAGGTGGGGGAGAGGAGGGCCTGGAGGGAGGGGCCCTCAGGCTCTCACTGGAAATCCCAGCCTGCTCCACAGAACAGGAGACCTCATTAAGAAGGCCTGCTGGAAAGAGGATTAGGCATCATAGTGAGTTCCCAGCATGTGGTTGTTATTATCAGTGGTTGTCATCAGAATTCAGAACTCCTAGTTCAGAACCTGTGCCCTCTTGCCAGCTGCAGCTGCCCTGGCATCAGCTGATCAGCGGCAGGCTCCCCATACCTGCCTTCCCACTCTGAATCTGTAGGCTTGTGGATTCAAGTGCTGGGCCTCAGGACCTGCCTAAAAGCAGAATGGAGCTGCCCTCCCCCAGAAGCCCGGATCACGTGCTGGCGGTCCAGGAAGGCCTCAGGAGGGAGGTGGCCAGAGCTGGGCCTGGCAGAATGAGGGCAGAGGAACTTGAATGTGGTTGGGGGAGGAGGGAGAGCAGCAAAAAGCAGCCAGAGACTCTTTTTTTTTTTTTTTTTTCATTTATTTATTTTGAGAGAGAGCACGCACAAGCAGGGGAAAGGCAGAGAGAGAGAATCCCAAGTGGGCATCGTGCTCAGTGCAGAGCCCTATCTATGCGGGGCTCAAACTCACAAACCATGAGATCATGACCTGAGCCGAAATCAAGAGTCAGATGCTTGACCGACTGAGCCACTCACGTGCCCCCAAAGCTGACAGAGACTCTTAAGCACATGCCTCTGCTCACCTGCCTCGTGCTTCCTAGTAGCCTGGAAGTTTCTCTGCATCTGCCCCAAAAGCAGCAAAAAAGATTCTCCTGGGAATTCTTGGGATCAGAGAGAGGTCTTAACTGCCCTGAGAATTCCCTCATAGACCTGGGAGTGAGGTTACTGCCTCTGGGTTCCTCTTCACACCTGCTGCTGCCACCCTTCAGCCAGCTGACCTCCAGGGTCCCCCACCCTTCTCCCTCCTGCTCCAACCTGGAATCGTCTCCTGCGATGACCCAAGCTTTGGAGGATAATTCAGCCTCAGGAAGCCCTTAGGAGGAGAAGTTGTGGAAGAAGCTCCTCTCAGGGCTGCATGGGGCTGTTATCCCCTTGCTACAGCAAGGACAGTGCTGCAGGTAGCAGGCTTCTGGGGCTAAGCTCCAAGGCCCAAGCCCCTAGCTCACTCATTCATTTGTTCATTGACTGGCTTGGCTGGACACCTACTGAGCACTTACTAAAGACCCAGTGCTTGGTCCCCTTTAGACACATTCACCCTCCCTTCGCTTATGGCCAGAGATGGGGAATAAGGACAGACACTGGGATATAGGTCATCTGTTGTGTGTGAGGCACCATAGAAAGGGCTGCGAGTTCATGCCTGAGCCCCCAAAGAGCTTACAGACTCAAAACTGGGCAACATGACAGGGATGAGAAAGGGGTCGTCAGCCTGGAAGTCTCCTGCTAGCCTGGGGCAGCAAACTCCAGTGGAGACCTAAGCCTGAAGAACAGAAGAGTTTGGTGAAACGGGAGTGAGGAGGGTGAGAGCTAAAGATAGAGGAAGAGCCATGGGAAAAGGGCCAGAAGACCCAGAACCTTCCAGAAGATGGGAAGGCCTAGAACAGCAATGGTTCTGAGAGCTGGAGCTTAGAAGTGAAAGAACACCTCTGCCTTGGGCAGAGTGCAGGCATGGTCAGATTTGAATTTTATTTATTTATTTTTAAATGTTTATTCATTTATTTTGAGAGAGAGAGAGAGAGCGTGCGTGCACATGTGCGTGCGAGTGGGAGAGGGACAGAGAAAGAGAGAGGGACAATCCTAAGCAGGCTCCGAGCTCCTCTGTCAGCACAGAGCCCAACAGAGGGCTTGAACTCACGAACCGTGAGATCATGACCTGAGCTGAAACCAAGAGTCTGACGCTTAACCCACTTAGCCACCCAGGTGCCCCAGATTTACATTTTAGACAGTGGCCAGAGTAGGAGGACCCTACCTGTATCTGGTGAGAGCTGATGGACAGTGAACTACAGCAGTGGAGGTTAGGACAGGACAGAAGGGGCAGATTGGACAGATTTAAGGCGGGGAGAATGGACCGGATGCAGTGACTAAGTGCATGTGGGGCTATCCAAGAAGGAAGACGACACCCAGCTTCCGGCTTGGTCAGCAGGGAGATAGTTGAGCTGTTAACAAGGGTAAGAAATATGGACAAGGAACAAGATTGTGGGGAATATGATGAATAGTTCAGTTCTGAACTTGTTGAGTTTGAAGTATTTGCGGGACATGTAAAAGATCCTGGAAAGCTGTTAGACAGTCCTAACTGGACCTCAGGTGTTGCAGGTTTGGAAGACAATGGCAAATGAAGTCATACAAGTAACTGAGATCATCCAGTTTGTAAATGACAACAAGGATAAACCCCCATGGAACATCATCCATGGGAAAGGAAGAGAGAGACCCAGGAAACATTGAAAGGAGTGACCAGTGAGAAGAAAAATCAGGGGAGAAAGAAAGTGAATGCATTAGGACTTTCCTGCGTGTAACCAAAAAAGCCGATTCAAACTGGCCCAAATAATAAAAGTGATTTAAATGTCCATGTAAACTGGCTTCAGGTTCAGTATGATTCAGCTGCTCGACAGGCTTCAAGGATCCAGCTTTTCAGTCTGTCAGCTCTGCTTTCTGCAGGATTAGCTTTCTTCCAGTGCCAAGTGCCCAGACTCCTAGGTTTCAGGTTTCATACTGCCTCCTCCAAGTGCAGGAGAAAGAGACCAACACACCCAGAGATCTCCCGGAAGAGCAAGGAAACTTCTTACCCAGAAACTACCAACAACATTTTCCCAAGCCCATTGACTTCAATTTGGTCACGTTCCCACCCCTGAACCATCTCCTGTGGCTCTGACCAGCTTATGCCAAAACCATTTTCCCCAGATTCAGAGCACAGAACAGAACTGATTTTCCACTGAACACATAGACAGAGGAGTAGATTCCTTAAATAAAAAACAGGGTGGGGGTGCCTGGCTGGCTCAGTCAGTAAAGCATGTAAAGCTTGATCTCAGAGTTGTAAGTTCAAGCCCCATGTTGGGCATAGAGATTACTTAAAATTTAAAACAAAACAAAACAAAAACTTTAAAAAAAACCACAACAGGGTAATTATCGTTTTACCAAAAATAGAAAGATGTTGGGGGGGGGGGGGGTTTGCGGGCAATCACAATGGAAGGCATCACAGATGAGAGTTTTCAAAAGGGAGAAAGTGGCCAATAGCAGCAAAAAAGAGAGAGATCAAGGGACACCTAAACTGAACCTGTGTGTTTTGTATGAGGTGGGATGGTAGTACCTGAGGGCTGGGGATCATCTGGAAATTCTTCCTGGAAATTGTAGTCCCTGAAGGGAGGCAAACCACACATAAGCATTAGATAGTATGTGTGTGCATGAGTGTACGTGTATGTGTAGGTGCCTGCACACACCCGCACGCTGCGCACACTGGGAGGCAGGGGTCTGCCTGGCAGCGGGAGGGTCTCGCAGAAAGAGATCTGGAGGCAACGCTGAGAACACACTCCAATGGGGAAAAGCAGAATCCACTGGGTGGAGGGGGCAAGAGATGACGAGTTGTAGCCGACACCAAATGCCTGCAGACGGGCCACACAGAGCCCCTTGGACATCATCATGAAGATGGTGGGAGTCCTTGTAGGCCTCCAAGCAGAGGGTGGCATGGCCGCAGTGAAGCATAAAACATTGACTCTGGCCTCAGCCTGGGGATGGAGTGAAGGAGCAAGGGAGCAGGCTGCCAGAGCCGGGGCCAGGCTGTTGCAGGCATCTGGGGGGCCCCCTGGCCAAGGGGTGGAGAGAAGACAGGGCGAGCAACATCAAAGAGGACAAAACAGCAGCAGGACGGGCAGCAGATAGAGGTGAAGGGTAAGGAGGGGAAGCATCCTGAATGTGAGGGCAGGGTTGGACAGCCCCAGCCGCTATTCAGGATAGGGGCCCTGCCAGAAGTCTCCTCCCCTGTCCAGCCCATCCATTCATCTCTGTGGACATGCCAGTGATGTCAGCACGCGCTGCCATGGTCAGGATGACTAACTTTTATTTGCCGAAAGGAAATTGAATATGCACGTGCGGGGAAATGCTTGGAGCTCCAGCTGGCCCCACAGGTGGGGTGGGGAGGAGGGAGAGGGTGAGCTCCAAGAGGAAGGAAATAAAGAGAGATGCTTCCAATGAGATGGAGATTTGACAGAGACAGAGAAACAGAGAGAAATGCCAGTGGAAGAGAATTTTGCCCCAAAGAGCCGCTGATGCAGAAGAGGATCCTGAGTCTTCATTTGAAGGCAGCTCCCTGAGTGGCCAGTCATTTTTCTTCTTGAAGGCGAAGCATTTGCAGTCCCTGCTCCCAGAGCTTGAACCCCACATTCTATTCCTTGTCCATTTAGGCTGTTGTTAAACAGGAGATGCTAGAATCTTTCCGCAGGAGACCAGACCAAGCTGCACTCTTGGCCACGCTTCCTTGGCCTCGGCTTCAGTTTGAAGCAGGGGGAGGACAGGGCTGGGGGGCTGGGGGGGGGGGGCGGGTGGAGAACACACAGGAGGAACGGATGGCTCTTCCCAACAGCCCCTGGAAGGAGAGACAGGAAGGGGAGCCCTGGCAAAACACCTATCCTCTCCCTCTGCTTTCTCGCTCAGCGTCCTCTGGCCTGGCGTTCCCACCCTTGTCTGACTGCAGGGGAAGAGGAGGAGGACGAGGAGCTGTGGATGGAGCGTGTTTCCAAGACAGTGGCCAAAACACGGCCACCAATCTGGAAAACACAAGCCCCTGGCCGACCACAGCCACACCTGCCCCCACCCACACAAGGAGTGTGACATTTGCCTCTCCAGAGTATTGTCCACATTCAACCCTGATGTCCAAGGGGAGAGGAGCAGGGAGCTGGGGGTAGCCAGAGAATGCCAATGAATGTTCAGTGCTCTGGCCTTCCTTCTGGCTCAAAGTGGCAATAGAGCCTGGAAAGAGTCAAACCAAAGGTCTTGATCGTTATTTTCAGAAAATGCTCTAGGGAATCTCTTCTTCAATCTAAAAACCCCTCCACCCAATCACCAGGAAGGCCACAAGGTCAAAAGTGACCTTTTTTGCTCACACTCCGCCCCTTCTTCCCCCTCACTGAGCACCAAGAATAACTTCCTGCTGGGGGTGAAGGTAGGTAAAAAAAGATTTAATTACAGTTTCTGTTTCTGACCTCACTCCCCACCCCCCAAGAGCCACCATGGTGCCCTGCCTGGCTGTGGTGTCAATGAAAGGGCACTGGCCTGACTTACACTACCACAGGCCATGGTGCCACCTAGAGAGCCATGGGGCTTGGGGTGGTGGTGGGGAAGGTCATCTCCACTGCCAAGCTTATTCATTCTCACAGCAATCCCCAGGCTATCTCTGGCAATGCCAGAAAATCAGGTTTAAGGGTACCTTCTTAAGAATTCTGAGGCCAGGGGCGCCTGGGTGGCTCAGTCGGTTGAGCGTCCGACTTTGGCTCAGGTCGTGATCTCGCTGTTCATGGTTCGTGAGTTCAAGCACCATACTGGGCTCACTGCTGCCGGTGCAGAGCCCACTTTGGATCCTCTGTCCCCCTTTCTCCGCCCCTCCCCCCCCCCCGCTTTTGCTCTCTCAAAAATAAATAAACATTAACAACAACAAAAAAAGAATTCTAAGGCCAGATTGAAGAGAGTTCTAAGTCTTTGGAAGAGAAGGTAATTTCCTCCTGAAGTCTTCAGACCAGCATTGTCCCTTCCTCCAATTTCCAAATCTCACCCTCCACCCCCACCCTCACCCCATTCTCTGCTCTGTGGCTGTCCCCCAGGATTGGTTCGTGCTTAGTGTTGCCCCTTTGTGTTCTCATCAGCATCAAAGGTGCTGCCCTTCACATTTGATAAACCTGGGGCACACACCCTCTGTGGGCCCTCCACCACTCTGGCCTCCCACTCTCACTGCCAACTTGCAAAAGATTTTTAAAACTCCAGTATTCACCAAGCAAATCCATCTCTGCCATCAGCCAGCCCTCACCTGTCCCCTTAAACTCTGATAAGCAGGTTGGGAAGGGGAGGTGCTTCTTCCCACAAACCCCCTCAAATCCTCAGAGACCTCTTTTAATCTGGTCATCAGATATGTCTTAAACCAATGCTGAGCCAGGAGAGTCCAGTTTTCTGGTTTGGAACCTCACCTACCGGGGATTCCGTTAGTTGCCTTTATTGTCCAAGAATGTGAGTTAGGAATCCACCCCCCAGGACGTAGGAGGGGTGATTAAAATGAACAAGAGAATAAAAGCTTTCAGACACGGTCCATCCGTGCCAAGAACAGCTTCGGAGGCTTACAAGTGCTCAGAGGACCATCAAAGGGAAGCCGATGCCGATAACTCTGTGTGCTGACTCGGTGAAATACTCCATCTCGGGGATATTGCCATTGAAAACATCTCCTCTATCTGGAATCTTTTCTACACCAAGCGCACAATTGCTTCATTCATATCTTCGGAGGAGTCTGTCACCAAATCCATAAGCTGCCTCTGCCAGCAGGCGGGGCAGGATACCAGCTTGCCCAGCCCTCTGCCCACTGGGCTGCACCAAGGATGCAGTTCCCATGTTAATAAAGCCCCAAATTCTCTCCTGCCCTGTGGGCAGCACCCTCCTCCCTCCCCTCAGCCTCATAAAGAATCAAAGCAAGGGATGGGGAGAGAGGTGGAAGCAAGAACTTCCATCTGAGTCAATGTTCAGGGAGATTCACATAATCATACGATGTGCTCCTATGCCCAGGAAAGGGAAACTAACCTTATGGTGTATGTCTTCTGTGTACCAGAAAATGCCATGTCACATATCTGATCTTTACAACAACCCAGTGAGGTGGGTCTTTTATGGGAGAGAAAACAACCCAAGACCACAGCAGTAAGAGTCGCACTTGAAAGCAAGCCCCAACCCCACCTCCCTACTCCCGCCCAGTTAATGGCAAGATGTGGGCCAACCACCCAGAACTTCAGCTTTGTATCACCTGCCTCTACAGGGAGAGTAGTAATGGCATCTTCCCAAGCCACCTCCCAGCACTGTGAAGGAAGCCAGATGCAGCCCAGGAGTCCTAGTGCTTTGTCATCTGGAAAGCAACATCCAAATGTTAATGGGCTGTGACTTCCTCAAAGGTGGGGAGATCTTCTACTTTATCTTTTGTGTCCCCAGCACCCAGATCAGCCAGGGATGTAACCTGCACCCATACGACATCCCATGAAGAGCAAGAGGGGAGTCTTCCCTTTGTCTGTGGGGTTGGGCGGAGTGGCAGGGAAGCCAGCACCAAGTGGCAGACCACCCTGGCCAAAGAGCCCGCACACAGTTCCGGGAGCGGAAGTGGATAAGGAGACTCCCTTCCCCACAACCAAAGCTAGTCAGTTAGGTCAGCCAAATCCACTGAAGTCTTGCAGGAAGACTCTCTCACGAGAGGTAAGAGTTGAAGTGATGCCCAAAGCACTCCTCACTTTACAGGGAAAGCTGAGCCCATGTGTGTTGGGAGTGGGGCAGGTGGAGGGATGACCCCCGCCCGGTGTCTGCCTTGAAGAAACCCAGTGGCTCCGGACAGAAGGGCAGACCCTGACACCTGGCTTTCACTAAGAGTAAAAAGGAACAGGTGCTCTGGGCAAGTTTTAGCTGGGGGTGGGGTGTGGAGGAACAGGGAGGAAAGTTCTAGATCAGGTGTTCCTCAGGAAATCCCCCCACAAACCCACATCCTCCCAGGGAAGCCTTCTCCCCCCACCCAGCTGGGGAGAGATCTTTGAATCCCCAGGGCCCTTATCCGTAACCCGTTTTGTGGCACTAACTGCATTCTGCCTTTTGTTGCCAGCACTTGCATTCCTGTCTCATCTTCCTTATGGCATTAAGAGCAGGGCATTATTATTATTATCATTATTATTGTCCTGTGTCCTTCTCAGCAGCTACCACAGTGCCCAAAGAAATGAAGAAATGAAAATGACAAAAGAAATGAAATCCAGTTCAAGCGAGGAAGAGGGCAAGAGGACAGAGGAAGGTCAGAATGGCCTGCTTAACCAAGTGCCCCCTGTCTGACCTATCCTCTGCCAACTCCAGGCCCCAACATGGCCCACTGGGGTGCCAGACACACTTGGGAGTGGTCAGTGGGCAGTGTTTCAGGCAGGGCGGAGGCTCCCACTCCCCGAGGTCCGGCCTGGCCTCACCGGAGCGCTGGCCCTCCCCTTCCAGGCAGGAAGCACTCCTGCAGCAGCCGCATCTGCACAGCCATAATTGAGCCTCACTCTCCAGAGTGATTTGTGTGTCAAAAATCCGCCAAGGCTGTAAATCAGGTGCTAGGAAGCTCTGTCTCCTGTTTTCCTGCTTACCCAGAGGGAGACGGAATGTACCGCCATGGGCTCCCAAATCTGGAAAACCGCCTCTGATTTAAGAGGAGAGTTTTAACGGTCATTAACATGGGCCAGTGCTGGGGAGCCGGAGCAGGGCTCCTGACTCTCCCTCCCGGCTCAGCCGCCTCCTCCCCAGCTGGGGGACTTAGCCGGTGGGGGACCTGAAAGCCAGGTGCCTAACAGGCCCAGGTCAATAGCAGCTGCTTCAGCTCTTCCCGGGAGGCTCCAGAGGGGAATTTTCCACTGCCCAGTTTGATTTAGCTCTTGCCTGCTGTGTGGCGCCCTTGACTGTTCACAGTGAGGGGAGCAGGAAGGTAGGGAGCACGTACAGAGGGCCTCCATCCCGCAGGGCTTCTCTGGCCCAGAGGCGTGGGAAACTCCACCTCACTATTCCCGATCCCCAGAATGCTGGGGTCCCCTGAGGTGCTGAGGGTGGGGACCAGGCCTCCCTCTAGGGAGGGAGAAGAGAATCAGGGCCCTGGTTGCAGGGAGCAGGACAGAGCCCAATGAGTTGCCTCCCTCCCCCTGTCCCTCTCTTTCTCAGGATGTCTGAGAGATGTCTAGTGTGGGTGAGGGCTCCCTCCCTCTCTCTCTCTGCCTCTGCTCCTCCTCCCCCTCCCCGGAACCTCTGCCCACCCCCCTCCAGCCCTGAGTTGCTGATGCCCTTTGGGTTCTGTTTTCATTCCAGGCTGTGGATCCGGTCGTGGGAAGCAGGTAGGAAACCATGATTCTGGGGGTTAAATGAAGAATTATATTTAGTGCTCACAGAAAGCCAAATATTGGGTTAGCAGCCAGGAATGGAGAGGGAAAAAGCCCAAAGCAAACAGCAGAGGGAAGAAATTCCTACCAAACAAGGTCCCTATTCATTCTTCCAATCCCAGGTGCAGGGGCCTGCAGGAGTGAGACCCGCTGAATGTAAGCAGCCCATCCTGTGCTCATGGCTGCAGAGAAATGTGAGGGCCCCAGACTTTGGTGAGACCCTCAAACTCAGATCTTATACCGCTGTCCTCGTGGGACCAAAGAGCTCTCAGCCCTCCCCACAAAGGTTGTCAACATCTCCACCGGCAAAATGCGAGCTGCTACAGAGCTCACTATGTTGACCCTGAGCCCTTTGAGACCCAAAGGTGGGGAGGGGGAGAGCAAAGTGAAATGTTCCTGGTTTGACCTTGAGCAAGTGATTGAACCTCCCTGAGCCTCATGTATGGAATGCAAGAGTTGGATTATGATTTCACAGTTCCTAACATCCTACTATTCTGTGGCTGTCTAAAACAAATAATGAGAATAAGAGTATGAACAAGACTACGACATCTGTCTCCATAAGAGCTTAGCATGGGGCCTAGAGAGATAAAGGATATGTCCCAGCTTATTCCCCACTCAGCCTTCTGTGCCTTGGCCCTCCACAGGGTAAACTTCCAGAGTCTCAGCTGACTCTTCCGGAAATTCCAGACTCCAGTGACATGCTTCTGGAACCTTCTCAGACTGCCAGAAAGTCAGATAACAGTCTGGGCAGGGGAAGGACTGCCACAGCCAGGCTGGCTAACGGGAAAGCTGATGGGGACTAGAAGTTCAGGGAGACGTTGAGGGTAAGGAGGGAGAGAGACAGAGAAGGGGCAGGAGCGGGAAGACATTGTAGACCTCCCAAACATCTTCTGCAGGGTCATGGAAAAGGCAACACTTACCCTCCTAACTCCCAGACTCATTTGTATCCAGCCACTGACTTATCCAATTATCCACCCCTCCTGTGGATCTCTCTGTGGGGGAGATCGACAGTAGGAGGCTGGATTCCAGGTAATAAAGAAAGTTTAAGAGCCAAAGTTTCTAGTCAGGCAGTACAGAACTGAATTCTGACTAACTAGAAGAAAGGAAAGACAGGAATTTCCTGCCCGGGTCTGTCTTTCTCTATGTGTCTCTATTTATTTCCCATACACTTGGCTCTCTCTGCTTCCCATCCCCTAGTTTCCTCAAAGGGGCCCAAGTTTTGGGAGAATCTGGGCACCGGTACCCCCTCTGAGCAGGAGATGCCAACCTATGGACTGACATTGCCTGGAACCCCGAAGAATGCCTCTTCTAAAGATCCCCAGGCTGAAGGTAGCCCCATCCACTAACTCAACCCTAGCCATCCCTATCTCCTCAGGTTCCTCATCAGCACTCATCAGCAGGGACTCAAAAACACTTGTCTGTCGGGTGATCCATAGGACCAAAACCTTGGGAGAAGACACGCAGAGCCAGCCACTAACAAAATTGTGAAATAAAGTGAATTCCTACAAACCTGCTCCTTCCCTTGCATTCCATAAGCTCAACAAATTGCACCACCTTCCACCTGTTTTCCAGGAACTAAAAATCACCTTTGACATCCATCCAATTCACCATCTCCTATTTATACCCCAACCATATCTTTACAGTCTCCCCACCTTCACTACTATGGCTTTCACGGGGCCTTGGACATGTCTCATCCACATTATCAGAATTCCCTCTTATCTGGTAACCCTGGCTTTGTGTGGCTCTTCCTCATCCCATCCTCTCCAGTGTAGCCAGAGAAGTATTTCTAAACTGCATGTGTGTTGAGGGCATCTGGGTGGCTCAGTCAGTTAAGTGTTAGACTCTTGATTTCAGTTCAGTTCATGATCTCCCGGTTCATGGGTTCGAGCCCCACATGGGGCTCCGCACTGACAGAGCGGAGCCTGCTTGGGCTTTTCTGTCTCCTTCTCTCTCTGCCCGCCCCCCCCCCTAAATAAATAAATAAATAAATAAATAAATAAATAAATAAACTACATCATTCCACTTGCCTGCATGCGGTTTTCCATCATCAGCTACTTAGAGGACAAAGTCTGGGTTCATGAGTAAGCATGCAAAGCCCCCCATCCACTCAACCCAGCTGGTCTACTACCATTTCTCTGGTCTCCAGCCAGTAGTGAGAGTTCCCTAAACAGGTCCTGCTGGGTTTCCAGTCAAAATGGAATAGTGCAGTTAGTGCAGCCACTTGGAAAACAGGATAGAGGTTCCTCAAAAGAGAACTACCCTACAATCCAGCAGCTCCACCTCTGGGTACTTATCTGAAGGAAAGGAAAACACTAAATTGAAAAAATACCTGCACCCCCATATTCGTCACGGCGTTATTTACAACAGCCAAGATATGGAAACAACTAAGCGTCCATCCATGGGTGAATGGATAAAGAAGTTATGGTGTATATTCAATGGAATATATTCAGCTATAAAAAAGAAGGAAATCCTGCCGTTTGTGACAACATGGGTGGACCCTGAGGGCAGTCTATTAACTGCAGTAAATTACATGGAGAAAGACAAATACTGTATGATTTCACCTACATGTGGATTCTGAAAAAAACCAGACTCATAGATACAGACAACAGATTGGTGGCTGCCAGAGGGAGGGGTAGGATAAATAGGGGAAGGAGGTCAGAAGGTACAAAATTCCAGTTACAAGACAAGTACTGGGAGTGGAATGTACAGCATGGTGACTATAGTTAATAATACTGTATTGTCGGGGCATCTGGGTGGCTCAGTCAGTTAAGTGTCTGACTCTTGGTTTCAGCTCAGGTCATGATCTCATGGTTTTGTGAGTTCAAGTCCCAAATCAGGTTCTGTGCTGACAGTGTGGGGCCTATTTGGGATTCTCTCTCTCCCTCTCTCTGTTCTTCCCCTGCTCATGCTGTCTCTGTCTCTCTCAAAAATAAGTAAAATTAGATGGGGTGCCTGGGTGGCTCAGTCAGTTAGGCATCTGACTTCGGCTCAGGTCATGATCTCACAGTCTGTGAGTTCGAGCCCCGCGTCGGGCTCTGTGCTGACAGCTCAGAGCCTCGTGCCTGCTTCAAATTCTGTGTCTCCCTCTCTCTCTGCCCCTTCCCCCCTCACGCTCTGTCTCTCTCTGTCTCTCAAAAATAAATAAATGTTAAAAAATAAATTTAAAAAATTTTTAATAAAATAAACTTAGAAAAAATTATGTAAAAAATAATATTGTATTGTCTATTTGAAAGTTGCTGAGGGAGTAAATCTTAAAAGTTCTTATCACAAGAAGAAAATATTTGTTAACTATGTGTGGTGATAAATGTTAACTAAGTTTATCATCATGACCATTTCACAACATATACAAATATTGAATCATTATGTTGTATACCTGAAACTAATGTAATGTATGTCAATTATATCTCCATTTTTAAAAAATGGAGTGTTGAATTCTCTCCTCTAGCCACAAAGCCGTAATGAATAAAACATTTTTTAAAATAACCCAACACACAAAGCTGGGCTCAAAACACAAGACAACTATTGCTGTGAATTAGAAGCCCAACAGAGACAGAAGTCACCGCATGGAGCCATGACTGAGGGCGTTGCTGGGCTCTGGGTCTCAGTGGTAGCCACAAGCTAGGCTCCTGTGGGGTACCGGAGACTAAGAGTTCTCTTGTTGTTGTGGTGGTGGTGTGTGTGTGTGTGTGTTTTAGTTTTTTTAAACATTTATTTATTATTGAGAGACAGAGACAAGCAGAGCATGAGCATGGGAGGGGCAGAGATAGAGGGAGACACAGAATCCAGAGCAGGCTCCAGGCTCTGAGCAGTCAGCACAGAGCCTCAGCACAGAGCCCATTGCGGAGCCCGAACCCACAAACAGGGAGATCATGACCTGAGCGGAAGTCGGACACTTTACCAACTGAGCCACCCAGGCACCCCTCTCTTGTTATGAAAGTCAGGAGTATAGTTACCATTGAAAGGGTAGTGACTGGCAAGAGCACCAGGGGGACTTCTAGTGACTGGTGATGTTCTCTTTCTTGATCTGGGTCCTTGCTATACAGGAGCCTTCACTTGTGAAAATGTCTCCAGCTGCTCACTTGTGATTAGTGTGCTTTTCTGTAATGTAAGTTATACTTCAATTAAAAAGTTTACTTGTAAAAATGTTTTCCTGGGAGACAGGGGACCAGAGTCAGATCCATGGCTTGAAACCAAGGGCCTGATTATGGCTTTCCTGTGTATGAAAACAGGCTGATTAAGAGTGGGGCCACCAGTCAGCTACTGGGGCTCCTCTTTCCAGATCCCCTGGGCCAGGGTAGGATGAGGTAAGGGGACGGGAATAGAGGATCATCTTGCAACGAAGAACCAAGCCAAGTAGCTGCCCAGTAGCTCCACATCTGCATTGGCATTATTCTAGCACAGAAGAAGCAGGAGCCATGGAACGACACATAAGGTTTTGTTCTGGGAGGGGAGCTTAGGAGATTTGGCGGAGGCAAGTACAAAACTACAAACTGCACATTCAGAAGGAGGAGAGGGAAAAAAAGGACAAAAAACGAATTGAGAGGGGCAAAAGCTGCCTTTCAAAATGGATCTGCAAACCAAAATTCTGAAACACATTTTAAAAAATGAAGCTTATGAAAAATAAGCAAGAAGTATTAGATGAAAACTGGTAGAAATGGAACAAGAACAAGTGATCATAGAAAAGAACCAATTAGGGGGAAAAAGGGAACCAACTGGAAATCTTAGATACAAAAAAATAGCCATTGAATTTTTTTAAAGCATCAATATTTGGGCTAAACTCAAGATTGAGTATAGTCAAAGAGAAAAAAAAATGATGAATTGGAAGATAATAAAGAAAAACATCCAGGGGTGCCTGGATGGCTCAGTCGGTTAAGTGTCTGACTTTGGCTCAGGTCATGATCTCACAGTTCGTGGGTTCGAGCCCCATGTTGGGCTCCGTGCTGACAGCTCAGAGCCTGGAGCCTGTTTCAGATTCTGTGTCTCCCTCTCTCTCTGACCCTCCCCTGTTCACACTCTGTCTCTGTCTCAAAACTAAATAAACATTAAAATGAAAAGAAAAAAAGAAAAAAAAAAGAAAATCATCCAAAATGCAGTACAAAGAGACAAAGAGGGAAGAATAATAAAAGACAAGTTAAGACATGAAATAGACTGAAAGACTCTATCTAAGGGAGATCTATAAGAAATAGAGTGGACAGAATGGTCATATGGTTTATTTTTATTTCTTATGTTTGTTTGTTTCTGTCAGTATTCTTACTACCCCCTTCTAAATTCTGGTATCAAAGTTTCAGAAGGCAGATTAAACCCTAAAGTCATTTTCTTTTCTTTTTTTAATTTTTTTTAATGTTTATCTATTTTTGAGAGAGAGAGGAAGAGACAGAGTGCAAGTGGAGAGGGGCAGAGAGAGAGGGAGACACAGAATCCAAAGCAAGCTCCAGGCTCTGAGCTGTCAGCACAGAGCCTGAAGCTGGGCTCGAACTCACAAACCTTGAGATCATGACCTGAGCCAAAGTCAGGCGCTTGACCTACTGAGCCACTCAGGCGCCACCCCCCTCTCTTTTTTTAAAATGTTTGTTTATTTTTGAGAGAGAGAAGAGACAGAAAGCCTAAAGTCATTTTCTTCCTCCAGCTGAGGTAGCAGGTGCTCAGGCTTGGTCAGACATAATTTGTGCAGAGTCTGGCTGGACTGCATTCCCCTGCCAGTCATCACACTTGTCCCAGGGCTGCAAGACAAGAATGATACCAGCAGAAATTTCCTGCAGTTCCCTGACATCTGGGTGGTAACAGCAATTTCCTTACTCTTGAGGCCACAGCTACAGTGGTGAATCTGAAAATTAGGCACATTTCCTGATGTTCCTGCCTAAGTTTTTTTAGCACCCAATTCCTATGTGAATTCCCTTTCTACCTGTAGTCCCCAGACTAGTTTCTGTAATCCTGACTGATAAAGGTTATTGGCTATGTTTGGAGATACAGTACTTTTTTCCATAAAATAGATAAAAAAAATTCAAAGTTGTAAAGTAGTAGAGAAGGATCAGAGATTTAAAGAACAGTCCAGAAAGCCCAACCTTCAAATAATAGGACTTCTAGAAACAGAACTTGGGGAAAACTGAGGGAAGGAGTTCAACAAAAGAAATCATTCAAGAAATCCCTAGAGCTGAAAGATACAAGTGTGCAAACTGAAAGGGTCCACCTAACACACAGCATAAAGCATAACAATAGACCAATGGGCAAGGCACATCATAATGAAATTTTAAAACATTAAGGATAAAGAAAAACTCCTAGAAGCTCCCAAAGGGAGGGGAAAACAGTCACATACACAGCATCAAGAATCAGAATGGTGGGGAATCTAGAGGGCTCGTTCAGTTAAGCATCCGTCTCTCGGTTTCAGCTCAGGTCATGATCTCCCAGTTTCGTGGGTTCGAGCCCACCTCTGGGCTCTGTGCTAACAGTGGGGAACCTGCTTAAGATTCTCTCTTATGGGGCGCCTGGGTGGCGCAGTCGGTTAAGCGTCCGACTTCAGCCAGGTCACGATCTCGCGGTCCGTGAGTTCGAGCCCCGCGTCAGGCTCTGGGCTGATGGCTCGGAGCCTGGAGCCTGTTTCCGATTC
The DNA here is from genome assembly GCF_028018385.1 of Neofelis nebulosa. Lineage (NCBI taxonomy): Eukaryota > Metazoa > Chordata > Mammalia > Carnivora > Felidae > Neofelis > Neofelis nebulosa. The sequence goes on from NC_080784.1 coordinate 45,434,879, forward strand.
TGTGTCTCCCTCTCTCTCTGCCCCTTCCCCGTTCATGCTCTGTCTCTCTCTGTCCCAAAAATAAATTAAAAACGTTGAAAAAAATTAAAAAAAAAAAAAGATTCTCTCTTAGACCTTCTCTGTCTGCCCCTCCCCTGCTCACGCTGTCTCTGTCTCTCTCAAAATAAATGAACTTAAAAAAAAATTTGTTTAAGGAATCAGAATGAATAAACTTCTCAAAAGCAAAAATGGAATCTAGAAGATAATGAAGCAATACCCTCAAAATTCTAAAGAAAAAATTATTTCTACCATACAGCTCCATACTCAGCCAAAGTAAAAATCAATGTAAGGGTAGATAAAAAGCCATTTTTAGATGTACAAAGAAATATTTTTAAAGTATCTCTTAAGTACCCTTTCTCAAGAAGATACTGGAGATGTGTTCTACCAAAAGTAAGGAAACAAACTAAGAAAGAGGAAAGCATAGATGACAAGAAATAAACTCCCCCTCCAAAGATGAAAATTCTTAAGATGGCAATGAAAGGAGATAACAGGATAATAGCTGCATAATAAATGTAGAAATCAACGGATCTAGATTGGAGCAGATCAGAATGTTTCAGAAAAGATTTCCTCAGGAAAATAAATTTGATAGACCACTTAATGTTTGGACATATTGAGAGAGGATTTACATAACTGGGGTTGAATTAGTAACATGAATATAGAACACTAAGCAAATGAAAAAGAAAGACAATCATAAACTCCTGGGAAAACAAAAATTTGTGCAGATAAGGAAAATTAATCATAATGTACTGCATGGCTCAGCTCAGGGCTAACATAGTCATGATAATATAGCTCAGTGTTAACAGAGTTATAATATAAATATTTTGGATAAAATTATGGTATTGACAGGATTAAGGGACAAAAGAAGATCTGTATGTGGTTGAGGGAAGGAAGTGAAAGAGAGCTAAAGCCTTAGTGTCCATAGAAGGAAGTCTGAAAATAATACCTACGGCTGAAAAATAAAGAAGCAGGAATATAAACATAGTATTTAGCAATATAGAGGTAAACACCAAAAGAACCAGTTCAAAGAATTGAAAAAGTTTGCCTTTGAAAAACGGGAAATGAGAGGCAGGGAGTAGGGGACTTCTCTTTTTCATAACAAGTCTTATAGGACTATTTAACTTTTTTTTTCAAGTTTATTTATTTTTAAGGAGGGAGGGGCAGAGAGAGAGAGGGAGACAGTGAATCCTAAGCAGGCTCTGCACTGTTAGGACAAAAGCCTGATGCAGGGCTTGAACTCACGAACTCTGAGATCATGACCTAAGCTGAAATTAAGACCTGGCTGTTGATTAACCAACGGAGCCACCCAGGCACCCCATATTTAACTTTTTAATTTATGTGTATGTATGATTTCAAATAAAGATAAAATTTTTAAAAAGAAAAGAGTAGATGTTAATGAAACAAACAAACAAACAAAACAGAAAGGATCAGTGTAAAATGCTGGCCCTTGGGGAGAAAATTATTAAGCCAGACAAATCTCTAGCAAGCCTGAGATTAAAAGAAAAAAGATGCACTAACAAACAATAATAAGAATAAAAAAAGATGCAGTCTGTACTTACACAGAAAATTTTCAAAACACTGCAAACAGCTTTATGTATTTGAAAACTCAGATAAAATGGATAATTTTCTAGATATAAATAAATTACCAAAATTGGTGTAAAAATAACTACAGTCTAAATGAACTATTAAAATTTTTGAAGTGATAATCAAAGGCCTCTCACTCTAAAAGATATCTGGTCTAGATGGTATTAGAAACTCATTTTCTTGAACATTTAAGGTACAAATAAACTATTTTTTAAAAAGTAATGTAGGGGCACCTGGGTAGCTCAGTTGGTTGAGTGTCTGACTTCAGCTCAGGTCATGATCTCGGGGTTCACGGGTTCAAGTCCCACATCGGGCTCTGTGCCGACAGCCCAGAGCCCAGAGCCTGGAGCCTGCCTAGGATTCTGTGTCTCCCTCTCTCTCAGCCCCTCCCCCACTCATGCTTTGTCTCTCTTTCTCTATCTCTCAAAAATAAATAAACATTAAAAAAATAATAAAATAAAAAATAAAAAAGTAATCTCTGTACCGGATGTGGGGCTCCAACTCCCAACCCCAAGATCAGGAGTTAAATGCTCCACTAATTGAGCCACCCAGAGTTTAAAGTAAACTCTCTTAAACAAATGTTTTCAGTTCCTGTGGCAGTTGTCCTCCTAAATCCTTCTTCTGATAAGATTTTTTGCAGAGCATAGGTTACCCACCTACGGCTATATTTCTCAGCCTGCCTCAAAACTAGGTACGGCTGTATGACTGCATTCTCACCTTCAGTTATAAGCACAAGTGCTGTGCTACATTCTGTCACTCAGTATATTAGTTCCCTAGGGCTGCTGTAACAAAGTACCACAAACTGTTTTGCTGAAGGAACAGAGATGTATTCTCTCACAGTAGAAGGAGAGTAAAAGTCCAAGATCAAGGTGTCATCAGAATTGGTTCCTTCTGAGAGTTATATGAGAAAATATCTCTTTTCTCCCTCTCTCCTGGATTCCTATACTTTGCTGGAAATCTGTGGTGTTCCATGGCCAATCTCTGTCTTCATGTTCACCTGGTATTCTCCCTTTGGTGTGTCTGTGTCCTAATTTCCTCTTTTTATAATCACGACACTTATCATATTAGATTAGATTAGTCATATTAAATCAAGAGTCGGATGTTTTAACCCACTGAGCCACCCAAGCATCCCTGAGTGGTGTTTTGATTATAGGAGCTTGGCTTTTACCCTAATAAATACAGCTGCCCAACTCACTTTATAAGAATCTAAACTTTAAAGGCGCCTGGATGGCTCAGTCAGTTAAGCCTCTGACTTCAACTCAGGTCATGATCTCATGGTTTGTGGGTTTGAACCCCACATCGGGCTCTGTGCTGACAGTGCAGAGCCTGCTTTGGATCCTATATCTCCCTCTCTCCCTGCCCCTCCCCCACCTGTGTGTGTGTGTGCGTGTATAAGTTATATATTTATGTATAATATATATTATATATAATATATTATTATTTAAATATATAATTTATATAAATTCTATATGATTTATATAATTATAATATATATAATTTACATAAATTTATGTTTATCTTAGTGATTTAAAAATAAAATGGTTCAAAGTGCCTGGGTGGTTCAGTTGGTTAGGTGTCTGACTTCAGCTCAGGGTAGAATGGCTCAACATAAGAAAATCTATAAAAGTACACTAACAAATTGAAGTAGAAAAACACATTTAATCAACACAGTAGATCAGAAAAATATTTACCAAAATTCAATGTTCAAATAACTGGATATGTAAACGTGAAGTATATAGTTAATAATGTGAAGGAATTATTGTTGATCATGGTACTGTAGTTTTTTGTGGGTTTTTTGAAGAATTATTATCTTTTAGGGATTCAAACTGACATTTTTACAGGTAACATGATGTACGTCCAGCATTTGTTTCAAATAACATAGAATGGGGACAAGTTAGCAAAGGAACAGATAAAACAAGACTGATCCTGAGCTAACAGCAATTGAGGCTGTGCGATGGGTAGACAAAAGTTTATTACACTTGTCTGTCTACTGTTGTGTGTGTTTTAGTGAAGAGTTAAGAAAATTCAAACTCAGTCATAACTTTAAAAGAAAAGAGACTCAGGGGTGCCTGGGTGGCTCAGTCAATTGAACATATGACTCTTGATTTCGGTTCAGGGCATGATCACAGTCCGTGGGTTCAAGACCTGCATGGAGCTCTGTGCTGACAGCTTGGAGCCTCCTTAGGATTTTCACTCTTCCTCTCTCTGTCCCTCACAGCTTGTGCATTCTTTCTCTCTCTCTCTCAAAATAAATAAACTTAAAAAAAAAGATTTCTGATTATTAAAAAGAAGAAAGAGAAGAAAAATGACACAGAAGTCAATGTCCTTAACCTGACAAAAGTCATCCATCAATCTTAGGGTTCAAATCACTTTTGTAGTAAAACTTAAAAGCATTGCCATTAAAGTCAAGAATGAGATGAATATGCCTGCTTCTCCTCAACACTGTTCTCAAGGTCCTAACCTACACAATAAATAAGGAAATAAAGAACAGGTATAAGATTGAAGGCTGGAGAGACAAAACTATCCCTAGTTGCAGATAATATGGTACTATATAGAAAATCAAAAAAACCTAATAAAGTCATTTTTTTAATGTTTATTTATTTTTGACAGATAGAGAGAGACAGAGCATGAGTGGGGGAGGGGCAGAGAGAGGCAGAGACGCAGAATCCGAAGCAGGCTCCAGGCTCTGAGCTGTCAGCACAGAGCCCGATGCGGGGCTCAAACTCAGGGACTGCGAGATCATGACCTGAGCCGAAGTCAGACGCTTAACCGACTGAGCCACCCAGGTAACCCCCTTTTATTTTTAAAGTCATTTTTTTAATGTTTATTTATTTTTGACAGATAGAGAGGAAAAAACCTAATGAATTATTATAACTAATAGTGAAGCTCAGCAAGAAAATCTAATAGAAAAAGCATATTATTCACACATACACACAAAAAATAATCCAGTATCTAGGAATAAGTCTAATGAAAGATATGCTTTCTGAAGAAAATTACAAAACAAAACAAAACAAAGAAACAAACAAAAACCATTATTAAAGAACCTAGAAAGAGACTTGAGTAAATGGATTTATTTTTACATCATGTTTACAGACAGAAAGTTCAATCTTTTGCTTTTTTTTAATCTTTTAAAATGTTTATGTATTTTTTTTTAATTTTTTTTTTCAACGGTTTTTTATTTTATTTTTGGGACAGAGAGAGACAGAGCATGAACGGGGAAGGGGCAGAGAGAGAGGGAGACACACAGAATTGGAAACAGGCTCCAGGCTCCGAGCCATCAGCCCAGAGCCTGACGCGGGGCTCGAACTCACGGACCGCGAGATCGTGACCTGGCTGAAGTTGGACACTTAACCGACTGCGCCACCCAGGCGCCCCAAATGTTTATGTATTTTTGAGAGAGAGAGCGAAAGAGGGCACATGCTAGTGGCAGAGAGGGGGGGAGACATAGAATCTGAAGCAGGCTCCAGGCTCAGAACTGTCAGCACAGAGCCCAACCCAGGGCTCCAACTCACAAACCAGGAGATCATGACCTGAGCTGAAATCAGACACTTAACTGACTGAGCCACTCAGGCGCCCCCAGAAAGTTCAATCTTATAAAGGTATCAATTATACCAATATTAATATATTAATCCAATGCAATTCTAACCTAAATCCCAACCAGTTTTTTCTTGTAATTACACAAGCTTATCCTAAAATTCACATGAAGGATCACATGTCAGGAAAGCTAAGACAATGTTGAAGAGCAAAGTAAGAGAACTTGCCCTACAGATACCAAAATCCTTCTAAATCCTTAATAATTAATTCAATAGGATGATTGAACAGTAATAGACAAGACCAATAGAATACAATAAAGAGCGCCCAAACCTGCATATCTTTGGAAATTTGACATATGACAAAGGAGATATCCCTAAACATAAGGAGGAAAAGAATGGATTATTTGGAAAATGGTACCAGGGCACTCGTTATTCACCTAAAAAAAAAAAAAATAGATGTCTACTTCACACCATATAAAAAACATAAATTCCAGATGTTCAAAAGATATAAAAAAGAAAGAAATTTAAAACTTCTGGAAGAGGGGCACCTGGGTGGCTCAGTTGGTTGAGCGTCTGACTTCAGCTCAGGTCATGATCTCACAGCTTGTGAGTTGGAGACCTGCATCAGGCTCTGTACTAACAGCTCAGAGCCTGAAGCCTGCTTCCAATTCTGTGTCTCCCTCTCTGTCCCTCCCCTGCTCATGCTCTGTCTCTTCTGTCTCAAAAACAAATAAACATTAAAAAAAATTGTTTTAACTTCTGGAAGAAAATATAAGAGGGGAAAAAAAGAAAATATTAGAGGATACCTTTATGACCTCAATTTGAAAAATTAACGTCCACATTTTATAAAGACCTCTTAAAGATCGATTTAAGAGAAGTTCCAGTTTCAGTAAATGGAATAAGCATGCTCCATCTTGTCTCCCCCATTGAATGCAACTATGAATCCTTGCACAGACTCTGTGGGGTAACTAGCAATCTGAGGACACTGAAAAGTAAATAGTATTAAGTCAACTGGAGGACACCAGAGCTCAAAGATCTATCTAACCGGCGGTGAGGTTACCATTTTTTTCCCTTCAGTATCACTTGACCAGAAGGAAACCTGAAACTCAGAAGTACATACCAGATGAGGTCAGAAAGAGCTGCAAGAGAAACCTTCTTTTCCCAGTCTGAAGAAGGGGGAAAGGAACCACTAAGGGTCACAAGGACTTCCCTATTTTTTTTCTCTTTTTTTGCACCCTCCACTCCAGCCTCTAGGCAATAACAAAGTGGAGGCATGACATTGGCAGGTGCCCAAACTCAGAGGAACATGAAGGGGCTGTGTTCCTCCAGAATGTGGGGCAAATTCCCATTGTGTGATACTCTCTGATTTGAATGACTACAGATTTATTATCAGAAACCATGGAGGCCAGGAGAAAGAAGGAAAACACCTGTACCAAGAATTCTACATCTAATTCAGTGCAATCCCTATCAAAACACCAGCTATGTCTCTGTTTCCGATTCTGTGTCTCCCTCTCTCTGCCCCTCCCCCGTTCATGCTCTGTCTCTCTCTGTCCCAAAAATAAATAAAAAATGTTGAAAAAAAAAAAAAATTAAAAAAAAAAAAAAAAAGGGGCGCCTGGGTGGCGCAGTCGGTTAAGCGTCCGACTTCAGCCAGGTCACGATCTCGCGGTCCGTGAGTTCGAGCCCCGCGTCAGGCTCTGGGCTGATGGCTCGGAGCCTGGAGCCTGTTTCCGATTCTGTGTCTCCCTCTCTCTGCCCCTCCCCCGTTCATGCTCTGTCTCTCTCTGTCCCAAAAATAAATAAAAAATGTTGAAAAAAAAAAATTAAAAAAAAAAACACCAGCTATGTCTTTGGCAGAAATGGACAAACTGATCCCAAAATTCATATAGAATTGCAAGGAGCCCTAATCACCTAATTTTGAAAAAGAGGAACAAAGTTGAAGGACTCATACATCCTGATTTCAAAACTTACTACAAAGCTACAGTAATCAAAATTGTGGTCCTGGCGTAAATATAAACATATCAATCAAATGAATAGGACTGAAAGTCCAGAAGTAAATCCATATATGTACAGTCAACTCACTTTTGACAAGAGTGTCAAGACCATTAAATGGGAGAATACTCTTCAACAAATGGTATGGGAACAACTACATAACCAGATGCTAAAGAATGAAATGGGGCCTTTACATCATACATACACAAAAATCAACTCAAAATGGATCAAAGATCTAAATATAAGACCTAAAACAGTAAATCTATTAAAATAAAACATAAGTATAAATCTCTATGATCTTAGATTTGATAACGGAGTCTTATAAATGACACAAAAGCACAAATAACAAAATAAAAAATACATAAATTAGATTTTATCAACATTTACAACTTTTGTACATTAAAAGACACTATCAAGGGGTACCTGGGTAGCTCAGTCAGTAAAGCATATGACTCTTGATCTCAAGGTTGTGAGTTCAAGCCCATGTAAGGCACAGAGCCTACTTTAAATAAATAAATAAATAAATAAATAAATAAATAAATATTTTTAAAAAAAATTTTAATGTTTATTCATTTTTGAAAGAGAGAGAGCACAAACAGGGGTGGGGTGGAGAGAGAGGGGGACACAGAATCTGAAGCAGGCTCCAGGCTCTGAGCTGTCAGCACAGAACCCAACGCGGGGCTCAAACTCACAAACCACGAGATCATGACCTGAGCCAGAACCAGTTGCTCAACCGACTGAGCCACACAGGCACTCCGATATTTTTTTTAAATATTAAGAAATATTAAGAAAATGAAAAAACAACCTACAGAATAGGAAAAAAGATTTATATACCATATATCTAGTATGTAAGATATAGAAAGAACTCCTTTTTTTAAATTTTTTTAATGTTTATTTTTGAGAGAAAGAGAGAGACCGAGTGTGAGCAGAAGAGGGGCAGAGAGAGAGGAAGACGCAGAATCCAAAGCAGGCTCCAGGCTCTGATCTGTCAGCACAGAACCCAAAGCAGGGCTGAAACTCATGGAACTGTGAGACCATGACCTGAGCCAGTCAGACACTTAACTGCTTGAGCCACCCAGGCGTGCCTAGAAAGAACTCTTACAACAGAACAACAAAAAGACAAAAACCCAATTCAAAATGGGTGAAAGATTTGAATAGATATTTCTCCAAAGAAGATGTGCACATGGCCATGATGTACATAAGCACATGAAAAGATGCTCAATATCATTAATTATTAGGAAAATACAAATAAAAAAAACACAGTGAGATTCTGCTTCACACCCATTATGATGGCTAAAATAAACAGAAAACAACAAGTGTTGGTAAGGATGTGGAAAAATTGGAACCCTCCTATATTGCTGGTGGAAATGTAAAATGGTATGGACACTAGAAAACAGTTTGGCAGTTCACAAAAAGTTAAACATAGAATTATATATGACCTAGCAATTCCATTCCTGGTTATACATCTAAGAGAATTGAAAACAGGTGTTCAAACAAAAAGTTATACATGAATGTTCATAGCAGCATTATTCATGACATTCCAAAAGTGAAAACAACCCAAACGTCCATTAACTGATGGATGGATAAACAAAATGTGATATATCCATACAATAGAACATTATTCAATCATAGAAAAGAATGAAATACTTATACATGGTACAATGTGGATGAACTTTCAAAACAGGAGGCTAAGTGAAAGAAGCCAAACACTGAAGGTGACATATTGTATGATTCCATTTATTTTTTTTAATGTTTTTAAATTTATTTTTGAGAGAGAAAGAGAGACAGAGCATGAGCTGGGGAGGGGCAAAGAAAGAGGGAGACACAGAATCCAAAGCAGGCTCCAGGCTCTAAGCTCTTAGCACAGAGCCTGATGCGGGGCTAGAACTCACGAACCATGAGATCATGACCTGAGTTGAAGTTGGACACCCAATGGACTGAGCCTCCCAGGCACCGCTGTATGAGTCCCTTTATATGAAATGTCCAGATTAGGTAAATTCACAGAGCTGGAAAGCAGACTGGTGGTTGCCAGGAGAAATGAAATAACTGCTTAATGAATATAAAGTTTCTTTTGAGGGTGATGCACTCTGCTGTTAGACAGCAGTGATGGTTGCACATGACGTATGTACTAACAGCCACCTAATTGTACACTTTAAAATGATTAAAATGGAGAATTAGATATTATGTAAATTTTACCTTAATTAAAAAAAATTCTGTATCAAGTGAATATATTTTTTAAAAATGAGTGAAATAAAGACATCCTCAAGTAAAAGAAAACTAAGAGAGCTTGTCCTCATCAGACTTGTTCTACAATAAATGCTAAAGAAAGTTCTTCAGATGGAAGACAAGTGATACCTAAAAGAAACGTAGGACACCAGGAATAAAGAAAGAGAATCAAAAATGATAAAAATACGGTTAAATATAATAGACTATTCTCCTAAATTCTTTAAAATATGTACAACAGTTAAAAGTGAAATGACAACATGGTTCAGTAAATTTTTGGTATATATACATGTAATACATATAACAACTACAAGATGAAGGCTGTGAGGTAAAGGGACCAATATAGTGGTAAGTTTTGGGGGACAAAGTTAAAACTATAGGCCTAATTTTAAATTTATCAAGATTTATACAAAATGAAAGTTGTCTAAAACACAGGGATTGTCTTATTAGATTTAAAAACAAACAAACAACAAAACCCAACTATTTACTATCTATAATTTTATGATACAGGTAGATTAAAAGTAAAAGAATGGATGGGGTGCCTGGGTGGCTCAGTCAGTTGAGCATCTGACTTCGGCTCAGGTCATGATCTCGTGGTTTGTGAGTTGGAGCCTCGCGTGGGGCTCTGTGTTGACAGCTCAGAGCCTGGAGCCTGCTTCAGATTCTGTGTCTCCCTCTCTCTCTACCCCTCCCCCTCTCATGTTCTGTCTGTCTGTCTCTCTCTCTCTCTCAAAAACAAACATTAAAAAAATTTTTTTTAAGTAAAAGAATGGAAAAAGATATACCATGCAGACTAATCAAAAGAAAACTAGAGGGGCACCCAGGTGGCTCAGTCGATTAAGTGTCCACTTCGGCTCAGACCCCAATCTCACTGTTCGTGAGTTCGAGCTCCACATCGGGCCCTGTGCTGACAGCTTAGAGCCTGGAGTCTGCTTCAGATTCTGTGTTTCCCTCTCTATCTGCCCCTCCCCCACTCTCACTCTGTCTCTCTATCTCAAAAATAAATAAACGTTAAAAGAATTTTTTTAATAAATAAAAACTTAATAAAAAAAGAAAGATAGAGTGGCTATATTAATGTTAGAGAAAAGAGACTGCATTGCAAGGATAATTTCCCAGAACAGAGACAGCAATACCTAATAACAAAAGTCAATTCACCAAGAAGACAACTTTAAATGTGCATGCCCCTAACAAAAGAGCTTAAAAATCCATGCAGCAACACTGACAGAATTGAAAGAATTAGATAAATCCATAATTATAGTTGGAGACTTCAACACTCCTCTCTCAGTAATTGATAGAATAAGCCAACAGAAAATCAGTAAATATATAGAAGAACTGAACTATTCCATCTACCAACTGGATCCAAATATTTATAGAACACTCCACACAACAGGAACAGAATATACATTCTTCTCAAATGCACACAGAACATTCACTATGATAGATTTTATCCAGAGTCATAAAACAAACCTAAATAAATTTAATAGACTTGAAATCATACAAAGCATGTTCTCTGACCATAATGTAATTAAACTAGCAATCAATAACAGAAAGATAACTGGAAAACCTCCAAATACTTGGAAATTAAACAACATAATAATGCATGGGTCAAAGAGGAAGTCTCAATGGAAATTAGAAAATACTTGGACCTGAATAGGAACACAACATATCAGCATTTGTGGGATGCAGCTAAAGCAGTGCTTAGAGGGAAATGTATACTATTAAATGCTTACATTTGAAACAAAGCAAGACTTCAATCCAATATTCTAAGCTCCTACCGTAAGAAACTAGAAAAAGAAAAGTGAACTCAAAACTTTCAGAAGGAAGGAAAGCATAAAGACTCAATAAAAGTAAAAACAAAAATAGAGAACATCAACGATGACTCGAAAAGCTGAGTCTTTAAAAATTTCAATAAAATTGATAAATCTCTAGCTAGACTAACAAAAAAAACAGGGGCGAGTGGTGGGAGAGAGGACACCAATCACCAATATCTGGAATGAAAGAGAGGCTGTCACTACAAACCCCATAGACATTAAAAGAATAATAAGAGAATACTATGAACAACTCTACACAAATGAATTTGACAACTTAGATAAAATGGACCAATTCCTTGAAAGCCACAAATTACCAAAACTTACCTAAGAAAAGATAGATAACACAAATAGTCCTATACCTAGTAAAGAAATTAAGTCATCCTTTAAAGTATTCTGATAGTTTCTTGGGGTAATAAAACTGCTCTGTTTCCCTATTGCTCTAATGGTTACAATCTAGATATGTATTACAATTCAGAATTGCAAGCCCCCCTCCTCAAAAAAGTCAATTTTACTCTGTTAATTTTTAAAATAAAAAAATAATAAATTCAGAAAAAGCCAAATGAATAAATATCAAAGTGAACAAAAGTATACAGGAAATTCACAGAAGAAACAAACAAAAACTATAAAAATGTTCACCTTCCCTGGTAATCAGAGAATGAAATTAAAATAACAATAAAAAGTCATTTGCTTGATCATAAAGTCATTTTTGATCATAGCAAGTATTGGGCCAATGCAATAGGACCCACACTTACTGATAGGAATACAGCTGGCCAATTTCATTGGAGTGGAATTTCACAAGATGAAGCTAAAAACGGACCACTCTTCCCCCCAGCAATGTCTCTTCTAAAATTTTCATAGGAGCACAAAAAAAGGATGTTCCCAGGAAAGTTCATTACAGCATTGTCTGTAACAGTAAAACATTTTTAAAAGCTAGAGAATTAATACATGATGTATTATTCATACAGTGGAATACTATACAATACTTTAAGTGATATTTCATGATATGCTGTTTTAAATAAATGAGCTTAGAACTATAAGAAACTGACAGAGATAAAATCTCAAAGATAGAATACAGAATGCATGGGCACCTGGCTGGCTCACTTGGTAGAGCCTGTGACTCTTGATCTCAGCATTGTGGGTTCAAGCCCCACATTAGGTGTAGAGATTACTTAAAAATAAAATCTTAAAAAAAAAAAAAAGGGATGTGGAATGCAATAGCCAGTTGTAAAATGACACTGTTTATATCAGGTTTGAAAACATGCAAAACAAAGTTATATGTTGTTAATATATTTGTACACATGCTTTAATAGCATTAAAAAAAACATGCCTGTGAGGCGGTGCCTGGGTGGCTCAATCCATTAAGACTCTTGACTTCTGCTCAGGTCGTGATCTCACGGGTTCATGGGTTCAAGCCCCACATTGGACTCCACACTGATGATGTGAAGCTTGCTTGGGATTCTCTCTCTTATCTCTGCCTCTTTCTCTCTCTCTCAAAATAAGTAAATAAACTTTAAAAAATGCATGGTAAACAGAATCACAAATTCAGGATAGATGCTACCTCAGTGGAAGGAGAGGAATGTGTTCAATGTAGAATACCCAAAGGGACTTCAACTGTATCTGAAATTTCTTTTCTCTTTTCTTTTCCTTTCTTTTCTTTTCTTTTTCTTTCTTTTCTTTTTTTTTAAAGAAAAACTAAGCAAACAAGGCAACATATTAGAATTCAATGGATACAGATCGTGGATTCATGGGAATTTACTATGTGATTCTCTGTTTTTCTAGATATTTGAAGTATTTCATAACTAAAATAATAATTACCACTGCACACAGTAATTCATCCTAGTGGTTAGGGCCCTTGCCAGGAGCAACGGCTGGGCTCTGATCTCAGTTCAGCTGCTCTCTAGCTATGGGACTTGGAGAAACCACTTAACTTCTCTGAACTTCAGTCTCCTTAAATGTAAAGTAAGGATAGTAATTGGACTTTCCTTATGGAATTTTGGCGGGGGGGGGGGGGTTCCATGAGCTAAAATTTAGATGTTTAGCATAGTGTTGGGCACATAGCAAATATAACGTGTGTTAGATTTTTTATTTTTATTATGCCTCAACCTTCGCAACTCAACTGTCAGCTCTATGAAAGCTTCCCCAACAGTGCCCCTGTGTCTAATCCATCTGTTAGCCCTTGCCGAGAAGAAGCAGGAACTCTACCTGACTTTTCACCTTGCTTAGCTGTGTAGCTTAACTATTTGTCTGTCTTCCTGACTGTACTATTTTCTTAATTATCTTTGTATCCCAAGTGTCTGGCAATAGTAGGACTATAGGATGGACTTATGAATGACTTATAAGTAGGACTTATGGATGACTAGAAGAACAAACAAATAAACAAGTGAATGTCCCTCTTGTCCCTAATAAACCCACTAGTGTTTTCTCCCCGTCTTTCCTCCCCTTATCAAGGACCTTGGACTTTCATAGACTGGCTTAAATCCCTCAAATCACAGAAGAAATACTTAATGACAAGTCATTACTCTGAACAAACATTCTTCGCAGGTCAGGTCTTAAAAGAAGCTCTTGTGTAGAAGACGAGCTTAAAACAAAGGGAAAAGTCTCCTGCAACCTGCCCTACTACACTCAGCACACACACACATACACACAACATCAATCTCTGCTCAGAGAAGGACCATCTCAACAAGTGACAAATACGGGAAGGTAATGTGGGCACAGAGCTCTCAGAAAAAAAGAGTTGTGAATGTTCTCTTGAAAAGTTGTGTGTGAGTCACAATTTTTAAAGCACAGATCGTATTCTTGGTGAATAAAAGAATGTTTTTAATTTACTGGGGAAGCTGGCTAGTTAAATCGTATTGTGAATTCTTTATTAAAGACTGAAGTCAGGAATTCTTTTGTTAAGTAAATATTCAGGCCCTTCCTTGCCAAAGAGCTTTTGAAACTTTGCTGTAATTATGCTGATGTTTTCTGTGTTTATATGTTAAATGCCTAGAGCTTAATTGTTAATGGGTAAATAAGAGAAGCCGCAGGGCCTTTGCCAAAAGAGGCCCAAGAGCTGGGGCTGGGAGAACAATGACTCCACAGGACTCCCCTGGAGTGGGTTGAAGGCAGTTAGGGAAAGAGCCTTCACTTCTCTCTTCTCCGTAGATGTATCTCCTGGTGGAGCCCTGGGAAGAGACAGCTCCTCAGATCGTGAACCTGGGGCTGAACAAAAGTGCCAAGCAAGAGTTCTGGCCTGTGTTCCATTTCTCCTCACTGCCAACAAGTCAAGAATTGCCACTGCCCTCAAGAAAACCAGCTGGAGAGGGGCGCCTGGGTGGCTCAGTCGGTTGAGCGGCCGACTTAGGCTCAGGTCATGATTTCACGGTCCGTGGGTTCGAGCCCCACGTCGCGTCGGACTCTGTGCTGACTGCTCAGAGCCTGGGGCCTGTTTCGGATTCTGTGTCTCCCTCTCTCTGACTCTCCCCCGTTCATGCTCTGTCTCTCTCTGTCTCAAAAATAAACTTTAAAAAAAAAAGAAAAAAAAAAAGAAAACCAGCTGGAGAATTATGACCCTGTCGTAGTAACTGTCAACCCAATAGAGGGCCAAGAGCAAGGGTCTTGGCTACTTTCCCAAGGCAGGTTACTGGGTTGCAGTTCTATGCCCACCACACACAAGCTGTGTCAGCTCTATCTTGGGGTCCTCGTCAGCAAAATGGGAATAAGGGTACCGACCTCATAAGGGTATTATCACAATCAAATAAGCTAATATTGTAGAAAAATGCTTAGGACTGCGCTTGGCACATAGTAAGTGCTATGTAAGTTAAATATTTAACTGAGAGTTCAGTAGACATCGTGTTAGGTTTCCATATATCAAATTTCTATGGAACAGAGGTGCAAATAACATGGTACACTGTGAATTGTTTGCCGGTTACAGTAAATTGTAACCTTACAGTAAATTGTAATCCTTCACATCAAAATATTTATTTACTTATTTAATTTATTATTTATTTATAAAAGACAGTGCAAGTAGGGGAGAGGGGCAGAGGGAGAGGAAGAGAAAGAATCTTTTTTTTTTATTTTTTAATGTTTATTTATTTTTAAGAGAGAGACAGAGATAGTGCAAGCAGAGGAGGGACAGAGAGAGAGAGGGAGACACAGAACCTGAAGTGAGTTCCAGGCTCTGAGCTGTCAGCACAGAGCCCGATGTGGGGTTCGAACCCACAAGTTGTGAGAATGTGAGCTGAAGTTGGACGCTTAACTGACTGAGCCACCCAGGCACCCCAAAGAGAGAGAATCTTAGGCAGGCTCTGCGCCCAGTACGGCACGGAGCTCAATCTCAAGACTGACTGCAAGATCACAACCTGAGCTGAAATCAAGAATGGGGTGCTTAACCGACTGAGCCAGCCAGTGCCCCTCAATGCATATTTAAATATAAGGTAGTCTTTCTAGTCTCTGCAATACATCCTCCAGATTATACCCAGAGGATGAAGAATTCGTGAGGAAACTTCGAGATACTTCTGTTGAAAACACAACATGGCATGTTCAGATCAACTCTCTTCATCTTAGAGCTTCTCCCCTTTAGGGTTTGGGGTCTTGGCAGAAGCAGGCTGTGACTTGCTGAGCCTGCCAGAGTATCTCCAACATAATCTTAGCTCTTCTAGGCAAAATAATTTTAAATCCAAAGTCAGCAAATCATTTGCAAGCGAGAGTTAGCAGGAAATCTCCCTGTGTTGGCTCTAGCCTTTTCCAGTATTGAAGTGGGGAGGGGAACAGAGGATATTCAGCAGGTATGGGTTTGAGGTAGACCGTGTCTGCTAAGGCAAGGTAGTTCCTCCAGGTTGTAGTCCTTCAGATGGATAGAATGTGGTCAGAGATAAGGTTCTCACACAGACACAGGGGGAAATGTTCTCAAGGCTTGCCAGATCCTTAAAATTTCAGAGTTGAAAGGGGGCATTTCAACCCTTGGCTATAAGCAGCTAGCCAAGAGCCAAGAATCTCTATGCTTCTAGGCACATGAGGCTCCTTGGTTCTCAACATCACTGAACAACACGTACTTAGATGTGAACTCTCTCGGAGCACAGCCGTGGAGGCGCGATCCACGAGGAAGGCCCCAATCATCTCTTCTCCTGAAGAGAGGAATGTGTCAAAACACAGTCATGTCCAGAATCTCACTGAATCCCCAGAAGCACATCTTTGGAGCAGAAAGAGAAGTGTTAGTAGGGCACTTTTAGCAGCCAAGGAAGCAGATGCTCACAGTGGCAAGTGACATGCCCAGGATCACGTAGATGTTAAAGGCTTGAACAAGGGCCTGGGCATACCGATCCTGGCCTGTACTATTCACCAGACTCTGCTATACTCCCTCTCTTTTTTGAAGGACCCCCCACACACACTGCCCAGGAAAAGAGCACTCTACTCCTGCAAGCACCAAGTCTTGTTCCCCTGTGCTCCTGTTAGAACCATGGCCAGCAGCCAGCAGGTGAAGGCAGGTCAGTGACCACTACACACAGACCTTGGTGCTCAGTGAGCCCCTCCTTCCTCTGCAGTCTCCCCCCCACCCCTGGCTCATTCCCACTCTGGGGGTAGACATCTGGAAAGAGCTCAGGCCTGCAGCCCATTATCTGCTTTTGGATGTGCAGCACCTTCTTTTTTCTACACCTTCAGAAACAGCTATTCCTGCTCAACTAGAGATGGGTTCTCCAGAGGTCCCAACACTTCCATCTGCCTGGACTGCTGGGAAGAGAAAGCATGCTCTCAGAGATGGTGAAGACCACATTCCAGAAGGTGCCGGCACATTCTATCATGTAACCAACCATTGGTTCCCCTCATGTGGGGAGGGGGCTGGCTCAAATGGCACAGATATTGGAGATCCTCCAGCTAAGACCCTCTGAGGAAGCTAAGAGGAGATACCCAGGTCAGGAAGGGGGTGAGACCCCACGGGGAAAGGACTCTTCACAGCTGAAGAGTTATAACAAAGAGCCCCAGACTTGGAAAAGACCTTCGAAGTTTGCAGGGTACAGTCCAGGGATCTGGCTAAGGAGCATTGGAGCAAGAGACCAAAAGCAGCCAAGCAGGAGGCAGAAGGGAAGGAAAGGGTTGAACAGTGAACAGAAAGACAAAGAACAGGCAGTTCCAAGGAGCCAAGAACGCAAATCATTTGCAGACGCTGGTGTGATAGTCAACCAAGGCTCCTGTGGGAGTGACTGTCACTGTGGATCAGACACATTTACACGTCACAGTGAGTGTGAGCCTGTGTGTGTAAACGTCCCTGATGAATCAGCCCGTGTGTGTAATACTCTGTCAGTTCGTGAGTCATGGAGTGTGTGTCAGAGCTGGTGTGTGTGTGTGTGTGTGTGTGTGTGTGTGTGTGTTCTAGTGCACAAGCCCGCCCGTGAGAGCTGCCCATGCCCAGAGTGACGCTGGAATGTGAATGAAAGCCAGACAGCACAGTGGAGAGCAGAGCACTCCCAGGGTGAAGCTGTGTTTAAAGGGCACCATGCTTCATTCACACCGTACATCACACACCACATTTCTGAACCCGTTCCAGAGAAAGCCATCTGTCCCCTCTTCCTGATGAAACCCCCCTATGGAGCAACAGTGTTAAATTCTTCAGGCTTGTGAGGTTGTTTCCAGAGTCAGAGATGGCCCATTCTCAGAATCCTACATTTCAACCCCTTCGTTTTACCAAGAGGGGAACTGTGGCAGAGAAAGCCAACGCCCAGGTCCCAGAATCACACAGCCAGCTTGTAGCAAAGCCAGGTGCAGACTCAAGTGTCCTCACCACTCCATCCACCACAACCCTCACTGCCTAGGCCTCCATCCCCCTGCACACAGTGCATTCTTTTTCCATTTTCCTCAGGGATGTGATGGGTTGACTCCTTTTTACGAAAATGCACCTAGGCCCTCGCACGGGAAGAAACACCGATGTCCATCCTAAAGGCTGACTGACATCCATGACTAACCACGAAGGCAAAGCTGTGGCATCTCCAGCTAAATGGCCATAGACTGAGAGTTATTTTACCTCTTCTGGAACCAGACTCTCACCCCACCAAGTCTGGAGCAGCCCCAGGGAACTCCCATTTTTAGGTCTCTGTGTCTATCACTGGCCAGGCCCTTGGCACTTGACACTTCGTGATTCAGAAGTTGCTTATGAAACATCTATGAATGTGTCCCTTAGGACTCTGATTCTTTCTCCTTTCACATTCCTGATGGTCCTTTCACTGCTTAATTTCACGAAATTGAAAAAAATAAATACAAGAGGGGATTTGTTTTAGCAGTTCTGAGGAAGGGTTTAATAGGTAAAGAGCCTGAACCTATTACAGTGAGGTTTGGGATTATCTATGAGTTTCAATTATCCATTCCATTCATTCTTCCCAGATGGCTCAGAGTTGACCTGAACTTCAAAGGGATCGCTTCAGCCACTGGATTTATTGGTCTTATTTCATATTAATTAGGTACTTACTATATACACAGCACTGCTAAGGCCATTCAGTAGACACAGACCCCACCCTGCACCCCTAGAGAGCAGAGATTGATTACCTCATTTATCTGGACTTCAAAGCCCTTTAATTCCAATAGCATCTTATCACTGACTGTGGAGGTGGCCAGGATGCTGAGGGCACAACAGGGCAAGGAAAAGGAAAGAAACAGAGAAATCAGTTCTCCAAGTCACGTCTGGAGGAAGGCTGGTCTTACATCTGAGTCCAAGTTCTGCATCCACAGAATGGTGTTTTCCAAATAGTGTTCTGCAAAACACATGCCTTGGGAAAGGGAGTGAGGATATTGTCTTGTGTGGTGGACAGACGGACAGGATGAGTAAATGTTGTTATAGTAAATGTCTCCCTCACATGTAGCACATGGGCCAAAAGTTAATGGCCAAATATTTCCTTGAACATAAATAAATATATTCACAGAGCATTATATGTAATAGCAAAAACGCTTCAAATAATTGAAAAATCTATTAAAAGGATAAATAAATTGTGGTACATCCATACAATAGAAAACAATGCAAACATGAAGAACAATGAGTTATATGTACATACACTGACTTGAAAAGAGATCTGTGATTATTAAGTTAAAAAAAAAAAGCAAGTTATGGGGCACCTGGATGGTTCAGTCGGTTGTGCACTGGACTCTTGGTTTTGGCTCATGTCATGATCTCACGGGTCCATGAGTTCGAGCCCCGCATCCCACGTTGGATTTTGCACTGAGTGTGGGGTCTGCTTAATCTCTCCCTCTGCCCCTACCCTCCCCTCAAAATAAATAAACTGGAAAAAAAATCAAGTTATAGAATACGATCTTATTTTGCATTTAAAAATTAAAAGGGGTAGCCTATAAGTAGGCATATATATATATATAATGTGGGGGAAATGTGTATATGTAGAAAACTGTGTATGGAGAATATATGGCAAGATACACAAGAACTGCTTACGTTGTTTACCATTCAGAAAATGGGGATTAAGAAAATTACTTTTTGGGGCACTGGGGGGCTCAGTCAGTTAAGTGTCCAACTTCCGCCTACATCATGATCTCATGGTTCATGAATTCGAGCCCTGTGTCGGGCTCTGTGCTGACAGCTCAGAGCCTGGATCCTGCTTCAGATTCTATGTCTTCCTCTCTCTCTGTCTCCCATTTGTGCCCTGTCTCTCTCTCTCTCAAAAATAAAGAAACATTTAAAAAATTATTTAAAAAATTACTTTTTTATATACTCTATTGTTTGACTTATAAGTATGAATTATTTTATAACTTGAATAAAGAAAAAGCAAATGTATGAAAATAAAGAGAATAAAAACAGGCTTGTAGACGCTTACTGGCCACACTCCACACAGAAGCATCCCCCCTCGTGAAATGCCTCACCTAGTATGACATTTGGAGAGCTGGCAGCCATCACTTGAGAAAACATGGCACATTTGGCCTCTGCTGCAGCGTCACGGAACAAAACAAAGACTTCAGCTGTCAGCTCAAAAGAAAAATACTGATTTACATAAACATATGTGACATAGATTTAGTCAATGACTTTGAGAGATCTCACTCTAAACAGATAAAATTAATTAAAGCTAGTGCAACTTTCTGGCAACTGTGCTCCAACTCCCCATTATTTATCCAGGGCACTGAAAATTGGAATACATCATGGATTCTTAAATCACATCCTGAGTCTGGAGGAGGGATGGGAAAGGGAAAGAGGCTTTGCCGTAAGTGCCAGGCACTGAGCTGGGCACTGTGCCTACATCATCCCATTTGATCCTTATGATAATCCAGCAAGGTAGGAGAAAAGGGATCAAGCATGTGCACACATGGGCATGTGTGTGCGCGTGCACACGCACACAAACACACACACACACACACATGCACACACTGGAAACTATGGAACAAGGCAAAAGGAGAAGACTAACAGAAGGAAAGCCTCAGCCTCAGGAAAGCAACACCCCTATGGCCTTACAGTGGCCAGGCAGACTCCTCATCAGTTCAGGAGAGTAGTGTTTTGGGGATCCCTTGGACACTCTGGCCAGGAGACACTGCTTGGGTCCACTTCATCCCCTGGAGGGTCTGAAGCTCTGGGGGAGGAGGTCTAAGCATAAAAGGAAACTCACGTTACTTACTTTCATTACAAGTGACTGAAACCTAACATAAACCAGCTTAGGCAAAACACTGACTGATTTGGCTCTCACAACTAAAAATATCTGTGAGTAGATGGCTCTCTGGGATCAGGAGTCAACCAATGTCAATCAGCACTCATTCTATCTCTGTGTGTCTCAGCTCTTTTCCTGTTTTCCGTGCTAGCTTCATTTTTCAGGCGACCTTTTTTGACATGGCAGCAAAGATGGTCCCAGAAATTCCATGTTACTTAGTTCTTTGCAACGACCTATTCCAATGAAAAGAAAGCACTTGTTTCCCAATAGTTTCAGCCAAAGTGCCAGGGATGGCCCAGTTGGGGTCACAAGCCCATTACTTAATAACTACCGTGATGACCTGTTTGGGCAGCCCCAGGTCACATGGGCTAGAAATAGGGGACTAGTCTTCCCCTCCAAAATTGTGGGGATAGCACCAAAGGAAGAAGGGAGGGACACTGGGCCAGCAGACCACAGATGTCTAACACAGCGTCACACAGAAACCAACCAGCAAGTTGTAAACTAGGAAACTGGTAGGTGTTGGTTACTTATAACTGTCATCTCTTGGGAACCAGAAGGTCCTTAGAAATTGGTCAACACAATGATAGAAATTCTGCAGACTATAAGGACCCTCCTCTCCTGTTGCCAAGGTTAAAATTTTGGGGAGATGCCCAAGAAATCCCTGAGAATTCTTGCCAGTGACCCTGGAGCCATCAGTTCCTGATGCTCTGCACACGCTGTGGGGAATTCCAGTGCCTAAAGAGCTGTGATGACAGAAGGTCCTTGATGACAAAGAGGCTGGAAATGTTCTGGGAAGAGCTCTGGAGTAGGCACCTGCATTCCAGTTCAAGCTCTGCTTCTAACAAGCCATGTGACCTGGAACAAATACCCTAAGTTCTCTGAGTTCATAGTTCTCATATGGAAAATAAAGGGGCCAGGACAAAGCAAAATGACATCTAAAGTTATCTCCAGCTTTAAATTTTTGATTCTAGCTCAGGAAAAGTTGCAAGTTTACAACTTGGAAAAAGTTTATGGGTGTCTCTGCAAATAAATAAGTGAGATAATAGTAGGCTGAAGATCCATACCACACCCATTGGTCAAATCTGGGACAATTTGAACAACAAACTAAATGATGATAGTAATGGAAAATAACCCATAACTAAAATTAGATTCAGTGAATTCATATTAATATACATCTAACCATCCATCCACAAGAAGGAAAAGGAAAAGTTCTTCTTTATAGTAAAATGTCAATTAGAAGGAATAATGAAGTTGGAAAACCATCAATGAATGCTAAAACCAATGGGTGAAAGTTTGATGAGACACAGGATATTTCCAAATCTCAAGACATCTCCCCATAGATTACTTATTGATTACAAAAGGGAAAAACAGCAACTTTATAGTGATGAAACTTGGAAGCCACCGCCATCCCCAGTGATCAAGGGTGACATCACCTGTACTGGAAGAAACCACCCTCACGTGTTACTGATATAATGCACAGAGATGGCCACAGCATCCCCTCTGTGTCTTTCTGCCCAAAATACATAACCTGAATCTAATCAGGGAAAAACATCAGAAAAACCAATTTGAAGGAAATTTTGCACCACGATTGACCTGTACTACTTTAAAATGTCAAGGTCTAATTTAAACTCCTTTAAAAAAAAAGGTGAAGGTCATGAAATACAAACAAAGAAAAGTTAAGGAAGTGCCCAGTGTAAAAGAGACTAAAGAGATGTCAATGAAATGCAGTAAAAGGTGTGATCCTGGATCAGATTCTAAACCATGAAAGAAATAGTTACAAAGGACTTTATTGAGATAATTGATGAAATTGAACATGGACGATGACACCTGCATACCCAGCAACGTGACTGGAGCCTAAGGTGTGTGTAATCCAGTGAAGGAGACCTCCAGGTGCCAGCTAAGGGGTTCACTCCCCAGCCCAAGGCAGCGGCCCTAGCTTCCAAAGCTCCTGACCCCAACATTCTGTCCTGCTTTCCCTCTCGAGGCTCTCGGATTGGTTCACTGGAACAGTCCGCTGCAGGCAGCGGCCAACCTCTGGTAGGTTCCCCAGAGCTCCAGCAGTCCTGCACTGTCACCTCTCGCGTTTACTGTAGTTCCATATCTTCCACTAGTTTTACTCAGGGAGTCCTCCCTGGACAAGTAGGCCGTCACCTGACTTCCTCCGAAGCTGGGGAGGTCCTGACTCTTAGTGAGTTCCCCCGTCCAGCGCCCCCATCAGGCTCAGTGACCCTCCAGTAGGGCTTGCTCTCCTGAGTCAACACACCATCCCCAGAGGGGGCTCTCTGCCTTCAGCGCGGTTCGTGATTAGAGAGAACGGGTACCAGCCCTTCAGCCACCAGCCAGAGGAAGGAGCCCTAGGCCACAGGTGGGGGTTCTAGCTCTGATCCTAATCCTGACCTGTGACTGAGAAGCGCTTGTGCTGGAAGTCTCGCACACATTTTCTTTGATTCTAACTATGACCATGTTACAATGGAGGAAGTCAAGGCTCAGAGATTGAAAGGTTTCTCCCTGCTTTATATTATGTTTAAAAGTAAAATCCAGGGGCGCCTGGGTGGCTCAGTCGGTTGAGCGTCCGACTTGGGCTCAGGTCATGATCTCACGGTTCCGAGTTCAGGCCCCGCATCCAGCTCTGTGCTGACAGCTCAGAGCCTGGAGCCTGCTTCGGATTCTGTGTCTCCCTCTCTCTCTGCCCCTCCCCACCACACACTCTGTCTCTCTCTGCCTCTGAAAAATAAAACTAATAAAAAAAATTGTTTTTTAAAAAAAGTAAAATCCAAGTGGATTAGCAATTTAAATTTATTTTTAAAAGAAGAAATGTTGGCTATTCGTATAACCTCAGGGCTTTGGAGACCTGCCCTGGCCAGCCTCTGTACTAGAAGACATACAGAAAAGGCAGATTTGATTCTATTAAAATTTAAAGTATGGTAAGAGATACCTTCAGTAAAATTAAAAGATAAAAGATTGAAAGAAAATAGTTACAACACATATAAAAATTATTCGCCCTGATATACAAACACTGTCTACCAAATGATTAGAAAAAAACAAGGAGAAAGGATATAAAGACAATTTGTCAAACAGGAAATGCAAGTGGACAACTATCCTATGGAAACACAATCAACTTGCCTTGTTGACTGCAACTTAGAGAATGCAACACAAAACAATGATGAGATACAATTATTTAACACGTTAGATGGGCAACATAGCAAAGGGATGGAGACTTTGCAGTACTGGTGAGGGTGTGGGGGAATAAGCGTTTATATAAAAAGCAGGTAGAAATGTGAATTCCTGAAACAGTTTTCTTTACTAAGTTCTGTTAGAATCTATTAAATTAGATAGACCTGGAAAAAATCTATTAAAATTAAAGATATACATACACATTGACCCAATAATCCCATTTTTAAAAAAATTTTTAATGTTTATTTTTGAGAGAGAGAGAGAGACAGAACATGAGCAGGGGAGGGGCAGAGAGAGGGACAGCTGTGCTGACAGCTCAGAGCCCGACGCGGGGCTCGAACTCACGGACTGTGAGATCATGACTTGAGCTGAAGTCGGACGCTCAACCAACTGAGCCAACCAGGTGCCCCCCAATAATCCCATTTTAATGAATTTAAGTTATAGAAAGAAGAGTACAAGTGCATAATGAAATATGTAAAAATGTTTACTATAGCATTTTTTAAAGTAGCTTAAAAAAAAAAAAGGAACAGGAAAAAGAGAAGATTTCAATGTTCCTAAACTGAGAAATGATTAAATAAATTACAGTACAACTACACTATGAATATCATACAATTATGAAAAATATTTTTAAATATTTGTTTATTTTGAGAGAGAGCATGAGAGGAGAGGGGCAAAGAGAGAGGGAAAGAGGGAATCCCAAGCAGGCTCCATGCCGTCAGCCCAGAGCCCAACATGGGGCTCTATCCCACGAACTATGAGACCAGGACCTAAGCCAAAGTCAAGAGTTGGATGCTCAACCGACTGAGCCACCCAAGTGCCCCTCAAAAATATTTTTTAAATGGATCCCTGTGTATTGACCTAGACTCAAGCTTCCAAGATATATTCTTAACTTTAAAAAAAAATGTATCGGGGTGCCTGGGTGGCTCAGTTGAGCATCCGACTTTGGCTCAGGTCATGATCTCGCAGTTTGTGAGTTTGAGTCCCACGTCAGGCTCTGTGCTGACCGCTCAGAGCCTGGAGCCTGCTTTGGATTCTGTCTCTCCCTCTCTCTCTGCCCCTTCCCCACTCACACTCTATCTCTCTCTGTCTCAAAAATAAATAAATATTTGGGGCGCCTGGGTGGCGTAGTCGGTTAAGCATCTGACTTCAGCCAGGTCACGATCTCGCGGTCCGTGAGTTCGAGCCCCGCGTCGGGCTCTGGGCTGATGGCTCGGAGCCTGGAGCCTGTTTCCGATTCTGTGTCTCCCTCTCTCTCTGCCCCTCCCCCGTTCATGCTCTGTCTCTCTCTGTCCCAAAAATAAAATTAAAAACAATGAAAAAAAAAATTAAAAAATAAATAAATAAATAAATAAATATTTAAAAATTTTAAAAATGCATCAATAATTTGATTCCATTCTGTTAAAACATTAATTTAAAAGACATGCACCCCATATATGTATATACGTATATGTTTGCTATATTTCCCTGAGCATTCGTAAAGGATTGGAAATAGGCAAACAAACAACACTGGTTGCTCAGTAGTAGAAATAAGAGAAGCAAAGAATAGAGAAGGTGATTGTTCACTTTGTTTTTCTTGTATATGTTTCGTTTGTTATAAAAGAGTATGTAACTTTTGTAAATTTCCAAATAAAAAAGAATTAGGGAACTTCTTCAAGTTCAGAGGGCACTGTATGCCACTGTTCAGATTGAGCACTGCACAAGGATCTGGTGGCAGGGAGGGATTCACATGGCATCATGAGGGAGGGAAGGAAAGGTGGGAGATACCAGCCCCCAGGTCCTGAAGCTGCAGGAGACAGCCCCCTCCTACCTAAACCCCATGGCCATACACTGGAACATGCACATACTCAGAAGGGGACGCATGTACACTTTGGGCCCACTCTCATACGCATCGCTGTGCCTGTCCCAGCCATGCGTCGGGTGCGCCCTAAGGTTCAATCGCTTGCTTGCTCTCCACTCTTGGTGACCTGATTCCCTAAGCATCCCTAGCTTAAATCTGGTACAACCCCTTTACTTGAGGGAGGGTGAAGGTAGATGCAGAGGTATGGCTGGTTGTGGGGCAGTCAGGGAGTCTGAGGGTGTGGGCACATGTGTGTCCTGGGACTGCTGTGTGCTGAGGTTCAGGCACAGCCAGAATAAGGCTGCCTTCTCCACTTGCTCAAGCGGTGCAGTAATATACTCAATGTTGCCAGTTTTACTTGAGGAAGGGGCACCTCTCTCCAGTGTGCACAGAGATACCATATGGGCCAGCAGCAGCCCTGCTAATAAGTGACAGAGACAGAAGGCAGTTCAGATCCTACTCCATTATCAGCTCTGTGACTTTGGAGATAAAAATATGATCGTGGATGTTACGGCACTGTTTGAAAAGTCATAAATGGAAGGTGTCGTTGTAAACGATTCTCCAGTTCTCCAGTCAGCAAAGGGCTGGAGGTTATCTAATCTGTTCCCGGTCTCTTGGCATATGAGAACACAGGCCACTGGGACAGACTGATGTCTCTGGTTCTCTGAAAAACACCACACCCACAGCAACATCTTATTTTTTCATTTCTATTAAATTTAGGGCTATATTCTGTACTTACAAGCTAACGTGGTTTACAATGTTAGTTGTGTGTGTGTGTGTGTGTGTGTGTGTATGAGCAGTATGTAGGTAACCATCCTCAATAAGATTTAAATCTCCTGGAGGACAGACATTGTCCTTTTTTGCATCTCCCACAGTCAACTGCTTTCCATTGGTCACTGTGTTAAGATTTAAACAAATAGGGGCGCCTGGGTGGCGCAGTCGGTTAAGCGTCCGACTTCAGCCAGGTCACGATCTCGCGGTCCGTGAGTTCGAGCCCCGCGTCGGGCTCTGGGCTGATGGCTCGGAGCCTGGAGCCTGTTTCCGATTCTGTGTCTCCCTCTCTCTGCCCCTCCCCCGTTCATGCTCTGTCTCTCTCTGTCCCAAAAATAAAAAAAAAAAAAAAAAAAAAAAAAGTTGAGAAAAAAGACACATAAATTTAAAAAAAAAAAAAAAGATTTAAACAAATAAAAACACTTCTCATAAAGATGAAATTAAATAACATATAAATGATACCTATATAGTACTTGGTCTATAAAAGGTGCTTACACATATTTCTTTTCCCTTACTCCTCTTCTGATGCAAAAGGAATACGAGCACTCGTTCAACAATATTAATTTGAGGCCATTGGTTAAGTGCCAGGCATTGTGCTCAGTGTTGGGGATACAATGATATATAAGAAATAATCTCTTTAAGTTCTGTGGTCCCTCTGGCCAGAAAAATATCCTTTATTGTAATCTCTCATGTGTTATATGGAGTTGTGAATGAGGCACTCTTGGGTGCAGGGCAACAGAAGGGTAATTTGATGATTTTAATGATTTTCTGAGGTTGGAAGGCAAGTTGGATCTCCAGTTGGAAAGGTAACGTTTGACTAGGGTCTTGAAGGATGAATAGGAGTTTGCAGAGCCAAAAGAGAGGAAAAAAGCAGCAAAAGTGTTATAAGCAGAGTAAACAGAATGAGAAGCCACTTTCAATATTAAAAGTTATCTTGAAAATAACCACCTTCTTGACTGGAACATGATCCACTGTCAGGGAAAGGACCCCCAAATCAAAAGCAGTTAATTGGAAGAAAGAAAAGTGCTTCAGAGCTGGGCCCTCCATCAATCATCTCACACTTAGAGCTCTTCAGGGCCCGGCACTAGCCTTTACATACGCTTCATTTCAGGATGTTTGGAGCTTTTTAAATTATGCATGTTGTTATTTTCCATTATCTAGAAAGGAACAGTTTTTAAAGCCAAAAACCAAAAGCTACAACCCCCAGGAATTTATTTTAAACCTGGGAATTTCCCTGGGGCCTGGAATTTGGTGTCTGGGTTCCAGATTTGGGGATAATTGTTGGGCTCCCTTCTCAGACCCCGCCTCCACGTGTGTCCAGTGCAGTGCCTCCCCCGCCCCCATCGGCACCATCTGTTCAGCAGGGCACAGCTTTCCAGAGCCCTGGGTCAGCCCTCTCCTGGTAACTCTACCTGAGGAGAAAAGCAGCTCTATGACCCACCAGATCAGAGATAAAGCCCAAAGTGTTTACAGTATCAACTTTCCTCCCCAGAGAGGACTGTATCTTTCTCCAAGGCTGCAAAACCCAACTGTAGCTTTTTGAATGGCTGGTCCTGTTGGCACCTCCAGGCCCAGGAGCCCAGCTGGCCCCCCAGGCCCAGCCCAGGGAAGGAGGGAGAGAAGCCACTGACAAGCCGCCCATCGTGAGAACAAAGCTATCAGCCCCATCTTTGCAGGGTACCAGTCTTGCCCTCACACCTGCCAGGCGGGGCCTTTTCTTTCTTGGTAAACTTCTTTGTCCATTTGTTCGGCACTAGGCACACGGAAGACTCTCAATTAGGGTTTGAGGTTTATTGCAGCTAGTCTGGTGGCAGCTAGTCTTGCTATCTGGATCTAGAGATCTAGGTCGATACTCTTCTTCCAACTGGACCAATATCCTGTCCGAGCCTCAGTTTCCCTATCTTTAAAATGGCAATCATGGGGCGGCTGGGTGGCTCAGTCGGTTGGGCGTCCAACTTCAGCTCAGGTCACGATCTCGTGGTCCGCGAGTTGGAGCCCCGCATCGGGCTCTGGGCTGATGGCTCAGAGCCTGGAGCCTGCTTCCGATTCTGTGTCTCCCTCTCTCTCTGCCCCTCCCCCGCTCATGCTCTGTCTCTCTCTATCTCAAAAATAAATAAAACGTTAAAAAAAATAAATAAAAATAAAAATAAAATGGCAATCATTCTTATGTCTGACCTAGCTGTGTCTCAGGGTTGTTCATTCATTATAAGCATGGCAACATGAAGTAGGAGACACAGTGTGGGGTGGAGACTAAGGGCTCAGTTCCTGCATTATGCTTGCCAGATTCATGTACTAGTCTGCAATTGCCTAGTTATGTCTATGCTATAACCCTGGGCAAGTTACATAACTTTTCTGATGCCTCAGTCTTCCTCATCTGTAAAATGGGAGTATAATAGTTCATTATAACTAAGACTTCATGTGGTCACCAGGAGGGTTGATTGAGATATCTAGTACTTATATAAAGAGCTTAGTACAGTGTCTAGCACATAATAAAGGTTAGCCAGTATCTACTCTGTTCTTGGTGCTCTGGGAAGTGCTGGGGTTCTAGCGATCAAAGACACAGAGCTCACAGTGTGCTAAGGGAGTTGTTAACTCTCCCCACACACCTCACTTCAAAGATTTTGTTGTGTATGAGTGTGTGTGTGTGTGTGTGTGTGTGTGTGTCCTTGCTGCACAAGACAGCCCCTGCTAATCTCTCCAGTCCCTTGTCCTTTCTCCTCCAGCCATGCTGGATTCCTTTCTAGTCCTTGAAGCCACCAAGCTCTTTCCTGCCTCAAGGCTTTTGCTGTTTGCGCCTTCTGCTTCTAACAGTGGCTCCTGGACTGGAAGCATCAACATCTTCTGGGAGCTTGTTGGAAATGTTCTCCAGCCCCATCCAGGCCCTCCTGAAACTCTGGGGGCGAGCCCAGCAATCTGCATGCTGGTACACACTAAATTTTAAGGGCCACTGGCCCAGAACATTCTTCCCTCTGCCCTTCTTTTGCCTCAC
The DNA here is from genome assembly GCF_028018385.1 of Neofelis nebulosa. Lineage (NCBI taxonomy): Eukaryota > Metazoa > Chordata > Mammalia > Carnivora > Felidae > Neofelis > Neofelis nebulosa. The sequence continues at coordinate 45,464,434 of NC_080784.1, forward strand.
CATTTCCCCGAGAAGGAATTCTTCCTTCCTCCTCTCAGGAGAGCACCTGTAGCCGGAAGAGGCTGTGAGGTGGCCCGTGTTTTCTTTGTTGACTTATCATTTTGTTTGGAAGAATTAGAAATCTCTGTAAGAAGCCAGTTTGGAACCCCACGGGAACAGTTCTGGATGGATGAAGTCAGAAGAACTGGGGGCAGGCACAGTGACACACATAGATTTCCTGTCCACGAGGCCATTTCAGAAAAAGAAAATAGAAAGCACAGAGGCCTGGAGCAGGTGAACTGACTTAAGCGGAGAGAAACCAAGTCACTTGGGGATATTTAGCACCTAATGTAAGAGCAGAAATGTTAAGGAGGTAATTAACACCTATATTCTAATCTCAGTAGTAGCTAAATACAGACTTAAACATAAGCTTGAAAATGACAAAATAGGCCCAGGAGGACAAAAGAAAATCGAGAAAGATGTTACTGAAAATAGTCAAGCTAGTGATACCTAGGAATTGGGGTCTTTTTTTAACATATAGTCTCATTGTAGTTTACCAAAAAAAATCCAAGTTCACCAGTTTATGGCTGTTGTCTAAATATTTGTAAACACATAGAGAAATATATTCTTGACATACCTTGGGTCTGCATTATCCAAGCAGGCACCCCCACACTCACCTGACAAGTAACAGCTTCCTCCCAGTAAAAGCAGAGAGAGAGAGAGAGAGAGAGAGCCTAGAAGGAACCGGGAAGGCTCCACAAGGTGCCATTTTTGCGATGAAAATGAACAAGGTCACGAAGCAGGAGAGCAGCACAGGCCAGCGGGCGTGGAGGAGGGCTCAAGCCACGGATGTGCACGAACAGACCTCCTTATCCGGTGTGCTTCTGAAAAAATAATGCAATTGTAAAAGACCAGAGAAGCCACAAATAGAACAAAGGGAGGAAAGGAAAAATCAATAAGCAGTAAAGAGGAGGAAGGGAGCCAGGCGTGATATCTGCATCTTGCTGGCCAGAAAGGGAAACCTGAGGCCGTCTAGGTTGGTGCCCCCTCATGTAACAGGGCCTGGTTATGGACAGTGTTCCCAGTCACTGACTGGACAATATGCACAGATCCCTTCCATGGCAGACGCTAGTATCTACCTTCCACCTATGGGGGATTGAGAGTCGGAAAAATTATATAACTTGCTGCAATTCTAAGATTTGAACCCAGTTTCCCAGCCCTTCAGCCCAGGCATTTTTCTCAGCAACCACAGCAGTCTGGTCCATGAGGGCACTCATGGAATATGAACTAAAGGAGTTTGGAAGTGGAGAGGACCACTTTACCTGTGTTTATGGAGTTGGCTTCCCAAGGCTGATTCACCTGGGAAACAGCCTCTGGGGAAACTTGATCCCCTCCCGGTGTCTGTGCCCCACACAAACTGATGTGTATCTCTCTGAAACCCGTCAGCGTCAGCAGGAGACCAGCAAGTGGCCTTCACCAGGGCCTCAGAAGATGCACACCTTGCTCCTTGAGACTTGCTTATTCTTCCTCTTCCTGGAGGGCATGCAAAAGAGAGAGGGGCACTCACAGCTCAGGGCTCCCCCAATTCTGCACTTACCATTGGGGTCTCCCAGGAGGGAAGCAGGGACACCCCTTCATTTATCCACACCCTGAGCCTCTGAGACCTGACATCGCCCCTCTCCCCCCCCCCCCCCACTCTGCAGTATTTTAGTTGGAGAGTAAGAGAGAACTCGCTAAATCAAAGTGGTTTCCCCAGCAACAGTGGGAGAAGCAGGTTTACTTACTCCAGGTAAATAATGCATGAGCTTGGACTGAGAAATACGGCAACCAAGTTCATGTTACTAACGGGTTCACTGAACCTCAAGGCTTGGCTCCTGAGCCAGAGTCCCAGGGGATAAGGTTGCAGTTCCCCTCCTGCCCCTCCTCTCCAAAGGAATCCTTTCTGTATTCAAGTTGTGTGTGTGTGTGTGTGTGTGTGTGTGTGTGTGTGTGTTTCCTGGCTATTTTGTAGCCCCTAAATCAAACTGCCTCTGCCTTCAAAAGCCAAGGCAACAGGCATCGGTCCTCCATGTGGCTTCACCCCCATCTTTAAAGAGAGGGTGCTGGGAAAGACTACTTTGCGAAGTCAGACAAGGAAGGGCAGACCTACACAGCACTCCCCCCATCTACCAGAAGATGGTTTGTTTCCAAATGCAGCAGGTATACCTCCAAGGTCAGCCAGGTCCCTGGCTCCAAGGTGCAGGAGTACTATGCCAAGAAGATGTAAGTGGGACCAAATTGTGAAAGAACAGCTTCGTGATAAAGACTCCTCCTGCCCCCTGAGAATAACTGACACTGAATCTACAGCTCTCTGCCCCCACCCCAGAAGATGTGGTGCTTTCTCTGATTTGTACTCTGAAAGTACTTCATTTAAAAAAAAAATTTCATAAATATGAAATTATAGAATATAGAAAAGCTTTTTCAAATTACACAGCACCATCCCAATCAGATGACCCCCCCTGATACACACACACACATTGCACCCCAAAGAGAATCACTAATGTACATGACTTAAAATTCAGTACAAGGAGAAATTTTTTGTTTTAATTAAAAATGTTTTTAAAAATTTAACGTTTATTTTTGAGAGACAGAGCACAAGCCGGGGAGGGGCAGAGAGAGAGAGGGAGACACAGAATCAGAAGCGGGCTCCAGGCTCTGAGCCCTCAGCACAGAGTGTGATGCGGGGCTTGAACTCACTAACTGTGAGATCATGACCTGAGCCAAGTTGGACGCCTAACCGACTGAGCCACCCAGTTGCCCCAGTATAAGGAGAAATTTTAAAACACCAATCATGGGGCGCGTAAGTGGCTCAGTCGGTTGAGCCTCCAACTTTGGCTCAGGTCATGATCTCACAGTTTGTGAGTTCAAGCCCCGTGTCCAGCTCTGTGCTGACTGAGCCTGAAGCTCAGAGCCTGAAGTCTGCTTCAGATTCTGTGTCTCCCTCTCTCTGCTCCTTCCCCTCTCTCTGCTCCTTCCCCTCTCGTGCTCTGTCTCCCTCTTCTTCAAAAAGAAATAAACATTAAAAAAAAATTTAAACACCAATCATAATAGACCAGGATGTTTTACTGGGGGGAAAGGTGAAGATTTAGCCCTTGCACAAAAAGAACTTGCAACTTCTCGGGGTCCTCTCTGAGGGTAATTAGGTCTCCAAAGTTGTGTAGGAGGGAGTGCTTACAACAGATAGGTCCAGAACCGACTTGTCTTATCTGTCTGTCCCAGCAGTTGTGCGGAGAGTAGCTGGCCTTTATTTCCCTTTTACCCCTAGTATCTGGCACACTGCCTCACAGGCAGTAGATACCATCTAGATGAATACGAAAGTAAAGCTAATGAAAGCTTCTAGTTCCCACGGAAAAAACAAAATTAAGAAATTCCCTCAACACAAGCAATGAGATTTAGACAACGACTGCCATTTGTGTCTGTTTGAACATATTCATGGGATTATAAAACTGTCTGACGCAGACATTGTATAGAACATCCCAGTGTTAATGAGTAACTATCTGTGGAAATGCTCCTATTGAAAGCCTCCCTGTTTCTCAGGTGGAAAGGAAGTAATTCACACTGACAATAGATACTGCTCCCGGCGCAAAAAAATGAGGCAAGTCTTCAGTGAGTATCATAGCAACCTAGTGAGTCTGTGAACATTTTGGCAGTTTTGCATTAAAACCTGAAAACTGAAAGGCCAAATGTGTTAGAAAAATGATGTTTTAAAGAGGAAGTTCTGACATAGGCTATGACATGGATGAACGTTGAGGTCATCATGCTCAGTGAAATAAGCCAGCCACAAAAAGACAAATACTGTATGATTCCACTGACATGAGGTACCCAGAGTAGTCAAAATCACAGAGACAAAGTAGAATGGTGGTTGCCAGGGGCTGGGAACAGTTAAATGGAAAGTCATTGTTTCATGGGTTTGGAGTTTCAGTCTTACTAGATGAAAAGAGTTCTGGAGATGGATGGTGGTGACAGTAACACCACATTGCGAATGTATTTAATAATGCTGACTTGTCCACTTAAAAACTGTTAAGATGGTAAATGTTATGTTAGGTGTATCTTATCACAATCAAAAGATGGGGGAGGGGCGACTGGGTGGCTCAGTTGGTTAAGCCTCCGACTCATGACTCAAGTCATGACCTCACAGGTTCATGAGTTCGAGCCCCGTGTCAGGCTCTGCACTGACTGGAGCTTGCTTGGGATTCTCCCTCCCCCTCTCTCTCTGCCCCTCCTCCTCTCACGCACATAATATCTCTCTCTCTCTCTCTCTCTCTCTCTCTCTCTCAAAAATAAATAGATAAATATTAAAAAAAAAAAAGATGGGGGGAAGAGACTCTGGCAAATAGAAACAGCACAACTAAAAAACCTTCAGGTACCTATTGAAGCAGCTTAGGCAAAAATCACGTGGATAAAGCAATGTCTGACTAGTGACTGAAATAAAGTGAGGTGTTTGGTCTGGATTGAAAATTTGTTTAGTTGATCCAGGATCGTGCACTCGCCAGTAAACATTACGACAGGCACGTAAGAAGTGAAAACTTGCTCAGTAACAACCAACCGAGGAAAGGATGGAGGTATAATTGGAGGGCATGCACCCCGTCTGCCACAGATCATGCAACAGGTATATAATGATTACACAACAGCGGTCAGCCCTCAAATGCGGGCTGATACGTGGATGGTGCAATACGATAGCACACACTGAAGAATGCTTTGGAAAATAACCACCACAAAATGTACTGGGATTGAGCTATAACAGCCCATCAACAAATCCTGTTCAACTGAGCAAACAGTCTGTCTGTTTGGAGAAAATGAATAATCACTGCGGAAGTTATTGACCGAAGCACAAAAGTCTTGGTAAAAACATCACAAAACTGATTTAGAAAAATAAAACAATGTGCTGCTGGCAGAATGGCTCTAGAGTAGCTATGGAACGTGAGAGACTCATGTGGTAAAATCTGCTCTTCCCTCTGGAAACCGGAGAGGTACCCAGACACTCACTGCCCATCCATCGTTCAGGTATCAGGGCCTAACACACTTTGGCATCAGTTCAAAAGGCAGTACATGGAGACAATTGCCATATCAGTATGACACTCCTGTCCCAACAACAGATTATTTTCACATTCTTGGCTAATACAGCAGAGACTGCTATAATAAGTTATATAAACACAATAATGTTATACTTGAACATTTTATAGTATACCTAGTACTTTTGTTTTTTTAATTTATTTTTTGAAAGTTTATTTGTACTGAGAGAGAGCAGGGGAGGGGCAGAGAGAGGGGGAGACAGAGAATCCCAAGCAGGCTCTGCACAGCCAGTGCGGAGCCCCGACATGGGGCTCGAACCCACGAACTGTGAGATCGTGACCTGAACTGAAATCAAGAGTTGGACCCTTAACCAACTGAGCCACCCAGGTGCCCCTATAGTATATATAGTACTTTTAAAACACTACTGGACCTTTTATCACATTTGTACTTTTGTTTGCATATGTCTATTTCTATTTCGTTTCTCCCTTTTTACTCTCCCAGGAAAGCTACGGGACTCGGTGCGGTAGCATTTTATAGGAGAACAAAACTAAAGCCCAGGTGGGCCTTCCAGAGCCTTCCAGGTCTGTCCTTGTGACCTGATGCATCCCCGTAGTTACACTGTGACATTCATCCCTTCATGTACATGTGCTTATACCAGGTCAGGGTATATCATCCAAATGACATTCTCCAACACTTTACATGCTTTCCCCTTGAGTTATACCAGTAATCGACAGGGGAAAACAAGTGTTTGGGACCCTAAGTTGCTAGACATTTGCCAAATCTCCACCTCACTTGGTGTCTGAGAGAGAGAGATCTATATGGCTCTGAGAGCCAACAGAATAGGCCCTCCCTCCCACCACATCACCAGTGGCACATCACATCCCTCCAGGTGACCTTGCCCTAGGTTCTGACTCACTTAATGATAGCCCTGTGCCTCTCCATGAACTACAGGGAGTAATTTAGGAGTTGGGGCCTATAGAGTGTCAATCAACCTGGCCACGGGGAGGGACAGCAGAACCTCTGAGGCCTCAGGTCAGGACGCAGGGTGCAGTGAGCTGCAGAGAAGAGGAGAGGCCAGTGTCCAGCCAGGCAGAAGACGAAACAGGAACTTTGGTGGGCAGTGTCCACAGAAAGACTCTGTCCTATGGCACAGAGACCCCTGCTCACTGCATATCCCTGTGGCAGTTAAGAACAAGAGGAGACCTCTTAGGAGGGCAGTGGGCTGTGGCCTGTATCCTAAGCCTCTGATCCATTTTAAGCTGTCTGGGGAGTCCCCAATTAACTGTAAGAAAGAATTACTTACTCCATTATATGGCCACAGAACTTGGGCCTTCCTCTACTGGGCCAGATTTCACTCCACCCACCTCCAAGACTGGCTCCTCTCCCAGTTTTTCCAGAATTCTTTTCTGCTCTTAAAACCTCAAGAGCTCCAAGTTAAACTGGCACTGACCTCCCCCTCCTCTGACCCAAAAGGAAAACCAAACTACATTCTCAGATTAAGCTCCACCTTTCAAAAAAAATTTTTTTTAACGTTCATTTATTATTAAGAGACAGAGAGACAGAGCATGAGCAGGGGAGGGGCAGAGAGAGGAGACACAGAATGCGAAGCAGGCTCCAGGCTCTGAGCTGTTAGCACAGAGCCCTGAAGCGGGGCTCCAACTTACAAACCAGGAGATTGTGACCTGAGCTGAAGTCAGACACTTAACTGACTGAGCCACCCAGGAGCCCCTGAAAATTTTTATTTTTATTTATTTATTTTTCAACGTTTTTTATTTATTTTTGGGACAGAGAGAGACAGAGCATGAACGGGGGAGGGGCAGAGAGAGAGGGAGACACAGAATCGGAAACAGGCTCCAGGCTCCGAGCCATCAGCCCAGAGCCTGACGCGGGGCTCGAACTCACGGACCGCGAGATCGTGACCTGGCTGAAGTCGGACGCTTAACCGACTGCGCCACCCAGGCGCCCCGAAAATTTTTATTTTTAAGTAATTATTTTATTTATTTTTTAAGTAGGCCCCACACCCAGTGCAGAGCCCAACATGGGGCTCCAACTCACATCCCTGGACCCTGAAATCAAGGCCTGAGCTGAGATCCTGAGTCAGACGCTTAACCAACTGAGCCACCCAGGCGCCCCTCCCCCACCTTTTAGAAACCGCGGCCTTGCGTCTAACCTGCCCCTCAGCCTTCAGAGCAAGTTTGAGAGCTGATCCAAGGTGGAGGAATCAGAAGACAGATTTCTGGGCCCCAGAACCAGGATCTATATTCCATCTTTCTCTCCCCCAGCCACCCCAGCACACAGTTTCACGCGTACCCCCATCACCCACCCCCACAGCATTCGGGGTCCGAAGAGCACCCCCAGTACCGCATCACTGTAAAGTTGCGAGTGCGCTTTCCCACACTCGCAAAAATCCTACACGGCAGGTAACAATATCTTTTCCACAGGCAAGGAAACTGAGGCTGGGTGGGGTTGAGCGCATCAGGGACAGAGGTGGGTGGAAGAGTGAATGGCAGAGTAGGAATTGAGCCTGTTCATGGGTCCTCAGCTTACAGTGCTCTGTGACGTCATCAAGACTCCCGCCACCCCTAAGGGTGGACCCTAAGGAGGGACCCTGCCCTTCTTCAAGACTCCTTTTACCTCTTCGGAAACTGGGGCACTGCTTACTTCCTCCATACTCGACCTGCAGCAGAGCAGTGAACGTCAATTAACAGCAGCACCAGGAAGACGGGCTCTCTTTTGATCTCGTTTGTAAAGAACATGCGGAGGTGCAGAAAGACACGGAAGGGCTGCCCCAAGTCAGGAGGGGGAACAGCACCCGAGATGCGCCCGAGAGCACGGCCCTTCGGCGAGGTCGGGTCCTGTAGTGGTCGCTGTGCCTCAGTGAGGTCCCACTTCTGCTGGCACGGGCACCCTCTGCTCCGGGGTCCTTCCCAAGGAAGGCTGGGGCCGCACTGCTGGGCCTCTGAGACTTCAGCGGCTAATAGGATGCAAATTGGAGTGTGCTCCCATGAAGATGTATTATGCATGCACTTTCTATTAGATTTCACTTGGAAACTCATCATCCATCACCCCAGCAGGGCCTGCACAACCTCGGGCCTGTGTCAGCAGTTTCTCCTCATCTGGGGTCTGATGCCAAATTCATCTCCCTCACTGGGAGGCCTGGGGACTCCAAAAGTTTGGAATGTGGTCTGGCTGGATGGGGAAGCCACTTCCTGGCATCCTATGAGGTTGTCCTGCCCCTGCTAGAAGAGGGCAGGACCAGGCTGGGAAGGAAGGGACTGAGCCACACAGCTGAGACAGTCTGCATGAGGGCTCGAGTGACCTGATCTCTTGTAAAGACACCCCAGTGACCCCTCAAGCACAGCGATTCATGGGAGAGGTTTAGGCTGGGAGGGGAAGGGGGGTAAAGGCCCTGGCCAAGGGCCCAGACTTCAGTCAAGGAGGGTCAGAGCCACACAGTCTTTGCCCCATGGGGGTAAGCCAAGCCTTGAGTCCAATAGGATTTGTCTAGAGGACTTTTCCTCCCTTACATACACAGCTGCACGTACACATACAACCCATATCCCTGTACCATACACGCTCACAACCCCATAGAAGCACACATACAGCCCATCCATACCCTCATATTTACACACACACATACAACATATACATGCTCTCACTCTCACTCACATACACAATAAACACACAGCACACCATGCCCATACACATGCATGAACACATACCCCTATTTGCCTGCACACACTCACCCACACAAACACACACGCATCAATCCCCTCACACATCCACAGTCACACAGCACATGCTTGCATACATGCACACACATGCCCATTTCCTACTCCCACGTCACATGTACACACACCCTCACACACACTCTGTCACAAATAGTCATACACGCACACATATTCACATTCAGTATTACTTCTGATGCCACAGAAGAGAACGTTCCTTCATTTATGAAAGGCTGAGGATGCCACCCACGTTCCAGAGTTGCTAGGAAATGGATTCTGTAGGTGTCATTGAAGCACTGGTGGACAAGTTCCCAGGCTCCTTGGGAGCAATAATTGGGAAAATGGGAGTCACGTTTCCCTCCGCACCGTCTTCCTACCAATGGAAGGGCAGAGGGTGCAAGAAACCAAAAAGGAAGAATCAACTGGGCATTGGAAATACGATAAACTGCCAGATGGGAAGGAGAAGTTTCAGCCCCTGAAGACTGTGAAACCAGTAAAACCTTCAGCCACCGTTGACCAGGCCGCTGCTCTCTGCCTGGGCTGGGCTGAGGACCCAAGGAGACCCAGAGTTGGCTTGCCAGGAGAAGACATCAAGCCAGCTCACAATCTAACCCATGGTGCACGGCAGTGTGTGATATGCTAATCAAGGCTTTCAAAGCAGAAGTGCTTAGTGTGCACAGTCAAAGAGGGGTAGTCACCATGGACTGGAGTGATCAGGAAAGGAGAAGAACATGACGGGTGGTGGGGAGATGGTGTGAGCTAAGATTTAAGGGTAGGGCGATGGAAGGTTTGGCGTGAGGGGCCAGCCTCGAATGATTGAGTGGTAAGGGTCTGGCCCTGGGTGGTACTGGGTTGGAGAGACTTGCCTCATATAAGGAAGCCAAAAGGCCTCTGTTTGTCCTCCAGCCATGCTAAAAAGCCACCTGATATCTTTCCAGTCTCAGAGCCCAGCACATGTGTTGCCTCCCAGACTTTCATTTCTTGTGGTCTCACGCTTAGACCAATTCAGCACATAGTCCATGAATCTTGATGATAAATCCCTGACGTAATGTAAACAGCAGAATCCCTATCGACCAGGGCATGTCATATAAACTAAGAGCTATACTAGCAATCTTCATGGTGCTAATGCCATTTCTTAATACGGTATAAGGGTTCAGAGGATGAACTTCACATGCCCAGATCAGACAGTCACAAGAGGATTCATAGAGGAGACGGTGTTCGAGGGCTGGCGGAATGAGCTATTTCACCCTTCTTCAGCTTACATGTTGTCTCCCACACACAATTTTGTTTTCATTTTATACCTCTTTGTCCCCTATCACGCCTAGCACAGAACTATGCTTTTAGTAGTATGCATTTGTATTAGTAACGTGCATTAGCATTCTCAATAACTTTATTGTCTCGTTCATTCATTCAACTTCTACTTGCTTGCTTACTAGTGGAGCTTCCAGAATGCTTCTTCAAGCTCAGAAAAGTAGGAGCCACATCCAGCCTAGCTATGTGCTCCTAGCTATGTGAAGGTGGCCTTTCCAAGGAGGATTGGAATGCCACCCTGGGCGGACCGAAGGCTACCACCTTGACTGTATAGGTCAGAGTGCAGTAATGGGGTGCAATCCAGATCTTGGAACTCGGACCTCAGACTTGTTTCATATCTTCTTTTTGCAGCCAGAGGCTAGAGATAGTAAGTGGCTATGCAAAGTCCCAAAGGTGATTAGATCAGGTCAAAGGAAATCATACATTAAAAACTGTGCTTTGAAGTAATTTGACAGTGGGGAATCCTAACCAGCACTGCTTCAGTCTAAGGCTCAAGGTCAACATTGACAGTGGTGAGTCATGCCAAAAGTATGGACCCTCTGTGTGATGTGCTGAAACGGCACTTTCTTCTGAGGTCTTCCTCCTCAAACCCCTAATGCTAGTCTCATCATAAAAGAAACATCAGACAAGCTGATGGAATAGTCTACAAAATACCTGACCAATATTCCTCAGCTGCCAAACTCATCAAAAACAAGGACACTCAGAAAACTGTCACAACCAAGAGGAGGCTAAGGAGACATGACTGCCAAATGTAACACGAGATCCTGGCTGAGATCATGGACCAGAAAAAAGACGTTAGGGAAATCTGAATAAAGTCTGGACTTTAGTTAATAATAATGTATCAGGGGGTGCCTGGGTGGCTCAGTCGTTTAAGTGGCCCACCTCGGATCATGATCTCACGGTCCGTGAGTTCGAGCCCCGCGTCAGGCTCTGTGCTGACAGCTCAGAGCCTGGAGCCTGCTTCAGATTCTGTGTCTCCCTCTCTCTGACCCTCCCCTGTTCATGCTCTGTCTCTCCCTGTCTCAAAAATAAATAAAACTTAAAAAAATTAAAAAAAAAAAATAATAATAATGTATCAGGGCGCCTGGGTGGCTCAGTCAGTTAAGCATCTGACTTCAGCTCAGGTCATGATCTTGTGGTTTGTGAGTTCAAGCCCCGCACCAGGCTCTGTGCTGGCAGCTTAGAGCCTGAAGCCTGCTTCGGATTTTGTCTCCTTCTCTCTCTGCCCCTCCCCCACTTATGCGCGCGCGCGCTCTCTCTCTCTCTCTCTGTATCTCACAAATAAATAAATGTAAAAAAATTTTTTTAATACTAATAATGTATCAATATTGGTTCATTAATTGTCACAAATACACCACACTAATGTAAGATGTTACTGATAGGGGAAACCAGGTGTCAGTATCTAGAAACTCTCTGTCCTATCTTTGCTTTTTTTCTGTAAATCTAAAACTGCTCTAAAGAAAATTTTAATTAAAAAAAATTGTGCTTTGAAACCATAAGAGCACTCTGTGCATCTGAGATCTTATTAGTGTTAATAACAGGCTCCAGTCCAGTACATATCCTGTCCTATCACATGGCTCCCGGACATATTAATGTCTCTTTAAGCTCCTCTCAGTCATGAGTCGCTCAGAATTTCCTTCTTTTTTTTTTTTTTTTTTTTTTTTTTATGACCTTAGCAGATTTGAGGAGTGCTGGTCAGGTATTTTGTAGAATGCCCCTCAATCAGGATTTATCTGATGTTTTTCTCCCAACCTGATTTCAAGTCACTGAATCACAGCAGAGTCCATAGAGCTGAAACCACTTAACCACTTCTTTCCCCTGGGCAGGTAAGAGGGGGAGGCGCCTCCACTGCCCTCCGCTATGAAGACTCTGTGTCGAGGGCAACTGAGGAGCCAGTAAGGCAAGTAAAACCATGCTTTGGGGGGAGCATGTGGGCTGTTCAGAAACCAACCCTGGCATCCTCGTCCCCGTTAGTGCTGGCACCAATGTTGCTGTCAGCTTCAACTCACGTGGAAGATTCAAACTTCAGCAAGGATGGGTCTGAGGGGGAGAGAGCCTTGGCTTGGGACTGGATAATTCCAGAAGACTAGTCTCTGCTCACGTCTCCCCAGAGCCAATTTGAGGGACAGCCAGCTTCAGTGGCCATGGGGACAGATGGGACTGTGGATGCTGGGACCTGGGAGAAGTTGCCTTGACAACCCATCCTCAGGTGTGCGAGAAAGAGAGTGCCAGTGTGGGTTTTGAAAAGGACAGAATTCTAGAATATTGAGCTGCCTCTAAGGGTGTTGTCATCTTTATCCTCCCCTGGGTGCCTTCATTGTACAATTTCTTAGCCTCTGTCTTTGGTTCCAGCCACTCCGACTGGGACTCAGCCCTGCTGAGGGGGAGGCAGCCACTGGGCACTGAACTGTGTGGGTTTGATAGGGCTGGCAGGCACACTCAGCATGCTAAATCCAGTGGACCATTCGAGATGTCTAGACAGGAAGCCAGGCTGAGAGAAAAGCAAGGATACTCCCCTCACACTGGAGCCCAGAAGCTGCCAGGCAGGCTGCTGCCACTGCTTCAGGAGCCCAGAGGATGGGTGCTCCAGGACCTGGGTGCCAGCTCAGGGCACATTTTTATGGAGGGAAGGCATGTGCCTTGCCCCAGCCCAAGTGCAGCAGGGGTGTGCCATGTGAGGCAGACATACCCTCAATGGTGGTGCTCAGGTTTGAAAGTGGCTCAGCATGACCTTGAAGTTGAGGCTGGGAGAGCGAATCTGGCATCAGGGCTTCAGGCTCTGGTCCCAGTGCCAGTATGGGACACGCTCTGAACATCAGGTAACACTTCCAGTAGGGGTAGTGGAGGGAGGGGAGAGCCTTGGGGGTCTAGCACTGAGACCTTGAACAGGTTAGTCTGCTCTCAATTTCCCCATTTGTAAAATGGGGCTAATTATATACCTACCTGCCTCATGGGTCATTATGAGGTGCAGAGGCAATGATATATGGGAAGGATTCGCACAAAGTGTTTGGCAGGCATGACTATTACAAATGATGTTTACACTGTAAGCTTCGAGACCGTTGAGATATTCAGTTCCGTTGAACTGGGAAACTTGGCTTCTTTTGGCTGTCAGTTCCTGAGTTGCTTAGACTGGGGAGAGTCCTACAGCTCATTTAGTCCAATATACCCTTCTTGTCCTTGAGAAAAGCTGGAGCGTGTGATTCTGTGACCTCCCAGAGTCCCCGAAAAAGTTGATATCTGACCGAGGTTGCAGCCCACGGCTCCTGATCCCCACCCAGGGTTCGTGCATCATGCCACACCGCTTGTGTCTGCCAGGGCCGATTGTTCTGGGCGCTGAACATCTACATCTCACCTCCAGCACCAAGAACTGGTCCCAACAGACTCCATTTGCATTTGAGTGCACACCCACTCTTGACAGCTTATCATATAACCAAACACCCGTGCCAGATTCTGGGATCTTTAAGGAAATACAAAAGAGTGAAAGACACAACAGAAAGATGATAACCAAGTGTTCCTTTGGAGTTTTGCCAGTGTGGATCGGCAGTGTGCCTGAAACCCCCGCCCTCAATCTGTTCCCCAACCTGTTTCGCTCCTCATTCAAGCTGCTCCTGAAAGCCTCTCCTCTGGGAAGTCTTCCCAGATCAACTAAGCTACTGGCAGCTTCTGTGGGTTGGCCCTGTCTGAACCCAGTACTTCCCTGGGTGTTCCTCACCCACCTTCCACCTCAGTGGGCACTCAGCCTTGTCTGCCACTCCCAGCTGCTAGGCCAAGCTTTCGCCTCTTCTCCTGGTTTCTGGGCAGGAACGCTTCCCGTTCATTCCTGTTTGCCAGTCTGCCCTAATTCCAGTCATGCATTTGACATATATTTCATGTTGATACTTTATTGTCTCATGATGTATTTGCCTCCTGCTTTTATTTGGTCACGAGCCTGTCCTCTCCTTATTTCTTCCGATCTGTGTTGTTTGTCCAAGATACTTATAACCCAGGGGGTCTTGTTATCATGAAGGGAGAATTGCTTGCTCCTGCCCTTCTGTTGATTCAATCAGGAGGTTACTGGACTCTTTGCCCTGTGATTTAAACAGGTCCAAGTTCCATGTCTCATCAGCCTTGGCTACAAAGCTGAACTTCTGCTATCCATATATTCTCTTTACTTGTGACTGGCAATTCTGCCTTTGATTTTTAAATGTAGTTTATTTTTTTAGGTTTATTTATTTTTGAGAGAGAGAGCACACACACACACACACACACACGTGCATGCACGAGCAGGGGAGGGGCAGGGAGAGAGGGAGAGAGAGAATCTGTCAGTGCAGAGCCTGACACAAGGCTGGAACTCTTGAACAGTGGGATCATGACCTGAGCCAAAACCAAGAGTCAGACACTTAACTGACTGAGCCACCCAGGCGCCCCTCTGTCTTTGATTTTTAAATCCAAACTTTTGGGCCAACAGACAATCCATCTTTTTCTTTCTCAGACTTTCTACTTACCATGACCTTTTACCATCTAATGATAGCATTGTTTAAAGGGAGCTTGCAGAAGTGTTACCACTTCTATAAAAAGGAGGGGAACTAGAACACACACATACACACACATGCACGCATGTTTTGCTGTCAAATGTAACTCACCTCTGAATGATGTAAGTACAAATCATATCTGTAAGCATACACGATCTCTCAATGATGCACCAAAATCTGAAAATATTAGTTGCCTTGGAGAAAGACTCTCATTATATAGCTTTTTCTACCTTTTGAACTTTGAGAGCTTTTTTATCATGAATTATTTCATATATACAAAAAATATCTGAAATGAATCTATCTAGTGAGATAGAATAATAACTAATTCTGCCCTGTGGACCCACCATCTATCATAGGAAACGGAACATTGCCAATAGTGTTGAGACTTCTGCACGTCCTGCCTGAGTCCACGGAAGCAGCCACCATCCTTCTGCCCTCAGTCTTGTTTGTCTTTAGAGGCAATCACAAAAGCACGATCCCAGGGTGATACATTATTTCACTGTACTCGTTTTCAATTTTATAAAATAATGTCACACTGTGTGTATTTTTCTGTGACTAGCTAATTTCCCTCACCATAGTCAAACCTCATCCATGCTGATGCTCACAACATTAATTCGTGCATTTTCATCGTTACTTAGCATTCCACTGAGTGATACACCCGCTTTATGTATCCATTTTCCCCGGCATTAGACACCAGGCTATTGCCCAATTTTGCTGCTATGAACTGTCTTAGGCCTGCCTCTTGGCACACGTGTGCAAGATTCTCTAGAGTTTGATTCCCATAGTGGTACTGCTGGGCCAGTGGGTAGATATACCCTCAGCTCAATGACCATTTGCCAAATGGTTTCCAGATTTACATTCCCACCAGCCACATGAAGGGATTTTGTTTCTCTGCCTTCTCACCAACACTTGGTATTAATAGACTGAATTGTTTGCCAATCTAGTGGGTGTAAGGTGTTGTGACATTATGAGCTTAATCTACATTTCTCTGGTTACTGGTGACATTGAGAGCATCTTCTTATGTTTCATGTCCATTTGTGTTTCCTTTTCTGTGACTTTTTGAATTTTGAAACATGTGAATATATTACTTATTCAAATATATATATTTATTAAAATGGGCCTCAAATATCTCATTTCTCATATGCAAAGGACTCCACCACTCTCCCCCAAAGCACACAAATACCATCTCTGAACGGTACCACAACAAATAAAGTTGCTAACAATACATTGATGAGTGTTATGGGCTGAACTGTGCTCCCCCCAAATTCATATGTTGAAGTCCTAACTCCCGATACCTCAGAATGTAACCATATTTGGAGATAAGGCCTTTAAAAAGGTAAGCAAATTAAAATGAAATCTATAGGGTAGGCCCTCGCCCAATATGACTGGTGTCCTTATAAGTAGAGATTAGGACACCGATAACACAGACCAACAGCTGACCATGTGAGGACACAGCAAGACGGTGGCCATCTACAAGCCAAGAAGAGAGGCCTCAGAAGAAACTAGATCTGCCAGCACTTTGATCTTGGACTTCCAGCCTCCAGACTTGTGAAAAAAATTAACTTCTGTGTCTTAAACTCAGTCTGTGACACTTTGTTACAGCCGCCCAAGCTGACTAGCACTGTGAACATATTATGGTTCACGCAGTGCTTCCGCATACTCATTCCACCTACTTGTTCATCACCAAATATTAATTGAGCACATTCTGAATCTAAGGGCACCTTTCATTGTTAAACCCTCACTGCAATCTTTTAGGTCAGGAACAACTATCCCAGACTTAAGGGAACTCATATTTGGGGGAGCTCAGAGGAGGAGAACAGGAATGACAAGGAAAAAACAAAGACAGTATGTGGGGCCAGAGATGAGAAAACTCAGGTAGATGTGATCATTATCTTTAATAAAAGAAGACCGTCATGGAGGTGAGAGGGAGTCCATTTTTCTTTATGGCCCTAAGCAATAGAACTATGATGAATTGGAAAAAACATCAAGAAGACAAATTTCACTTGAACAGAGAAAGAAAACATTGTCAGTTTTGTGAGAACTTCACCTGAATTGTCTAAAGATACAGCAAGATCTGTAACTTGAGTGTTGTTAGTCGTCCCTGTAGAAGTTGGATAACCATGTCATGAGAGATGGTAGGGGAGGGAAGGTGTAGGGAGTGAGTGTCAAGCTTCAGATGTGTGGTGGGAGGACAGGACACTGATGGTCCCTTCCTATCCAGAGAGTCCATGATGTCTCTGAGACCAGGCAACTAGTAAGGGGTGGACCAATAACAGAGCCTGTTTTCTAGATTCTGATTCTCTTGTCTTTCCAGAAAGTCAAGCCACATCTAAACAGATTAGTGGCTGGACAAATGAGTTCTAATGATGACAGCATTCGCTCAGCTGCCTGGGGACAAGACACAGTGACCAGGAGGATACAGCTTTTGAAATGAGAGAATTAAGTACCTCTTTAGGTGCCCCTCCCAGAAGTCTGATTATAGCCCGGTAGATAGCAGGAAGCAGGAAGGAGCAAGCAGCTCTGAGAACCTACTAAGCACCAGGTCTTTCATGTGGCTGGTTATGTAATGTCTTGCATTAGCGCCAGCTGTAATATTATTCTTTATCTCCACTCAACAGATGTGGAAGCTGAGTCTCAAAGAGACTAGGCAACTGTCCAAGCTTACGAAGCTAAATCATAGCAGTGACCTTGACCAAATTCCCTAACTTCAGTATTTGAGCCAATGCCTGCCTGATTCCAAAATCCATCATATCTTGTTACCTAATGGGTACTGGTATGTAAAAAATTTGGTTTTTATTTCTGTAAATCCAGACTACTGTCCTTTAGTACAAAACCCAGGATAAACAAGTTGTCCTGAATAGGACTTACTGGCCAGGAGGCAATGAGGGCGGGGACACTTCCTTCATATTCTTTAATTTGGACAATCAACACTTTCTCAGCCTCAGGTAAAGTACCAAACAAGCTTCGAGCCCTGGCATCTGACCAGATCACTGCTCTTAAGCTCCTCCATAATGAAATTCTCTACTAATATAACTAACACTTGCTTCTGCAATGAGTGTTCTTTCCTCCTTCTCTCTCTGAACACTGTTATTCCAGAAGACAGTATGGCCTGCTTCTAGCAGAATCTGTCAGTGGAGAAGGGCGGTAACCCTGGCCACAGCACAAAGGCCTGAATGGGCCCCATTTCAAGCTGAATGATCTATTCAGTCCTCATTGATCTGCAAACTGGGATGAGAGCCCTTTAAGCTGAGCGGGAATGAGGCCTCAGAGTGGGGCGTTGCTCTTTGCTCCGCTTTTTTACTTTTGTTTTTTTGCCCCCAGGGCAAAATGTAACTTCTGTTTTAGTCTGAGCCTTGCCCTCCTTTTGGTAAACACAAAACAGTCCTGGGTTCCCCACCACCACCCATCCCAGACAGAATAATGCCCAGTGAGGAGGAGCCCGATCATTGTTTTTGCATAGGAGCTAGATAAATCCACTCCCCAGTTCAGTAGTAGAGGAAGCTGGGCAGGCTCCAGAATATGAAAGAGCCTTCCCCATTCTCTACCAGCCTTTCTCTGACTTTCTGGGGGCTTCAAATTCCCTCCTCCGTGTTCAGAAGTGTCAGAAGCTAGGTCCTTCCCAATGCAACCCTTTCCTGGGACTGCACATGGAGCCGCTTTAAGCTCTGAAGTTTGCTAGGACTAGGGTTTCCTCTTTCACCTCAAGCTTTGCTTCAAGCACCCTTCCCTGCACAATCCACTTCTCCTCTCCTCCCTCTCTTCCCAGTTCCAATCTGCCCTATTACTCAATCCACCTGACCTTTCTGGAACTCGGAACAGGGTGCATTGCATTGTTAGAGACAATAGGCCCAAAGGGGTGGAGAGTTAGAACAAAGAGAAGAAACATTTTTTTCCCTCAGGAAGTTTAATTTAGATCAGGTGAGCACAAAGCTAAGCCAGATAAATACCAAATTTATGAGCCAGTGACTGTGGCACAAAGCACATCTAATGCAGGTCGGACCTGGGAGCGTTGCGGAGTATGAGTTTCATCTCTGCTCTTTAGGGGTGACTTTGTGGAGGAAGCCAGCTCTTAGCGGTCATGAAGGGGAGTGCCGGGCAACTGACCTGTTTGAAAGGAGATGCAAGGTGAACCACGCAAAGGAGATCCAGAGCTGGTGGCAGTTGGTTAAAAGAGAACGACTAACAAACCCAAAGACAAGAGGGGAAGATTCGGCAGAAGGAGGCCATCGCACTTCTGGGACCACGCAGTGTTCATCACATGTGCCACAGGCTACGTTGCACAAAATCCCTTACAATGGGGAACATGATGAAAACAGGCCCGCATGGCAGAGGCTGCTAACCTGCCCCATGACCTTAGAGAAGACTTTTGAGCTTGTTGGACCTCAGTTTCCTTACCTGTGAGAAGTAAGGGAGATGATTCATTTTCAGAAATACCAAATAAAAGCTGTGCTATCTAATTAACAGTAGGTCTACAACCTATTGGAAATATCTACAAAACTTCCCCCTTCCCCCACCCCGCCACAACGGAGTCCCAAACTTCTAAACACTTCACTTCCTGGTTCTTCAGCTCTCCATTTCGAGGGCTTACTTATTTTTTGAGGGCTTTGCAATGAGCATGGGCCAAAGAACAAAGGAGGGACTGAAAGTCTCTGCATCACTTCAGGGAATTTACATTTATTCCAATCAGACTATTTTTTGCCTTACATGGGCATAGACGACTTCCGGGTGAGGCTGTAACCTCTGTAGTGTTCAGCCAATGAGGAACCAGAGGAGGGACTGGCATGGAGATAAATTGTCTGCTGTAACTGCCCTGAGTGTGCCTGTCCATCAGGCATCCGCTCTTGCAAGAATATTGATTACAGCCTCTCCTCACTGTGCTCTGAGTCTTCATGTCGCTCCTTTGATTGGGTCGGTGGGCTTCTTCCTCACATTATCTACCTGAGAAAGGGTTGGATTTGAGCAAATGATTCCTAAACTTTGGATGGGTCCAATTGATTAAAAGTTTATGAAAATTCTTTATATTGCCAAATAAGAATGTTTTTGAAGCATCACCATCTACTCTCACCTTAAAAAGAAAGCACATTTCAATACTAAAAAAAAGTAGAAGAGACACAATCTTGGAATACTAAGGAGAGTCCTTTAGAGAAATATGGAAAAGTCCATTACATGATCTTAGTGTTCTCATTTCATTGCAGACTATTGAAAGCTTCATCACAGAGGGAGACAGATTCCAGAAACCGGGAACTAATAGGTGATTCTAGAGGCACGTTCTAGCTCCTAAGATTCTGTGATTGGATCCCCAAGTGGGCAAATGACCCGACCCTCCCTTTGACCCACACTTGGTGCTTTCCACAGCCTGAAGCATAGCATGCTTGAGAATGGTGGCTGCCACTCTCTGTGCAGGTGGTCCCTGATGCATCAATTTCCCCTTGTCCCCTGAGGTGCAGAGGAAGCTTCCTGTGGCGGTTCTGCCACTGTGACAGGTTCTGGTGGGGTGCTGTAGGCAGCAATCTGAGAGATAACTCCTCTCCTCCACTGGAGGCAGTAAGTTACTCAGGGGTGACCTGTGTGTCACTCATCTTGGAAACCTTTGCAGCAAGTGTCCGTAAAGTCTTTCCACTAATATACACTGGATTTAATTTCTATACTCTGAGGTGCAGAGATACGGGGTTCTACACAAATGAAATCGGTTCTGTGTGCACAGTTTTAACAGACCGCACCCCAAGGAGGCTGCAGGCTCTGGAATTGAGTGCCATGTCAGCCGAGGGCAAGGGGGCTGCTTTGGTAACTGCTTTTGGGGGCTGTCATTTGGTAACTGAGACAATTCGGGGAGCAGCTCCCCACACAGCCCCAGGAGCCTGAGCCCAGCAGACGGACAGCTGCCCTGGCGGCACAGACTTTGCTGGGATTGTCTGGCAGAACTGTTGTCTGGAGACAATGCAGCCCATGTGACAGGCCCTAATGAGTCCCTTCTGGAATCCCACAATGGCCAAGTGGCAGAGGCTCCCTGAATAGGTCTCTCTCTCTTCTCAGCGGTGCCTGGGCAGCAACCTCTTCTCTCATTCTCCTCCTGCATTTCTCGGCCCTCTCTTCCTTTCTTCTTTGTCATCTTTGTCTTTTAGGTACTTTAATTCTCTTGTTCCCCTTTGACCTCTTTCTTCTCTGCACCCCTCCACATTCCGTCCTTTCTATCATGCCCTCTTAGATACAAAATCACCCTTCCCTATGCCCTGTGGCCATCCTACTCCTAGATCTCATAGCTGAACAGCTATTTCTGTAGGCATGTACCATCCCCCCCATTTCCCTGCCACCCTACCCCAAGGGGACTGCTCTTATATTCTTAAATCATGCTTTCCCTGCTGCTGGGAGTGTGGGGGAGTCAGCAAGATTTAGTGATTGAAAATAAAAGCACCTGTAATGTAAGTTCATTATAAGTACTGGCGTTCCCTCTCAAGTTAAAGTTCCCAGGCCCCAGCAAGATGGCTTTTCTCTGCCATTAAGAATTGGAAAGGTCTGATCCAGAAGCTGCAAGGGAGGGTGGGGGGGAGGGTTGGGTTTATCTTCCTGCTCTCACTTCCTTGATTTGCAGCAAAAGGGGCCATGTGCAGCCTTGGCTGACCCAACCATGGGCATGAGGTCACATTTAGGGCATCCCCTGGGTGCCTTCCCTACAGCCTGCCTGGCTGGCTTGGAGCTGCCAATCCGTCTGTAAGAAGCCCCACTGCTGGGGAGGGTCAGCTTCTGCCACTGCCCGCCTTTTCTTCACCATTCACCCCTCAGCCTGCACTCCCCACCCCCCTCCCACCTCTTAGGAACCAGAGCTGTGGAGGAAAAAAAAAACAGCCCTGATGAATGGGGATTAGGGGGCTCTGTGTTTTACAAAACGTGGTCAGGAAATACTGAGGGTCCTCCTTATTTCACCAGTAGATTCCCTAGAGAAGGATAATGCAATTGAGGAAGCATTGAAAGGGGTCTTCTTTCAGAAGAGCTGAAGGTTCTGTCTGGGGAGGAGAGAGGTGAGGCAGAGGGCAGGAGCCAGGGGCAGGAGCATTGTGGATGTTCCATAAATCTTCGGCTTTACATCATTCACTTAAAACCTGGCTGTGAGGCACAAAGAGGAGAATCTGAAGCCAGAGAGAGAGAAAGGGAGAGAGGGAGAGAGACTGCCAGGGAGCTTATTGAGAAAAAAGGAATTTGAGAATCACCAATCTGTTTCATTATCCCTGATGGCTCACCTTTTTTTTCTGCCTCAATCACTTTTTCTTTGATAACTGTCTTTATGAAACTGGGTGCAGTGGGTGCCTTTCAGGATGAGATGCTGGGTGGGTATGAGGGCAGATGAAGATCACTGATGGTGGTGAGAAGAAGGAGAGTAAAGGAACCCACCCCCACCCCTGCCTCTTTATACCCAAACTGGATAAATCTGCGTGCTGGCCTTAGAACTGTTCAGAGGGGTGCCTACCCTGATATGCACATCCCAAAAGTCCGAATTTGAAGCTGGAGCATTGTTCAGGCCTTCCGGCCCCTCAGTGACTCCTGGTACACTGTAGAGTAGCTCAGGTAAAGATAGTCCACATTTAATGAGCACCTACTATGTGTCAGGCACCGTGTGCAGGGCTTTAGATGGATTGTTTTTCATCTCCACAACCCTACATATCCATTTTACAGTCAAGGAAGTGGTGAGGCCCCAAGAGGCTGCTAAACTTGCCAAGGTGACAAAAAAAAAAAAAAAATCATAGGCTGGACAGACCAGGGTTTACCTAGCCCCAGGGGAATACTGGCAAGTCAGTGAAGCAAAAGGGCTAAGGAGGTGTCTGTTATTCTGTATTTTTGATCAAGGCTAGAGAAGTCTCATTTAGATCCTCCAACAGGCTTTAGAGCTCAAATAAAAGGCCACCTGAAGCAGAAACAGGAAAAGGAGGGCAGGAAGAGGGCATAACTGCTCCACAGTCCCAGGACAAAGTGCCTTCAATCAGGGCCAGGGGCAATGCGACCCACAGTCTGGACAAAGTTGGGCGTGCATTTATTGTCCCAGCGTGCTCCCAGAAGCCCCTTACCTGTCATCAACACTGTTTCTTGCTGCCACCAACACACGATAATCTGATCTGGAAGGAAAAAAAGGGAGTGGAGTATCTGCAGAAACAAACATCATCAAATGTCCTGGCTCCCTTCCCAGAGCTTCAACATAAAAGCAGGAAGGAAGAAGTCACTGAGCTGAGGCCGCATCAGCAAGTCTGTCTGAGTCTCCAGTAAGGTGGCAAGAGAGGCCTTGTAGCTCCAGGGCTGACTGCCAGGGCGCTGTTGCTGTGGCGGGGTGGCCTTCTCGGCGGAAGGACAGGCTTAGTGACAGGGACATGAAGGATGAGTTGAGTACTTGTTCTCTTCCTTCCCCTCCATATTCAACTTTTTGCCATAACAAACTTTCTGTTTTAATAATGCTTACGGCATTGGGGCACCTGGGTGGCTCAGTCAAGCGACCCACTCTTGAGCTCAGCTCAGGTATGATCTCACGGCTCGTGGGTTCGAGCCCTGCATGGGGCTCTGTGCTGATAGAACGTAGCCTGCTTGGGACTCTCTCTCCCTCTTTCTCTGCCCCTCCCCCACTCATTCTCTCTCTCTCTCTCTCTCTCTCTCTCTCTCTGTGTGTGTGTGTGTGTGTGTGTGTCTCTCAAAATAAATAAATAAACATTAAAAAGAGAGAGAGAATAATGCTTACTGCATTTAAGACCTTGGCTTGAAGTCATAGCATCAAGCACAGCTCTAATTTGGACAACCGGTGACCTGAATTATACTCCTGGGAAGGTAGGAGGCAGGGGCAGGGGACTGACTGCCTCTGAGATCTTTCACAGAGGTGAGGGAACACTGCAGCCAAGCAAGAGTTTCCTGGTGAAACTAAACTGGCAGTAAAGTGAAAGATCAAATCCTTTCTCTGCTCAGAACACTGCCCCTCGCTCCTCAACACTTTGAAAGGCAGAAGGAGATGGAATTATAAGTGAGCCGGGGTATGGGGTATGGAAAAAAGATGTAAATGAAAAATAAACTTGAAACATACCTAGCAGAAAGCACATTTGATTTGAAAGAGTCTTTCCATCTCAATTCTCTGTGGGCCTATTTGTAACAGAGATAGGGTTACTTAAAATACAGTCTCTGCACTGGCTGGTTGAGTCTCCTGAAAAACGCCTTCCATGTTTTCCACCAGCCTCTGCTGCAGCATTAACTCCTCATTCCTGAACAACACCTCCAACAGGACCAGCTGAACTTGAGCAGAGTAATTCTGAAACCTAGGGACACCCCTAGGTGACACGGAGACTTGGGCCCATAAGCTGTCAGATTGCAGCCCTTTTTTTCCTACCTACCACCCCCTCCTTACACATATGGGCTTGCATGCACGCGCACACACACACACACACACACACACACACACACACACACAGAGTCACAACATCCTATAAGGCTGAACTGTTTTAGAAAAATGGCCTAGGTGTTGATTCAAGCAGATTAGTAACAAGTTCTCTTTAAAACACACACTCAAACTGCTACAGTTCCGTTTGGTGTGGTTTAAACATTTTTTTTTATAATTGAATTTTTTAAAGGAAGAGCGGTTTTAAATTTCCTTCTGTAGACACTTAATCAAGAGCATCCTCTTCTCCTGAGGTGAAATGGCCAGCAACAAAGGCTCTGGAGTCAGGCCGTCTGGATTTGTAGCCTTGCTTCTTTACCTAACCACTTGTGGGGCTACTTCCTCTCTGTAAGCCTCAGTTTTCTCACCTGTGAAATGGGACCTAACAGTTGCGTCTACCTCATTGTTGTGAGGTTTAAATGAGATGAGTGATGTAAAAGCAAGGGGCCTGCTCACAGCAAACATTCATTAAATATTAGCTTTGTGACCTCAAAACAAAACATTTTTTTAATGTTTTTATTTTATTATTTTTGAAAGAGAGAAAGACAGAGCACAAGCAGGGGAGGGGCAGAAAGAGAGGGAGACACAGAACCTGAAGCAGGCTACAGGCTCTGAGCTGTCAGCACAGAGCCCGATGTGGGGCTCAAACCCACAGACTGTGAGATAATGACCCAAGCTGAAGTCGGACGCCCAACCGACTGAGCCACCCACGCACCCCAAGAAAAAATTTTTAAATGTTGTCCAAATGGACTTGCACCTGGCAGGGCAGTTCTCCACAATCTCTCTTCTTGCCCAAAGATAAAATTATATCACTTAGAGCATGTTTGCTTTTTCTAAATTGCTAATCATAAAAGTAGTACACGGTCAGGGCCAAATGCCTCTGAGCAGGTTGGAAGAAGGTACTACTTCCTCTGGGCAGATGTAACCCTGCAACAGCACACAGCATGTCAGCCCCTGAAATACTCACACAGGACACAACTTGCTCAAACATCCAGGTGACCCTGTGAACACACTCCTTGCAAAAAATTCAAATGATACAAAGGTATGTAAAAAAGAAAGTGTAAGCCTCAAACAAGAAAAAGGAAAGGAAAGGAAAGGAAAAAAAGGAAAGGAAAGGAAAGGAAAGGAAAGGAAAGGAAAGGAAAGGAAAGGAAAGAGTAAGCCTCCTGTAATCACATCCCAAACAAAACCACTATTAACAGCTTGCTTAATAGATCTTTGCTCTGTTTAAAACAGAATAATGAAATTCAATTAGGGAGGAAAAGTATGGTACATGATGAAATTTTTAAATAGTGCCAAGGGGCATAGTCTAAAAGTTCACTTCCTACCCCTTGAATTCCTAATCAATTCATCAGTTGTGTATATGTGTGTTTCCTTCTAGGTATCTATATATAGATAAGCATATATGTGTGTAGGTGTCTGCATATGTGAGGGTGTATGTGCCCATGTCGTTTTGTTGTTGTTTTTTTTTTTTTACAAGTGATGTCTTTTTTTAGACACAATCCTGAGATCAAGAGTCACAAGCTCTACTGACTGAACCAACCAGGTGCCCCACAAATGATCTCTTATATACACAATACAAAGCTTCATGCTCTTTCCCCTCTGTGTTAGTACATACAGATACATCTCATTCCTTTTAACAGATGCACAATTTTGCACTTAGGGGTGTACCATGATTTATTTCACCAAGTCCCTTATGGAAGAACAGTCAGATGGTGCACATGTACATTTTCAGTGCTTTGCAGTCACAGACAATACTGCAATGATTATCACTGTATATGTATTATATACACAGTCTTTCTTGACATATGCAAGGACATCTATACATTATATTTCTAGAAGAATTGCTGAGTCAGAGTATGTAAAATGTATACCCATTAAATGTTGATAAATATTATCAAATGGCCCCCAAAGAGGCTATCAAGCAGCACTCCCACCAACAATGGTTCTAAGTGCCCGTTTTCCCACACCCTCACAACACCTTCATCTTTTAATCTTTTAAAAGACATATCTATCTTTTTTAACCTACCTGGGGGAATGCTGTCTATTTTTAAATTCTCTTGCTCCCTGATGCCACCCATTCCAATATCACCAAAAGTTCTTAACAACCCAGGAGAGGTCATCTGCAACTTTGTTAGCATATCCTTGGATGGAATCCATTTCAAAGTTGAATCCTCAGATATCCCTGTCTAACCCTGAAACTTTGATCCTTGTCCCTAGGCCGGGCAGAACCCTTAGGAACCGGGTCCTCTTACTCCTGGGGAGTCCTCAGAAATGCAAATGGTCCACCGCTCTGCTCCTGCCATCCTGTCACCTCTCCAGTCCCCAGCACAGTGCTTTGGATGAGCCGCTTTTACTGGAAGAAGGTTTGTAAGCTGGAGTCAGAAAGAGGGAAGAGTTTAGGGAGCTTGGAAAAAAAGCAGAGGACAAAAGGCCAGCTGGTTCTTAGCGAACATTCTGAAGGGAGTCTGAAAGCTAGACAAGGGACATGGCTCTGAGGTTTTATACGTTCTGTTAGCTTCTACATACATGTTCCTGTTGTCATCTTCCTGTTTCACAGTAAAACCTACAGCAAAAGGGGCTGCTTGTCCTGTGATGTTAGCAAGGAAGGGGAAGATTAGCAGGGAAAATATAATTTTTTGCAGCCGGTCTTGGGGGACACAGAATCTGAGGGTGGTGGTGACCGTATAATAACACCACAAAGATACCTGGAAAATGGACTCTTAAAGAGGTGTCTTGAGCTGCAGGAAAGCTCTTGGGCTAAAATAGAACCACAGTGACCACCATTTATTGAGCACTTATTATGTGCCCAACATTCTGCCAAGTACATTACATGTGCTATCTCATTTAATCTTTTCAGCAGTTTTTTGAAGAAAAGGGTACCATTGTTATTCTCATGACACCCCTGAGGAAATGGAGTTAAGTAACTTGCCCAAGATCACACAGCCAGAAAGCAGTGGCAGAATTGGGACCAAAACCTGTTTGATCCCAGAGACCTGAGTTCATCCCCTCAGGGCAAGATCATATAGAAGCTTCAATGCCTCTGCATATACTCTCCAGTCTTGCACTGCTCAGTTACCCCAGATGAGTTTGTCTACTTCCACATGCTGCTTGTCGTCTCTCAAGATTCAGGCATCACTTCCCCCCAGTCGTCTCCTTTCCTGATCTCTCTTTCTCAAACACCCTGTAGGTGCGCCTGGCGTGGCACTGCTTGTAACGCTGGGTCTCTGCCACAAGACTGGGTGCTCCCTGAGACTGTACCCTCCTCTCGCATCTTGGGATGCACAGTGCCTAGCACAGTGCCTGACACATGAGACATGTCCCCCCCCTCCCCGCCCCAAGGTTCGGGGAATAAATGTTGCATTAGGGCCAGACAGGCTGAGCTGCCACTATTGCAAATTCCCTTTCCCACTCCCAGTTGGTAGGACAGAGTGAAATGTTATTTACAAAAACACCAAGCCAAACAAGACCCTCCCTTTCCCGATATGCTGAAGCTGCGCCCAGAACAGCCAGGGGTCACCAAATGGCAGCCAGATGGTAACTGACGGCTGCTTCCTAACTCCAGGGGCCTGGGGCAAAAGGCCTGGCTGCCCACCTGCTCCCAGGGACCTGTGAACATCCACTTTGTAGGCAAAAACCCAGACAGTTCCCTCCTCCTGAAACCCATCCCGCATCCAGTCCTAGGAGCTGCGACGCTGCCTGCTCCCTCTAGTCTGAGGGACTCCCAAGGCCGGCTGGAGCAGCTCTCCGGCCCAATCTCGACCCCATAGAGATGTTGCCTGCCTCTCCCCTAACTACTCCTGTGACAGGGAGGTGTTTACTCGGCGGTACCAGTCCAGTGTGGTGGGGGTGCTTATCTCTGGGGGGAACAGTCGAGCCCTAAGATAACTAAACTCAGATGGAGCAGGGGAGCGCTGGGGAGACAGCCCTTCTCCGTGGAAGAACTGTGAGGCCACAAGTGGCTGGCAGAAGAAGGAAGGGATTTTCTGCAGCATCCGAAACAAAGAGAACCGATGGGGCTTTGGGGAGAGCTCCGTTTCCCTCGATTTCATTCAGCACCGGTTCCCTCCTCCCACAGATCCAGGAGGCAACAGGCCCCCAACTGGTTATCAGGTCCTGGAGCATGAGGGCCTTTGTCTCCCCCTCAGACATCTAGCTGGCAGGGCAAGGGGCCTACAAATCCTCCCTGACCCTCCCAGCTCTTTGTTATCTCAGAGGGAAGATTACATTTCTGTGTGGGGAGGCAAGGTGCCAGGAGTCCTCAGAGCAGGACAGAGGCCGCCAGAGCTGCCGGCTGACCCCCGTTGCCTGGAGCCACTCAGGGCTGACACTCAGAACTGGGGATGTTCTCCCTTCAATGTCCTGGGGCCTGTCCTAAAGTGAAGGGTCTGCGTTTCAGAAAGACAAGGTGGGGAAGAGTCGCTGGGAAGGGGAGTTGGGCTGGAAGGAAGCAGCCAGCTCTCAATTATTCAGGAGCTGTGTCTGTAGTCTGTGGATGGCCCATTCTTTCCTAGGTTTCTCACCTTCTCCATTCTGCTGTCATTGGCTGTTTCCTTGAGAACTGGAGGGAGGAGAGCTATCAAGGTGGCCACTTGCTTTCATTTTGATTTCTTGCTAAATCTATAGAGAAATTTGTTCAGTAGTATGTCTATGCCTCTCAGCAGCAGGCACACAGACTTTTAGATCATTCTCTTTCTGTTTCAATCAAGGACACGTTCTTCAGCCTTCTCATTTGGGTTCAAGATACTCCTAAAATGCTTCCAAATCAAAGGGGGAAAAAAGGCTGGATTAAAAACTCCCCGTTTTAGGAGACTTATAAGAGAGGAAGGGGGATATATTGTCTTTGAGTAATAGAGTCGGAAAATAGTCATTGGATATTGACGTAAACACTGGATTCTCCCTGGCTTGACTTCCCAATTATATTCCCTCAAGTTGTATTTCCTCCTCTGGCGGGTTCGCTACTCTCATCAAGTCCACCAACAACAAATACGTATGGAACACCTCCCAAGTAGCTCCCTAAACTCGTCAGGCACTTAGATGGGATCCTTGCCTTGGTATAGCTTGGAAACTAGTTAGAGAGAAAGGTTTAAAAAAGATGGCTAACAAAGTTAAGTGTCAGATCAGTGGGATAGACCAGAAGGTCAGGAGAATTCCAGGGACTGACAGGGCTGGGAGTGGCAGGGCAGGCCTCTCTAAGGGGGAGGGATGTGAGTTTGGCTTTCTTATGTGTCTGGAATGAGCATTATTTAAAATGAGGAAGGTCTAATGGGAGAGCAGCTTCTATGGGAGGATAAACAGAGCCTGATTAGGAGCTGAAAAGTTGAAGGATCGGGGTGGGCGGCTGGTGGGGGGGGTCGGGGAATAGGCTTGTAGGGGGAATAAATCTATAACCATGGCTAAAATTCATTTATTCTGCAAATACGTGTGTTCCTGCTTTTTATTTAGTTTTTAATGTACTCATCCATTCAACAAATATTTATTGAATATCTCTAGTCAGTCAATAAACATCTATTGATCTCCTACTATGTGAATGACACCATGATAGTCACTATTCTTTCACATGCTGGTCAAATAGAAAAATAACAGCTCATTTCCTTACATTTGGGGTGCCGGTGGTTAATCTCATTCAGTATTCCAGCTTCCACAAGTTCGAGGGGTTTTGTGGGGGGTGGCAATGAGGTATCAGCCCTACCTTAACTGACAGTGACTTGTATTTGTGTAACACTTGGTGCACTGATATCCATTATTTTCTTTGATTCTCATGACAATCATCCAGCTAGGGGGAAATAGGTAAACAAGTCTTGATTTTTTTCAGATGTATAACTTGTCTAAAGTCAACCAGTTCGTAAGCAGGGGACCAGAATGGATATATCTTTCATACTTCCTGTGGCACACTTCTCACCCTCCCAATGGCCCCAACCTGGCACTCTGGGAGCCTCAGAAAAAAATATAGACTCTTGACCCCTTCCTGGCACAGCCTAGTTCCTTAAGTCTGAGCAGGTCCTAAAATTTGTATTTTTTTAGAAGTTCCCCCAGAGGACTAGTGTCCATCTGGATTAGGGAACCACTAGCTTACAGGGGAAGGATCCAGAGGAAAGGGCATCTGAGCCACTTTTCCTCAGGTTCCACAGAGCCTTTTCTTCGGGTATTCTGGGTGGGTTCCGACTAATTTCCAAACCAACAGCATGCCCAGCTCCCATCGCTCACTCTTTGCTTCCTAAAAGTCACTGCAGGTGGAAGACTTCTGGAGGCCAAGAATGGTGCCGTAGAATTCACAGGGCCCAGCTTTGCGTAGACCTCAAAACCTAAACTCTGTGGCTGGGGCAAGTGAGATGGAGGGGAAGGGTCTAAAGAGGGGATAGATCCTCTCGTGAATAAAAAAGCTTGTATTTATTGAGTGTTAACTATGTGGCAGGCCCTCATTTAATCCTCAACTCTATATGGAAAGCACTATTATCCACCTTTTCATAGAGAGAAAACAGAGTTAGAGTGAATCATTTCCCCAAGGCACACAGTCAAGTGCGACTCCAAAGCAGGGGCTAGCAAGTCAAACCTCGGGATTACAGCGTCTCCCCACCTCACCCCCCAAACCGCTTCTGTGTCCACTGCCTGAAATTCGGGCGCCCTCCTGGCGGTGCTCAGATGCAGGGGCACGCGCGCCCAGGGAGACCAGGCTGCAGCAAAGCAGCCGCAGAGCGCCGCGCCGCTGGGCCCGCTCCTCCGGCTCGGGGGCCGCGGCTGGGAACTACAAGGCCCAGCAGGCAGCAGCAGGGGGAGGAGGAGGGGGTGGGACTAGCGCGGGTGGGAGTGAGAGAGCGAGCCCTCGCGCCTCGCCGGCGCACAGCGCTCGGAGCGCTCCTGCGGGTACTGCTGCGGCGGCCTGGGCAGCGGGCGGCGGCGAGCGGGAGCCCGGACTCTGGTCCAGCCGCAGCGCGCGGAGGAGCCCAGGCTGTGCCCGGAGCTGGGCGGCAACGTCCCGACTGGACCGAGACTCTGTTTAGCGCATTGCGGCGACCTCGCCTTCTCCGGGCGCGAGCGCGCGCCGCAGCTGGAAAAGCAGCGGAGACCGAGGACTTTTCGCCGGTCCGAGGGGCGCCCCGCAGCGCGCACCGTCCTAGTGCTGCAGTCGGGCACGCCGCGGCGCCGGGAACCCCTCAGGGCGATGAAGCCGGGTCTGCGAGAAGCGTGAGGCGCCGCCGCCCGGTTCCGGAGAGGGGGGCCACAGGGTCTGGAGACCCCGGGCGGCGGACGGGAGCCCTCCCCCCGCCCCGCCTCCGGGGCACCAGCTCCGGCTCCATTGTTCCCGCCCGGGCTGGAGGCGCAGAGCACCGAGCGCCACCGGGAGTCGAGCGCCGGCCGCGGGACTCTCGCGGCCCCGCCAGGACCCGAGCGGAGCCCGGGGGCGGCGGGCCGGAGCCCGGGACGCGGGCGCCCGCCCGCCCGCACAAGCCACGGCGGACTCTCCAGAGGCGGAACCGCAGCGCCGAGTGAGGTAAGAGCCGCGGCGCCCGCAGATCCGGGGAGGGCTTGGCGTCCCGAGTGGCCCCCGGCGCTGGAGCCTCCTGGCTGCGCGCTTCCCCCGCCGCAGCCCAGTTGGGTCCGGCGCCTCCCTCCACTGGTTACGCGCCCCCTCCACCTCCTGACTCCCTTCCCAGCGCTCTGCGCCCCCCTTTTGTCTCCCCTCCCAGCTCCCCGCTCGCGTCGCCTTCTGCGCCCCCTCCCCGCGCTGGTCCCGCCGCTCCTCCTGCCGCCCAACTTTTCCGCCAACTCGCGCTGGGGAGCTGGCGAGGCGGCGGCGGCTCCGCGGTGAGACCTGGGAGGGACAGGGCCGGGGCGAAGGCGGCGGCGGCGGCTCTCGGTTTCCTCGGACTGGAGAGGGAGGGCGGGAGTGGGCAGCGAGGTGGGGGTGTGCGTGTGTGTGTGTGTGTGTGTGTGTGTGTGTGTGTTGCATTCCAGCCCATCTCTTTTTAATCCACCAGTGGGGACTCACCCCAATTCAGCAGGTAGCTTTGGGTGGAACGGTAAAAACCCGAGGTATTTCTGAGTCCTTTCCCACCCCGGGGAAGTCTGGGGTCGGAGTTGCGGGTGGGTGGATGGGGATATGAAGAAGGAAGGAAGTGGAGGGGTAGGTTAGCCTCTCCTCGAATAGGTTTTAAGGAGGTGTCGTCACCAAATGGCTGAATCGGCTGTAGCGGAGAGCGAGAAAGGAATTCCCTTTTCCAGAGGGGGTTCTTCTACTTAGTCGATATCAGAAAAGGTCGGAAGTTTGGGGAAGGGAGGGCGCCCAGCGGGTGATGTTAAGCCCCATTATGGGGTCGGGTGGGGGGCGGGGGAGGGGAACGTTCAGTTCCAATCTGGTTCTAGGAGGTGGGGGAAGGGATGAGGGTTTTGCCCGGTGCGGTTCACTCGGCAGCGCTGCTTGTTGCTTCTCTGGCTCAGACCCTCTGCCCGCCCTGCTCCCGCCTCCCGTTATGTTTGGGGTTGGGAAAAGAGGAACCCTCGTTTGCAGAGGAATTTATTGGCATTGTAGACGGAGTTCATTTAACACATATCCTATGAAGGCAGCCAGACACCTTCGCGCGGGGGTGGAGGGGGTGGTGGTGGTTGAAGCTTGCTTCTTTCTGGGCCCAGAAGCTATTGGTCCACCAAAAAAATTTCTGCGGTGTCTTTTTCCCCCAACACTTTTTTCCCCCATTTTCCAGATGTAGCAGCTGCATCTGGTTCCGTTTCGCCCCACACCGCAGCCACATTAACATCCCTCTCCCTCCCTTCCCCCTCACCCAAATTAAAACTGCTGTTCTTCAACTTGTCCTTACCACCTCCCTCTTTAAAATTTTTTTGAGACTTGGAGAGAAGAGAGAGTTACTCTGGATCCCAAGTTATTTCGAATCTGATGGTGGAGATGCTGTCTAGATTGTGCCGGAAAAAGGCGTCGTGGGAGATGGGGCCACGATTTTAGGGGCGGTGGCACTTGGGAACGGTTCTGCTGGAGGTGGCCTGTTTGGCCATGGGTTTGACCCAGAACTGGCCCTGACGGAAGTTTCTGGAACCATAGCATTCCTTTTTCCGTCCCTTCAGTTAGAGCTGGAGCAGCCAGGGTTTCTGACCCTGTCCGTAGCTCGCCGTCGGTGTCTGACCGCCCCGTGGTGGCGTCACGCGTTCCTTTTCCACCCTCCCTGGATCGAGCCCGGGGCGCAGCTGCGGGGGGCATGGGAGGGGGGCGGCCGCTGTTGCTGCTGGGGGCTCTCCTTGGGCGTTTTAAAGTCGTTCTGTGGGCTGGAAACTGAAGTGAGACATTTTACCTCTTAAGGGCTACAGGGTTGAAAGCGCGGCGTTGGATTGTTGAGGGTGTGTGTGTGTGTGTGTGTGTGTTGTTTTTGTTTTTGTTTTGTAATAGCCTTTGAGGTAGGAAGGCACCTTATGGTCCAAAGTTGCGGGAGGGTGGGGAGAGTTGGTCGCTCTCACCCTCTCTTTTCCAGTCTCTTTCAAATTGAAAACACTTCTCTGGTTTCCTCCTTTGGGCGGTAGTTTGGAGGCTGTAATGAAATCGCACTTTCTCTAGACATGGTAATTAAGGTGACTGTTTCCTCCGCAGATGTGCCCTGCCCTTTGCACCTCCGGACCAGCGCTTTTTTTGGAATAGCGTCTAAACTGTAGAACCTTAGCCTTGAGACTGTTTAGCAGAAAGTGGCCATTTTCCCCCTGGGCCCAGCCTCCTGGTTTCCTCTCTGAGGCTTTAAAAGCTAAGTAGCAGGGCCCCGTGGGACGTGTCTCAGTCTAGCTAATTACCCCCAAGCCTGGGTCATCTCCTTTCCTTGCAGTGACCAAGGGAGAGCCATTGCCAACTGTCTGTCCTGATGGCCTGCCCCTCTAATGACTTGTTTATGTATTCCACCCCACCCCAGTTGGGAGAAGCTCCAGGGCTGCCGCTGACCCCTGGAGGAGCACAGGGTGTTTGGGGTCAGGAGGTTGCTGGGGCCTGGCTCTAGCAGGGTTGGTTACATACTGCATCAGTGACAAGCGCCTTGAAATATCTGTTGCATTCACTGTTAGTCATAGCCAAGTGTCAGCTCTTTAATGAGGGCCATCCGGATGGAGAGCCACTTAGACATGTGTGCTTTCACTGCCTGCGTTTACCGTGCCTGTACAAATGCCCATTTTGTAGACGTTTTCACTAATGGGATTTGGGCCAGAGGGGGCACCACTTACTTTGGTTCCAAAGTAGACAGCCTTGGGTACTTCTTTTCCTTGGTCAAAGTTCCTTGAACTTAGAAAGTTCCAGTAGAAGAGCAAGTGAAGCAAAAGCACAGGAAGAAATAGAGTAGGAACATTGCAGATGCTGTTGTCCCTCGTGTCTTGAGGGAGATTAGAGTACATCAAGGTATACCTAAGCCTGAGCTAGCTTGGACTCCAGAGGGCAGGAAGAGCACACTGAGCATTGAGTAGGCAGATTCCAGCCATGGAGACCCAAGGAAAATCTGTGGGTTTTTGCTTTTAGTTGTATGCTTTGTGTTTGGGGCATTGACCTGAAAAGAAGACTCCTAAAGCAGGGGATT